>NC_045602.1:5179714-5489214 GCF_009762305.2 Zalophus californianus
CTCTTCATTTCAGCTTAGGTCATAATCTCAGGGTCACGGGATCGAGTCCCGTGTCAGGCTCCGTGCTCAGCGGGGAGTCGGCTTCAGGATTCTCTCTGTCCCTCCCCTTGCTCTCACATGCATGCTCTCTCTCTAAATAAATAAATAAAATCTTTAAAGAAAGAAAAAAGAAAGAAAGAAAGAAAGAAAGAAAGAAAGAAAGAAAGAAAGAAAGAAGAAAGAAGAAAGAAAGAAAGAAAGAAAGAAAGAAAGAAAGAAAGAAAGAAAAAAAAAAAAAAAAAAAAAAAAAAAAAAAAGAAAAAGAAAGAAAGAAAGAAAGAAAGCAATTTCCAGTGGCTAGGAGAGAGAAGAATGGGGAGTTATTCAGTTTCAGTTTTGCAAGTTGAAAAGACCTTTGGAGTTTGCACTGGATGCACAACAATGTGAATATATTTACCATGACTGAACTAGACATTGAGAAATGACTGCAATAGTAAATTTTATGTTATGCATATTTGCCACAATTAATTTTTTTTAATTTCATAAAAGAGAGGGCATTCAGAGAATACAGAGTTTAGATACTAAAAAGAGGACAGGTGAAATTGAAAATTTATCAGAAACATTCAAATCATTTGTCTTCATAGCTGTTAACGCTAGAACCCACACAGTTAGCCACCACACTTTCTCAACTAGGCTGGGTCACGGTGCCCAGAGAAAGAGGGCTGGAAAATTCACAGTGTAGAATTTGCAACACAGAAAATACAAACTGGTGTGGAAAGCCTGATAGCGGGCCTGGAAAACACCCTTTCAGCTTCAAATATCTCCTTCAATGTTTCCATCATCACTTGAGATGCATCAGACCAAGTCTCTGAATTTTAGTGCACAAACCATGGTCTCAGGATGGAGAGGGACAGAGGGAGAGAACTTTCCAGAGGTCAAATGGACTTCAGAAGCATTAAGTTTAATAGGCTGACTTTCCAGAAAAGGAAATGCCAGACCAGACCAGAAGTGGTGTGTCCCCAAAACAAGTGAGAAATGAAGGATGCGGCCAGAGCTGACACCCTGGGGTGGTCAACACCTGCTTCTGACTCCTACTCGATTTGGAAATGTTTCCTGAAAAGTCTGGAAATTTGGTGGAAAAAGCAGTCAGAAAACATAAAAATTCGAAAGTAGAAAACTGCCCTTTGAGACTTAAATAGTTCTTTTAACGTTTCCTCCAAATTTGTACTCTCTGACCTTTTCACAAGCCCAGGGAAATGACAGGCTGACGCCACACATCGTGTGAACAGTGGGTTCCATTCACCTAGAGGAGACAGGACACGGTGTGACATCGTGGTTGCCATGTCCGCACAGGCGTGCAAACCCACCAGAGCCTGGGCTAGCCTGTGCAACATCACATAGCTCCCATCTACTGAGCATGCCTCAAACATGTTAGGTTAGGTGAGCACTTTCTAATAATTCTCAAAACAAACTTGGGAGGCAGATATTATTAGCTGTAGGAATCTAAAGCTAATCTAAATGCCCTTCTAACTGATCTGACAATTGACATTCAGACAGGTTAAGTAATTTGCTAATTTCCCACCAGCTCAAAAAAGGCAGAAATGAGATTCTTTGCAGATCTTTCTGAATTCATCTCTCACTCTCTCTCTCTCTCTCGCTCTCTCTCCCATTTGTGCTTCTTCTGCAAAGCCCAGCTCTTGCCAGCTATGAGTTTCAGCCTGGCCCCAGGGCAGTTTGAATTCGCACGAACATCCACACTTCTTATGCAATTTTACTGCAATTGGCATGGAAACCTTCAGACCCCTGGAGTACTGGCAAATTACAGCTCAGTAGAATATAGATGAGAGAGACAGACAGACAGAAATAGGGAGACTGAGAGAGACACTGAGAAAGAGAGAGATGAATTCATTGATCCTTTGGGTTTTTGACAAAAAAAAAAAAGAAAGTAAACAGTGCCTCTTTCTGTGAAAGTTTCATGTCCCCTCAAGGGGAACCCTCCTACACTGTTGGTGGGAATGCAAGCTGGTGCAACCCCTCTGGAAAACAGTATGGAGGTTCCTCAAACAGTTGAAAATAAAGCTACCATACGATCCAGCAATTGCACTACTGGGTATTTACCCCAAATATACAAATGTAGTGGTCTGAAGGGGTACGTGCACCCCGATGTTTATAGCAGCAATGTCCGCAATAGCCAAACTGTGGAAAGAGCCAAGATGTCCATCGGCAGATGAATGGATAAAGAAGAGGTGGTATATATACACAATGGAATATTATGCAGCCATCAAAAGGAATGAGATCTTCCCATTTGCAACGACGTGGATGGAACTGGAGGGTGTTATGCTGAGTGAAATAAGTCAATCAGAGAAAGACGTGTATCATATGACCTCACAGATATGAGGAATTCTTAATCTCAGGAAACAAACCGAGGGTTGCTGGAGTGGTGGGGGGTGGGAGGGATGGGGTGGCTGGGTGATAGACATTGGGGAGGGTATGTGCTATGGTGAGCGCTGTGAATTGTGCAAGACTGTTCAATCACAGATCTGTACTTCTGAAACAAATAATGCAAGATATGTTAAAAAGAAGAAGAAGAAGAAGAAGATAGGAGGGGAAGAATGAAGGGGAGGAAATCGGAGGGGGAGACGAACCATGAGAGACGATGGACTCTGAAAAACAAACGGAGGGTTCTAGAGGGGAGGGGGTGGGGGATGGGTTAGCCTGGTGATGGGTACTAAAGAGGGCACGTTCTGCGTGGAGCACTGGGTGTTATGCACAAACAATGAGTCATGGAACACTACATCAAAAACTAATGATGTAATGTATGGTGATTAACATAACAATAAAAAATTTAAAGGAAAAATATTTAATGATATAATGTATCGTGATTAACATAACAATAAAAACTTAAAAGAAAGAAAGTTTCATGTCCCCACAATGCGTCGAGATGTCATCTGTGCCTTCCCCCACCAAGACTCTTGGCCCCCCTCCCTGGGATTTGATGCCCCCTGAGCTGGGAAAGTTGCCCCGGCTGCAGTTGGCGCTGCCCGACGTGAAGCAGCTGGGGCAGGCGGGCGCCGCACATGTCCTCAGCCGCTGCCAGCCCTGGAAGCGCCACACGAGGGCACAGATGCCCTCTGCTACACCCTCTGCTCCGTGAGCTCCTGTCGCAGAGGATGGGCCGGCTGCCCCTGGAGCATTTGCTTACTTGCTGCTGGGGTGTGCCAACTCTAACCCAGGTCGTCTCTCGTTATTGATGCCTCGCCCTGCACTTCTGTCTTGCTCCCGGCTGGCAAGAAGGGCCTGGAAAACCATGGCATGCGGTGCGCACCGTGTTGGTCACACGAGCCTCCATCAGAGACGGGGAGAAGGGGTGCGGTCTCAGAGTGTCATCGCCGGAGGTGCCCTGGGGGCATCCTCACGGCCCGTCGCTTGAATGCTGCTCAGCGTGGAAACCACAGATGTCAGGCAATGCAGAGCTGTGGGCTGGAGGGGGAGCAGAGGACTCGGGCCCCTTCTGGTTCCTGTCGCTTATGATGCTCCCCAGCCACCCCCAAAAAGCAAACGATGAAGCCACAGATCTCACCAAACCTCTTGATTCCACTCATGAGGAAACAGACCCATGAGGAAGGCAGGCTAGCCCAGGAGATGTACACTAACGTTTGGCGGAGGATAACTTCTCCACAGCAGTCTGGGCCCCTGTTCTTTCGGCCATCCTGCCTCACCCAGACGAGAGTCGGCACAAGGTGGCTTTCTCACTAGGTCCCCTGCTGCCCACTCGGGCGTGTCCTTCGGGTCACCTTCCTCTCCTTAACCTCGCTTGCCTCTCCACCAAGCTGCTTTTCAGTGTGTGTAAATTTACATTTAGATGGAGAACATGGTCCATTTGCTAAGGTACATTTCGGTAAGTGACAAATTCCAGAATGGCAGTGCATTAGTTACAACCAATTAGGAGGAAATTATCACTGTAAAGTGCTCCTATCCACTGCACTGGGACAGAAGGCCAACATGGAGCATCTACTAAGTCTTACCTCATCGGGCTCTGCAGACAGTGGAGAGGTTTAAATCCAATTCAATAAAATATTTGATGTAAAGACTGAATCCGTAGGACTATAAATTCCAGTTAGTGAACCAGAAGGAGGTGACTTCACAGAGGCATACATCATCTGCCTCCTCTCTCCACCGTTACCATCAGCAACAGATGTTGGAAAACCTTGCTGTTTAGAAGATATAATAACACACATTCAAGTCCAAGCTCTGCCACTTGAAAGGTGCGTGATCTGGAGATCATTCATTCTCTTGTGTGCAAAATAGAGACAATTATACACACATACCTTGTTGGACTTAAAATGGGTAAAACTTGCAGAGACTCTACCCAGCACATAGTAAGTGTTCAATCAACGGCAGCCCCTATCACTATGTTAACATTTCCTACACGACAGTGGTAGCACTTAATACTCATTAAAGCAAATATGTATCACTGCCGTAATAAACAGAGTATTTAGTGCCATGTATATGCCCAACACTTGAGTCCATCTTAGGGAGATTTCAAAGAAGTGCAAAATGTAGCTCTTACCATCAAAATAATTCACGAGATAGGTGAAGAGAAAAATAAATACATGTTCCAACACCAAAATAATTTCAAACGGATTAAAAAATAAAAGTCAGATAATCACAAACCAGAAGAAAATTAGGACACAGAAAAAAAATTTTTAATTTCTCCTGAAGTTAAGAAATAACAAGAAAGAGACACAGTGATGTTTGTAGCAGCTTTATTCATAATTGCCAAAACTTGGAGGCAACCAAGTGAGTGAGTAGATTTAAAAAAAAAAAAAAAAAGTGGCCCATCCAGACAATGGAATATTATTGAGCACTAAAAAGTAATTACAAGCCATGAAAAGACATGGAGGAAACTCAAATGCTTATTACTGAGCAAAAGAGGCCAATCTGAAATGGTTACAAACAGTATGATTCCAGCTCTATGACATTCTGGAAAAGGTAAAACAATGGAGACATTAAACAGATCAGAAGCTGCCAGGGCTTCAGATCGGGGAATTAGAGGTGAATAGGCAGAGCACCGAGGATTTTTAGGACAGTCAAGCAATTGTGTATGGTACTATGTGGTGGATACATGTCATTATATATTCGTCTAAACCCACAGAATGTACAACACCGGGGGTGAGCCCTAACGCAAGTCACGGACTCCGAGTAATGATGATGTGACACTGGAGGTTCATTAACTGTGACAAATATCCCACCCTGGCTGGGAATGTTGACAGCGAGCAAGGCGTGCATGCATGGGGACAGGGGTACATGGAAGATCTCTGTACCTTCTTCTCAATTTTGCTGTGAACCAGAAACTGCTTTAAAATATGTCTTTACAAAAAAAGAAAGAAAGAAGCTGTTAAGGAAAAGATTTCAATACATAAAAAATGGAAAAGCTCTTCACAAAAAATAGCATAAAACCAAACTGTACAACACATATGACATAGGACTAATGACTAAATATATAAAGAAATCTCACAAAGCAACATTGTAAAAAGACAGAGGCCCAACAGAAGGCTTCAGCAATGTAAATGAACCCACAGAGAAAGCAAGACAAAAGACTTAGAAACATAAAATGATTTTCAAGACTTCATTTTTACTTTAAAAATACAAATTAAGGGCGCCTGGGTGGCTCAGTCAGTTAAGCATCTACCTTCGGCTCAGGTCATGATCTCAGGGTCCTGGGATCGAGCCCCGCACTGGGTTCCCTGCTCAGAGGGGAATCTGCTTCTCCCTCTCCCTCTCCCCCTGCCCCCCCCGTTTGTGCTTTCTCTCTCTCTGTCAAATAAATAAATAAGACCTTTTTTTAAAAAAATACAAGTTAAAACAATGTGATAAGATTGTTTACCTCTACAACTTGCAAAAAATTAAAATGGGGGAATACTATACACTGTTGGTGTGACTAAAATAGTACAAATTTTTGAATGCCAAATAGATCAATTTGGAACAATTAAAAATGGATAAATGAATATATTATTTGACTCAGTGGCTACTTTGTTATACATTTATTCTATAGATATACTCACAGAAATACATGAATACGTTTAAGTACACACACACACCCACACACATATGCATACACAATGGTGTGCACCTGCTGATTATTATAGCTAAGAGCTGGAGACAACTGTCAGTCAATCAAGAATCTGTCAAATACAAAGAAAAAAAAAAAGAGACAAACGAAAAAAACAGACTCCTAACCACAGAGAACCCACTGATGGTCACCGGAAAGGAGGTGGGTGGGAGACGGGTGAACTTGGTGATGGGGATAAAGGAGGCACCTGTCGCGAGGAGCACTGAGTAATGTACAGAATTGGCCGATCACTGTATTGCACACCTGAAGCTAATACAACACTGTATGCTAATTATACTGGCATTCAAAAAGTAAAACATTTTATAAAAGAGTCTGTTAAATAATTTAGGATTGCCACATACAATGAAACACTATACAGATGTGAAAAAGAATTCAGTCGATACCAGTGTTCTCCTATGAAAAATTCCAAGATGTATTTTAAGTGAAAAACAAGGTATAAAACATATGCATAAGGCTACCATGTGTTTTAACAAACAGAAAACAAAATATAGATCTATGATTAGTTATTTAATGCGTGAAAAAGAAAAGAGGCCCCGGTGGGAGCTCCTAGGGAGTGAGGCCGCTTTCAGAGAAGGAAGAGGCTGGAGGGGTTGGCCAGGTGCGCTAGGCAACGGGAGGCCAGCGTCCAGTCAGACGCCAGGGAGACCGCCAGAGACCCGGGGTGGCAGACAAACACGGGTCATCTCCCATCGCACAGTGAGGATGTGGGGACAGCACTGGAAAGCCCTAAGAGGGGGAAGCATCCCCGCCTCTGGGGAGCCACAGGAGGGAGGGGCCGTGGGCCCCACGGACCTGAGCCGACCAGAGACAGAGTTTAAGAGAGAAGGTGAGGGTGCCATTTAGCGCACTTCACTTGGGGTGCGGAAGGCCAGTGGCACAGGGAAATGCAGATCTGCAGCAATGGTTAAAGGAATCAGATGTGTTTTTGCCTGAAAAAGGGGAAAAGAGCCTCAGAACCCCAAGAACTGCTTCCAGAGAAGGGGCCACAGTATCCTGTGTACCCTCAGAGGGGAATTGGAGGGGATGGGAGGGCCCAGAGCCTGAGCAGCCCCAGTGTGGGTTCTGGGCTCATCTAACACAGGGCCTCCCGCCTCTTCCTGGGAGAAGGTTCCAGCTTCCAGGGAGGGGAGTGGGCAGACCGGTGAGCAGGGGGGGAGGTGCAGTTGTGGCTGCTTCCTAACCTGCAGACACTGTGATCCTGAGACCACTGGGGGCTCGTGACTTGGTTCGGGGCCATCCGTAGAGGTGGCTGGAGAACAGCAAGACAGTAGGGGCACCTGCTGGCCAGCCACCTCACCCACAGGAGCACCTGCGGATCTCCAGAGTTTAGAAACACACATCCCTGAGCCCTCCCAGGCTGACCAGCGTGGTGGACGTCTCTGGCGGGAAATCTGCCCGAGCTGAAGGCAGAATGAGAGAGAGGCATGTGCAGTTTGATTTAAAGGGTTAGAACAGGAGTTTTTCCATGCTGGCTGAAACCTCACCTCATAAAATCATTACTCACTCAGACGGGAGGGAGGGGGGGACCTTACATTCCTGTACCGAGAGGCAGAGCGTAGACTTTAAAAGCCAAGCTAAGGAGCCAGACTGCTGGGAAGGGAATTCCTGCCGGCCGGCTGGGCACCAGCCTGTGGCCTCGAGCTACTGAGCCTCCCCGGGTCTTATTTTACTGATCAGCAAAATGCGGATAACAGTGTGACCTGCCTCACAGGGTTGTCTGGAAAATTAAACGAGTTAATGTTTCTAGGGTGCTCAGAGCCACACCTAGCAGGAAATAAGAGCTGCAGAAATACGCTCCCATAAACAGACTCTAACTCCCTCCCTCACAGAGGAGACAATGGTACACTGGACCGGTCAGATGATTTTCCCAAATTCGTTCAGCTAGTTAATGATCCTCCTGGCCCTGGACCCTGGTCACCAGAAGCTCCACCACCACCAGAGGGTCCCTGGGGGCAGACAGGAGCCCACAGAGCACCTGCAGACTCAGAAACCTCCCCCACCATCCCACCTCCCCACAGCCTGACCGGGCGTGGTGTCCCTTTCTTGAGGGGTCCGACCAGACCTCACAGAAAGAGCTACCTCGGTCTCTAGAATTCCAGCACTTTCCATCATATTAAATACCCCTTGACTTTCTATTTCCTCATGAGAGGAAATAAAGAAAACAGTAAGGGAAAAAGGGAGAGAGAAAGGGAAGAGGGAGAGGAGGGAGGAGGGAGGGAGGGAATGAAGGGGCATCTCTCCTCTGCTACTTTGCAGTCTTGTTGAGACAATACATTTCAGATGTTAAAGAGTGCTACATACATGTCAGGAAGAAAAGAGTGGATTCTATAGTGCCGACGTCCAGTGCGCACTTATGAATCCTATTAATTTAAAACAGCTTGTATGACTTTGGGACATTTGACCTGCACTCTACATAATTCATATAAATGGACGCAGAGAACCTGAGGTCTTCCGGGAAACACGACGAACGTGTGTGGTATCTGCCAGGAAGATTTTCGTGGCTGGGGAAAGACTACTCTAAGCCAACAGCAGGCTTGGTACGGGTCTCCAAGGGAAGGGGCGGCAGGGGTTCACACCAGGAACACCTTCAGGCTGGCCGTGTCCCAACACTCCGATGAGGCCTCTTCTTCAAATACATGGAACTGATTGATGTTCGTTTGGCTGGGCTTCACCGACCTCGCCAAATGCAGCTTGCCTTCACGATATAGAATTGACTCTTTAAAGGAGACGTCTTTGAAGCTGGGAAACAATGTGTACCTGAATCACCTTTGATTTCCTGCTATTGCAAGGACTGCCATCTCACCGGTTACCTCCACATGCCTGCCAGCGAGCAACAAAGCCTCAGATTTGTTGACTTACCGGACCTTGAACCCCCTTCCCCACGTGGAATACCAACTGTCTGAGCTGTGGACTCACCTGCTCCCTGGTTGACACAGCCCCCCCTCGCCTCCTTCTGACCCCCTGGACACATCAGGAATCGTTCATCACCTCAGGGGCTTTGCATGAGCCAACTGTCTCTTCCCGGTCCCCGTCCCCACCCCCCATAACCATACACCGGCTTCCTCACTCCCCTCAGGTGCTCAAATAGCTCTTCAGCAGAGGACACGTCACACAAAACCCAATCTAAAATCTCAACCCTCTTCCCCAGCCCGGGGCTCCCTGTCCCCCTCACACACTTCAATGTTGGCACTGATTCCTTCCGTATTTCGTTCTCATTCTCGTCCTCTCTCCTCCACAGAGGAGGGATTGTGTCCCTGTTTGTCCAAAGCTGTGTGCTTGCAACACCTTCCAGCGTCAACGGCGCTTAGCAGATACTCTGTACCTGCCTAAGTAAGTCTCTAACTGTGGAGCCCAGAATTTTCCTCCTAGAAAGGCCAAGGAGGACGGTGGAAAGAGCCAGCATCTACAATCCCAAAGTGGAGTTCCGGTCTCTACTCCTCATGAACTGGGGACAGTCAGGGACGTCTGTAACGTCTCCTGCTTCAGCTATAAAGGGAGATAAAATGGGAGGCGCCGAGATGGCTTATAAAGAACCATCTGTAAATAATGAAGGGCTCTACTGACCCAGGTATTGCTTTTTAGTTTTATTTATTTAGAACGTCATTGAGACGGACTCTGCCATCACCCGTGGCATCCTGGCACAGTGGATAAGGACCTTCACCGGCTCCGGTGTCAGACAAACAACAGAGGATTCTAGGCTTTCCTGTTAACTAGCCCTGGGACCTTGGGCTGGCCGATGACTTTGCAGCATATAGAAGACAACAGTCGTAGTTGATCCGTGGTTTTAATGTGAACAATACATACAATAATGTGTGTGAAACTCTTAGCAGATGCTTGTTGCTAATCTTTTCACTGAGTACAGTGATTCCTGTTTCTAAGAGAGAAACATTATTCGTTGGAAAAGTGTTTGGTTTTTAACTACAAATGTAAAGAGGACTTCTCGAAAGTTTTTCATTTATAAAACGTGATGGGCTTAAGCTTAAATGCTTAAGCTCTTGTTACCTAGATGATAAAGGCGTAGCTCCTAACTCTTCATTTTTGTTGATTAGCAAAATTAAGTAATAAACCAGCCATCTTCTTCACTTTGAGAAAAATATACTTACCATCACAATGCTTAAATCCTTGGATAAATTTGCTCTGCGTTGTGGCAATCCTCCCGTGGAAAACAAAGTGTAGGTTGATCATTTCCCAGAGCAGGGAAGTCTCAGTTTGCCCACTCCCAAAATAAGTCAGCGATGAATATGAAGAGCTGTGCTTCCCTTTGAGCCCAGAGATCCGAGAGTGTCAGAGGTGCTCAGCAAGATAGAAGGAGGAAGGCAGCTAACCTTAACAAGGTGCCTTTTCTGGGCAAGGACTGATCGCTCCTTTTCATCGTGGCATCTGATTTATCTCTCACGTCAGATATCTGAGGAACATGATGATGTCTTCGGCGGACAAATAAGAAAATGAAGTCACACTAGAGGTAAGACTCTTGTCCACAGAGCTAATAAAAGCCACAACCCAAATCCCAGCCTGAGTATGACAGGCAGGAGATCCATCATCCATTTGACAAATACACTGGGATTACAGCAATGAGCAAAGCCGAGCCTCTGCCTTCATGGAGTGTATATTTTAGTTCAGAAGTACAAATAAACACATATTTATAGATAGAGTTATACATATGCAAATGGATATAGATATAGTTCTGGGTATGGATATAAATGTTGCTGTAGATATAGTTCTGGGTATGGATACAGAGTTGCGGTATGGCTATGCACTTACAGATACAGTTATGGATGGGTATGACAGAGGCAGATGTGGACAGAGACACGGATAGAGACAGGTAGTAATGAGTCAGAGCTAAGGGGAAGAGAAAGGAATGGTATTTTAGACCGGGCGATGGGGAAGGCCTTTCTCAGGAGCAATGCTAAACAGAGACTTGAGAGAAGACCTAAATGAAGCCCCGAGTGTGATGTACAAGGTGGCTTGGAAGGATCAGGTTGGGTGCTGTGTGAAGAGTAGACTATAGGGGGCGGTAGAGTGTGGGCAGAAATACCAGTGAAGAAGTCCTTGCAGCAGCTCCACGGAGAATGCAGGCTCCAGGGACTGGCAGCAATAGCAGTGCTAAGAAGTGGTCACGCCTCAGTCACACTATGTCACATTAGACTCCCCTGGGGAATTTCAAGGGAATTTTTTTAAATAAAAGACTAATACACCCAAAGGTTTTTGTGGGAACCAAGGCGTTTGGCAGTAGCTTACATACCCACAGCGTGCTTTCCCAAGTTCCTGAAACAGTAACAAAGTGGTATAAAAACAACATACCCTATGTTGATCCTGTTAAAAATTATAAGGGATTTAGGACTCTAAACTGGAGAAGTGGGAAGCTCTGGGTCCCCTTCCAGCCTGAACTTCTGGTTTCGCAAGTAGAATAACTTATGCAAGGTCACATAGCCACTCAGCTGGGACTGATTCCTACATCTGTTCGCAGCCAGTTCTTTCATTCATTACTTTTTACTTATGCACATAGAAAAGGAAGACAATAATTGTTTATTAAAAGAATGACCACCATTCTTAGAAACGTATCTCATATTTTCTACTGAATCCTAAAACTCATCTTTTCTCCAGGTAGAAAGAGACCAGAGCCCCGAGTCAGAATATTCGGCAGCTTGGGGAAAACTCCTTAACAAAAGTTCTGACTACAGAAAGTGTTGTAAGAAATATTATTCTATGCCTTCAAACAGTCCACGTTTGTGGGTCACTTTTCTTAACAGCAGAATAGAATATTGGGTGGCTTTTTTTTTTTTCAATTAAAACTCGGAAAATAATCTTTCCTACCCCAAAGAGGAACACAAAATGCATTACATTTGGAAGAGCTTATAGACCAGGTTCAGCCAAAGTGAAATTTGATAGTTCCCCCAAATGCCTTATTATTTCAGAGAAATGGGACACGCCCTCTATTATGGCAGAATAAGCATGACCATTAATGGCACGCATGTTAATAAAAATCTTGGAGACTTCACAGGAAAGTTTACGATGTGTTTTCTAAACCATGGTATTTTGGTGATTGGTCAATAATTACAAGAGCTTGGACCTTGTGGAATCCATTAGCCATACCCAACATAAGCAGTGCATTTGCATCTCAAGTTATATAAGGAAGGGGCTCGGGCGGGGAGGTTTTAAAAGCAAATAAGCAAGGACCATAAAAGCCCTAGAATGTTCCTTAAAGCCAAATCTCAAATCATAAACCTCACAGGGAAGAAAATACATACTTGCATATGTACGTACACAAATATGTCTACGGAGGTGTGTATGATACTTACATCGGATTCGCTGACACCATCTACTGTGTTACAAAGAGCACTAGAAAAAGAATCCGAAAACTTTCTTCTGCCCTTGCATCTGCTGCTAACAAATCCTACGACCCTGGGCAGCACAAGTCTTCCTCCTGGCCTCATTCTCCACGACTATTAAAGAAAGAGATTGAGTTCTCTGATCACTAAGGTCTTTCTTTGAATATTTTTCTGACCCCGGGGGCTGTATTTAGAATTCTTGAAGCAAGAAATTAGCCACTTTTAAAGACGTGCTACTTGACCTAGAAACGTTCCATGTTTTGTCCTTTGTTCTCCCATTAGAGCATACATTTAAATAAAAATGAAAGAAACCACTGTTGTTTTTCCAAGCACAGTTTGCGTGTAATGAGGGAAGTGATTATCTCCGCACAAGAACAGCTCCCTTGGAAATGTTTAAAATTGGCTCTTTTCCTCCCTCTAGTGGAATCGTGATGTATTTGCTCTGAACGGAATTGATTTAAGTCTGCATCAGGCAAAATAGAGAAAAAGGGCTAACATGACAAAGTCTCAAGCAGGCATCAAGCCAAACGCAATGTGTTTTTTTTAAGATTTTATTTATTTATTTGAGAGAGAGAGAATGACAGAGAGAGAGCACGAGAGGGAAGAGGGTCAGAGGGAGAAGCAGACTCCCACTGAGCAGGGAGCCCGATGTGGGACTCGATCCCGGGACTCCAGGATCATGACCTGAGCCGAAGGCAGTCGCTTAGCCAACTGAGCCACCCAGGCGCCCGCAAACGCAATGTGTTGCAGGTTTTCCGCCCAAATGTCTTAAATGATTTACTTTGTTTATTTTTTTTAAAGATTTTATTTATTTATTTGACAGAGAGATAGAGAGCACAAGTAGGCAGAGCGGCAGGCAGAAGGAGAGGGAGAAGCAGACTCCCGCCAAGCAGGGAGCCCGACGCGGGGCTCGAGCCCAGGACTCTGGGATCACGACCCGAGCCAAAGGCAGACGCCCAACCGACTGAGCCACCCAGGTGCCCCAGTGTTTTACTTTGTTTAAAAAAATTCAAGATTAACAATAAAAAACTTGCAACGTCGATTCAGACCAATGCACAGTCTTCACATGAAATACTCAGGTCCAACTTAGATATTTTGTATTTAATTTGTACCCACAAGAATCTTAAAATCAGTTCACTTATGAAAATTAGTTGGTCAAAGCATTTGACTGACTAGGACAAGTGACCCATCGCTCAACAACAAGGCACAGTGTTTGGCAAGAAATACTCATGTCAATCCAATTTAACATGTATTTACAGCTACTTTCTGTGAGGTTCTTCTGTTTCCATCTCTCTGAAACCATTCTCGACTCCCCCAGGCAGGGTAAACCATACCCTGGTTTGTCTAAAACATCTACACCCGCCACGGAAGGTATGGTAATGATGCTGATGACATGTGTGTATGTGTGTGTGTGTGTGTGTGTGTGTCTGTCTGTCTCTCCATCTGGTACCATCTCCATCTCCTGATAGGCTCTCCTTACTCTCCTTAAGAAGAGGAAGAGAGGGTGGTGGGGATAGACTGTGACTTCAAAGGCTCTCACATTCGATTGTCTAAAAATCACTGTGCTGAAAAGTTTGTAAGTAAAATCAAATATTGCTGTTCTGGCTGAATTCATGGTGCTAGCCACTTCAACCTCCGCCCTGCTCAGTCCTGGGTGAGGGATTTTCTGCAAGGAAGAGTTGTAATAAGATCTGCACACTAAAGAGTGAACAGGGTACTGGGAAAATAGATACAGAGGCCAGTGGGTGTGTAGTGGGTGTGTATAGAAGGTGAGAGCTTCACTCCATGAGATCCAAAGCTACACTCAAAGTTTTCCATCTTACACACCTGTCGTGAGCCGCCACCGAGCATTACCAGAACCCGAAGAGAGCATCTTACCGGGAAGGGGCAAATAAACAGAACTCCACCTTAGAGGAAACGAAGGACTTTGGACAAAGCCATCATTGGCAGTCTAGGAAAGATAAGTAAAGACCAAGCATCCAAGAAAAAAGAAATGATTTGTTGAGGAAAGAATATTGGGTAACAAGAAGAAGAAAGGAAGAGAGGGAGGGAGGGTAAAGAACGGGAGAGAGAAAGAGAAAACTTTTAGAATTTAGAGACTTCACAGCAGAAATGGAAGTCTTCATAGATTTTAAACACAAAGTTGAGAAAATATTTATAAAATGTAGTAAAGGTATAGGAAAGATAATATGTGACAGAAAAGATAAGGAAATTAGAAAATCGGTCCAAAATGTCCAACATCTAAACAATAAACTATGTAGAAAAAAAGAACAGAGTGAGGAACAGAATTTGTCACAGAAATAATGCAAGAAAACTTCCAAAAACTCAAGGACATGAGTTTCTAGACTGAAAGGACCCATCAAGAGCCCGGCAAAATGGATGGAGACACGCACACCAAATCACATCACTGTGAAACTCAGAACTTACTTGCTCCCTAAGGGGAAAAAATAAAATGGGAGGTGGTGAGGCCCATACACCCCAATTTCCCACCTCCAGGCTTTGCCCTAGAACTGAGAATATCAGTTCAGTGAGGGGACATCGAGAGCATCTGTCTCTCCATTTGGGACCTTGAATTTCTCTGAACCAACTTGAAATAAGGTCATGTCAAAATAAACCAGGCTGATAAAAAGGAATGAGATCTTGCCATTTGCAACGACGTGGATGGACCTGGAGGGTGTTACGCTGAGTGAAATAAGTCAATCCGAGAAAGACATGTATCATATGATCTCACTGATATGAGGAATTCTTAATCTCAGGACACAAACTGAGGGTTGCTGTAGTGGTGGGGGGTGGGAGGGATGGGGTGGCTGGGTGATAGACATTGGGGAGGGTATGTGCTCCGGTGAGCGCTGTGAATTGTGCAAGACTGTTGAATCACAGATCTGTACTTCTGAAACAAATAATGCAATATATGTTAAGAAAAAAAAAAGTAGAAGATAGCAGGAGGGGAAGAATGAAGGGGAGTAAGTCAGAGGGGGAGATGAACCATGAGAGACGATGGACTCTGAAAAACAAACTGAGGGTTCTAGAGGGGAGGGGGTGGGGGATGGGTTAGCCTGGTGATGGCTATTAAAGAGGGCACGTTCTGCGTGGAGCACTGGGTGTTATGCACAAACAATGAATCATGGAACACTACATCAAAAACTAATGATGTAATGTATGGCGATTAACATAACAAAAAAAATTTTTTTTAAATAAACCAGGCTGTGCAGAATGATTGAGCAAAGGGGGCCCTGACATATGCCCTGAGAGTCCATGGGCCCCCCAGAGAGGAGGATCCAGAACTGAAGCTGGCCACGAGGCCGGCTATGGCTGGAGCTGCATGGAAGACAGACTCAGGAGATCCAAACACCTGTGAGACCCCACAGAGACCAAGCTCATCTTAAAGGACTACAAGAAACACCCAGTTAGAGAGAGGATAATGTGACCACAGGCCCCTTTCCCCTCATCCCCATGGCTGCCTAAATGGCACTCTTGGCTCCAGGGACCCAGATGCAATCTTGAAAAGGTGCCAGGGTGAGGCTTGGAAGATAGGAGAATCTGATCCACTGAGCGTTTTCTCTCCAAGAGTGTGCATTACCTAGAAGGACCGTTAAAAGATCATGTTATATTAAGTTTAAATCTGATAGAACTAAATATTTTTCCTCTATTAACCAGTTATGGTGCTCGTGAGAAAGACCAAATTATTGATAGGCAACATAAAGGGAAACCATTTTCTCCTAGTTGTAGATTACAGCTATAGGCTGGATGGATTTCATGAAGCTTTTAAAGTGAGGAAAAAATTAATACCTTCCCGGGGAGGGGGGGAAGGCCAGCATCCATTTCTCCCCTCCTTGCTCATACAAGGAAAATACCGAAGTATATGAACAAAGCTACATTTACTGAAGCCTGAAGGTTCAAATGGACTTGCTGGTGGATATATTTGCCAACATGAAGCAGAGCTTAGTGCCTGGCTCCTAGGTTCAAAGAAAAACAACAGCTTGAATATGAAGAAAGCCTAAGGCCAAAAACACCCTTCTTCCAGCACACCTGCAATCATGTTCTGCTCTAATGTGCACAGAGTGCCCATTCCGGAGCTGCCAACCTAACGAGGTGTTGTAAGATCATCTTAGCTATATCATCACTTTTTGCTGAAATTTACATCACTGGCTCTCACTGAGAGCAAAGCTTTTTGATGCTTTACACATTCTTAGGTGCTCTGCATTCTGCTCAGGATTCCATTAAAAGGATTTACCTTAACGTATTTAACAAATACATATTATACATAAATGTACATTATACAGATACATAAATATGCCCCAGTTACTTGAAGTATATTATGCACATATAACATTTATATGTGCATCACTGATTATTTCCTTGGTACACATTCCAGAAAGATCCCAGGGCCTAAACACTTTAAAGATGCTACGTAACTGGGGGCCCTGGCTGTCTCCATCGGTAGAGCGTGCAGCTCTTGATCTCGGGGTTGTGATTCAAGCTCCACGTTGGGTGTAGAGATTGCTTCAAAAAAAATAAAATTTTTAATAAAAAAAGATACTACACAATTGCTCTGAGAAGACAAAGCTTTCACAAAGAGCAGTGTCAGCAAAAAAGGAGTTTCCACTCTTGAGAACGCAAGCAGGTGCCACTGTGGGGGGCAGGCTGAGGGGGAGGCGGACGGTCCTGTTCTGCCCCACAGCCCCTCCCCAGGCCGACGCGTCTTCAGGGTACCACGCGCATTCATGCCTAGGCCCCATCTACGTTTTCATAAGTAAAGGCAGCCTTCATTCAGCCCATTGCTTCTCCATCTCAAGAGCACCACCCTCTTCTCTTGGTCCTGAGAAGGCTCACTATCACCGCTGAATACCAGGCCATGTGAAGGGTTAAAAGGGGAAGGGACATCCCATAAGCCCCTCTGCTCACAGACCACTGGAGGAACCTCTAAGTGGCCAATTGGCCACTCTCACCATAAGGAAGCTCTAGAAATATACTCATGATTCTTAGCAGCCATGTGTCATGTCAAACATTCTATTACTGTAGAAGAAAGGGAGCATAAATATTTGGGACCATGAAAAGTCTGTCACAAGAACAGAAAGGAGAATGAACGTGTCATGAAACGGAGCCAAACAAATGATTCCTTGTCATCAGTTGCTGGGCAGGAGGCACTGTCTTATCTCATGCTTATAAATCATATACCTATCATCGAATAAAAAAAGACCCAAGAGTACGAAGAATTATATCTTCTTTTTAATATCTGCAATGAAGAAAGGATTCCACTTTCCTGAAACCGTTTTTTTAAAACAAAACAAAAACGCCCTCCCTTCCTCTGAAAGCACTTGAACCACAGATTCCCCTTGGCCAGCGAGCTCACACCTTCCCACTTCCTTGACCAAAAACCCCCATCAATGCAAAAGCCCCACTGGACCAGCACCTTTGAACAACCAACATACACTGTGACAACATCATACATTAGAAAATCACAGCAACTTTATTCATTTGCAAGGTACAGAAAGAAAGCATAAAGTGTTTGCTTTTCTAGACTGCTGACATAAGATTTTCAAACTGTTTAAATAACACCAATAACATAATTAGATATCACATCTTTCAGAAACCTAATGCTATTTATTGGCTTTAAAAATGTTTTCAACCGAAATCAAGTACATATTTATACATGTAAATATATTATGTAAAAATTACCTGTAATTCCTTTGAAAACAGTACGATAGTTATTAATACTAAACTTTATTATAATTTAAGATTCTATATGATAAACCTGATAAGGCCTTAAATGTAATTATTTGGGGGGAATGTCTAATTTACAAACTTCACCTAGCTTAGAACTGGAAGGAATTTTAGGTAATCACCTGGTTCAGCCAACTACTTAGGACAAACAAAGAATTATTATCACTTTTTAGATCAAGTTACATGAACTACTGATGTTCAGTGACTCACCCAAGGCCACATAGTTATTAAATTTCCTCTTTCCTCAGCTTTTTTTCCCCTAGGCAAACAGATATCAAAGCTGATTTCATGTGTAAGCATAAGACATTTAAGTGCAAGATAATTTACTAAGAAATCCCATTCCAGGATCCACTGTGCTTATTTAGTAAGATAAATTAAATCTGTGTAATGAAAATACACAACAAGCATTGCATTTAGCTTCTTGGCTCCAATTCTAATTAGCAAAGCAGAGCCCTACACTGAGGAGAAACATGATGTAAATATCAACATAAATATATTGCTCGACTGGCTAAGTTTAATGCATCTTGCTCAGTCCAAAACACTCATTATATCCAAAACCATGTTTTCAGGGGAAAAGAAAGAAATATAAATAAGCAGAACATAATTCAAAGGTTGGTGTATTTGTATTTAGAGCACCTTGGGTTGGCAGTCTCTGTATTTGACTCTGAAGTGCTAACCAAGAGGACCATCTCAGGGGTGGTAGGGCACAAGTCCTCGGTCGTCTTTGTAAGTGTCCTCTACCCAAAGATGGCTCTGTGGGAATGTCCTCAGACAGCCCAGGACACATGGACCCTTTCTCTTCAAGAGTACTTGGCGGGCCAAGTCCCCAGTGATGAAGTGTGGCCATACTGGGAAGAAGGCAAGTCTACCACATGGAGATCTCATCAGTGGCCCAGGTGTAGGCATGGGAGAGGCTGAAGGGGCTTCCACCGATTTGGGAGATCTTCCTGGTTACTTCTGTATACCTCATGCTTTCTGGATGAGACAAAACTTGGAGGGATTTGGTAGGGACGTAGTTAGAAATACATTCCAAGAAAACATTTGTTATACTTGAAGAAAGCAACCACTGATCTCTGGCTGAAACATGACAGTCTCAACCTTGATGGGTCCATCGGTCAAAAGGGAGGACAATGGTTTAGGTAAAATCGAAATGTCTGGTCTCCAGTTTTCTAGGACACACTATGTTTATGCAACAGTAATCTGGGGAAACCAGGTAACCAGTCGTGGGCCTAGATGCATCAAACAACATCAAATCTAACAAAATGTATAATTACATTTTGGAGTAATTACAATTAATTACAATTATTTTGGATTACGCTTAAGACCATCTGGAGGACTTCTTCTCTTGAGGGGCTGGCATCAACCACATGGCAACAAGGGTTCTCCATCCGCTGATAGGACACTTCTACCCTGGAGACAGGCAGAATGAAAGGAGTTGGCTTATTTTTTAACACGGCTCTCCATGCAAACGCTGTTTTCCTACCATAACGGATACAGCTTACAGCAAGGGCCCCACCTGGTTTATCTCACTGTCCCCCTCAGCCACTAGCTTTGTCCACGGGAGACATTTGATACATTTTGTTTAATAAATCATAAATTCATAATAAGGCTTAATAGCTAGCCTTTATTGATACCTATTACCTACCAAGCATCAGCATTCTGCATGATTCTTCTGGTGTCATACTCAGGGGGACCTCAGGAAGGGAACCACGTCATCCCCATTTTGCAGAAAAAGTAGCAGAGGCTCAAAGAGATTAACTAATTGGACAACCGGGAAATGTCTCCACGGTCTGTGCCCTGAAGGATCTCAGACAAGCCAGAGGTCCTCCGCATACGCACTGTTTTCATGGCTGAGTCTTCTAAAATTGCACCAGGTTTCCACATCTCCCTTTGGGGTGACCTAGCCTTGATACCTCTGAATGAGTGTGCGGACGGCCTGACAGAAGTATGACGGCAGGTGGTTACAACAGTGCCGTTTACCACTTCCTAGCTGAGCGAACCAGAGTAAAATTTCTTTTCCCTCTGCCTCCGTCTTCTCATCTGTAAAATGAGGACGGAAATCATGCCTTCCTGGTGAGTCTGTCATGAGGTCTAATTGAATTAGTGCAAGTAAATGGTCTGACATGGTTTCTGTGCGCACAGCAGAGTTGTTATTCAATTATTTGTATAACACAGGATTGTGTTATGATAGCACTGCTATTGTTGTTTATTTATCTGAACTACTCTGCTTTAGCTTGTTGAGCCCGTCCTACAGAGCTGACTCATGCTCAGCCATCAAGCAAGAAGACAGCCCAGACTCTCCCACTAGTGTCTCATAGATTTCTAACGAAAACAAAAGCACTGCCTTCAAAATCAGAAAGACCGTGATTTTAATCCCAGTTTTACTAAAGAGCACCTGGGTCAACCTAGACAAATCACTTAGTCCTTTGAGCCCCAGTTTCGTAAAGTGTAAAATATGGCTCAGGTTCACTTGCCGGGATCAGAGAGCATCAGAACGCAAATGCCTGACACACGGGAAGCACCTACCAAGGAAAAGTCACCACGAGCTCATCAGCACTCCGTGCCCATTACATTAGGACTGGGGAGCCAAGACCCAGGAACGTGCATTGTCTTAGCCAGGTTCACACTGTTCCTGGCACAGCCAGAACCAGAAGGAAGGTCTGAGGCCCAGTCAGATAGCCTGGGGAAACAATACCGTCAGAAGGAGCTGAACCCCCTTGGAGGATATTGTACCATGGGTTTGAAAAATGGGAACGATGCCATTTTCTCCACATTCGTAAAGTCGTAGCTGATCCCAGCTCACCACCATGGCCAGGAACAGGGCCCTACCATGCACACCGGGACACCTACTTTTGACGGAATATGCTGTTGGCCTCCAGTTCAGCTTCCTCTCTGGTCCTCTCCATGCCCCGGCGCTCAATCCGATGCATCCTCTCCTCGGGACTCACCGTGAGCAGCAAGACCAGGTCGGGCTTGAGCAGGTCCCTAGGCCACTGGTAGATAGGATGATGGGCCGGGGGCAGGTGCTGGAGCCCCCCGGTCACCTCGGTGGCTATGGCGTAGGCGGCCGTGCTGTGCCAGTACCTGAGAAGGAGACCAGGAGTGAGTTCTGCATCCACAGAGGCCAGGGTCAAGGTGCACCTGAAAATCAGCTGGGGGAAACCAGGGATGGCTCTGCTCAAGTTTCCTTAGCATCGCATATATCAAAGAAATAAAACTAAATCTTATTTTTTTAAGATTTTTTTTTTATTTGAGAGAGAGCAGAGTGAGGGAGAAAAAACACAAGTCGGGGGGAGGGGCAGAGGCAGAGGGAGAAGCAGGCTTCCCGCTGAGCCAGGAGCCCGACGCAGGACTCGATCTCAGGACCCTGGGATCATGACCTGAGCCGAAGGTCGAAGCTTCACCGACTGAGCCACCCAGTCGCCCCTAAATCTTGTTTTTAAAGTATTTATAAAATGCAAAAAATAAACCGAAGTCAGCAACCACAATGAGAATGCAACGGGCTCTTCAGAGAGCGACGCTGACTCAGCTGACACCCCACTGTCACGTCTCTCTGGCCTGGTCTACGTTGCCTTCCGGGAAAGGGAGGGCGAGCGGGGGGAGAGATGTGCTTGGTAGTCCCCTTGCATCCGATCTTGTGTCTCGGCCACATAAAAATCTGTGGATGAAATCCATGTTCTGGGGACCCCGGCGAGGCGGCCTTTGTCCTGCCCAGCGCCCAGCCTCTCACTGTGTGTCGACACCTGTCAGGGAGGGAAATGAACACAAATACGACCTCCACTACTCTGTGAAATCCTCCCTGAGTGAAGCGGGGCCCTCTTGACTGGCTCATTTTAAATGGTGGCAGAGGGAGGAAAAGAAAATCACAACAATAAAAGACAATCTATTTCGAAATGCCCCATGGCTTTCCACTGCCTGCCAGAAACATCCAGCCTAACTAAGACACCGAACGGTGTTCAGGGTGTGCACCCAGGCCTGCCAGAAACATCCAGCCTAACTAAGACACCGAACGGTGTTCAGGGTGTGCACCCAGGCACGCTGAATCACAGGAGCCTGTCTTCATGCTCTTTCCTCCAGCGGGAGTGAGCTTCTCAGCGAGCAGAACTCCTACTCTACCTGCAGAGCCCTGCTCAGATGAGCCCCTCCCCCCATGGTTCCCTCCTCTGGGCCCTCAATGTCTTTCATGGTCGACTCCACCGAAGAGCTTCTCATGGTAAAGAAAAGCAATTTGTCTATAAGTATGACCTCTTTCCACTCCTCCCTTAGAAAATTCCTTTTTTAGTCACCTCTGCATTCCCAAACCTGAAACCAGTGTCTGGCTCGCAGTCAGTATGCAGTAAATGTTCTTTGGGTGTGCAAATGCATGAATTGGAATCAGTTTATTAATCAGCATACCCCATTATAATCTTGCCCTGTTCATGTCATATTCCAATCTTAAGCGACTAAATGCAAAACTTCAAATACAGTATCAAAGGATTATCATGTACAACAGATATTTATGAAATTCTTATAAACATCCCAATGTAGAGAAGTACCTATGGCCCCATCCTGGTCTGTATTTCAATTTACTGCCTTCAGTGTTTTAAAATCCTAAATTCTGGGGGTGCCTGGGTGGCACAGTTGATTAAGCATCCATCTCTTGGTTTCGGCTCAGGTCACGTTCTCAAGGGTGTGAGATCAAGCCCTGCATGGGGCTCTGCACTCAGCGTGCAGTCTGCTTGGGATTCTCTCTCTCCCTCTCTCTCTGACCCTTCCCCCCACTTTCCTGCACACGTGCTCTCTCTCTCTCTCTAAAATAACTAAATCTTTTAAAAGAAAAAATAAATAAATAAAATCCTAAATTCTTGACCATTTTATATTTGAACTTCTTTTCACAGTGAAAAGGATGTACTGGGATCTACAAAATAAATTCACAGTGCTTTCTGAGCTATGTATTGATTGATCCCCTGACCGCTACTGGCTCTGTGGACACAGGTAACTCATTTAAGCCAATATAGCCTCAACTTCCCCATCTGGACAATGAAAAGCATGCAACTTTTGTTTCCCTCCACAGTTGCTATAAAAAGAGACAAGTCCTGGGGCGCCTGGGTGGCTCAGTGTTAAGTGTCTGCCTTTGGCTCATGATCCCAGGGCCCAGGGACTGAGCCCCGCATCGAGCTCCCTGCTCGGCAGGAAGCCTGCTTCTCCCGCTCCCATTCCTCCTGTTTGTGTTCCTGCTCTCACTAGTTCTTTGTCAAATAAATAAATAAATAACCTTTTTTAAAAAATAAATAAAAAATAAAAAGAGACAAGTCCTTTAAAAACTGTATCACCCTGTCATTATAAGACAATACTATTCTTACTGGACACCGGTTTTAACTAAAGCTGCATTTGCAAATGATGGTAATACAGACAATACTGAAAAGGACCAAAAACATTAATTTGGGAGGTGGTCAATTCCAATACCATCCACCCTTCCAAGCCCCGTCCACCTCCAGAAGTGTGTGCTGCAAACCCCCAGCCTCCACAGCGGCTAGCTCCTGGAGTCCCACCCAGGAGCCTGCTCTCTATCACGTCCCTGATTCACCACCTACAAACGTGCACTTCCCCTTCTCTGTGAGATGCGTCTGGTCTCCCAAGCTGAATAAATCCATGCAGGGTCCAGGCGCTCTTTTTCTTGGCAGCCAAACTACAATTTGCTCTGCATTTTGCACGTGTCCCATTTTCACTGAATTAAATACTCAGCTATGAATACAGAGGCTGATATCATCTTCATTTTAAAAGCCTTCTTTTTGTGGAAAAACCATCCGCAAGAATAGACTTTTAAAGGTAATGAGGGTGATTAAGTTGCCAACCTTAACCACAGTCACCATCAAAAATGACTCTGCCGCCCTCATTTGTTCAGCTAGATGATGGTGTAGTCTAAAATGGATTTCATTAAAATCTTTACACATGAACAAAACCCACCCAGACAACAAATAACCGCTCTTTTCTTCTCATTTGACAAGGTGATACAGTATCTCTCTAAAGAACAAAATTGCCAACAATTCACAGACACAAAGAAGAAAAAGCAAGGGAAGAATGAGAGCCCTGCCTTCTATAGCTGGAACTCTCTCACTAACAACACTGCAGCTCATTTTAAATAATCATACCCACTGGCCATCAATTTCAGACTCTCCACCATTTAGAATTTTCCACTCCTGCCATCAGGCAAGCCACATCAGTTCAAATCAAATGCAATTTGCCGACACATTGTACACAGCTTATATAATAATGCTTTATATCTTAATAGCAATTTGCTATTGCAAAGCACTTCCCCGTGTAGCAACCCATTGGATAGTCACCACAGGTTTTAGTGGTGGGCAGGGAAGGGATATGCGGTATCTCCATTTAACACATTAGGAAATTGGGAGCAGAGAGGATAGGTATCTCAGTACACACAGAAGCCAGTGCAACTCCAGGGACATCTGAAGAAATCATGTGCCTCAGGGAGTCGCCCTGTATTAGGAAAAGTATAGTCTGTCTCCTTGAAAAAGGACACTGTATGAAGAGAAAAGATCTGAGATATGGTAGGTAGATTCAGACACATTAATAATAGGGTAAAAACATCCCACAGGTGAAGAAGTCCCACAAAGGAATGCAATTTCTTACCCTTCTCCAGGATCCCCTATAACTCGCAACCCTGAAATAACGATCTTGCCATCCCCAGCATTAAAACTACCTGCTGGTATTGCACTACTGGGTATTTACCCCAAAGATACAAATGTAGGGACCCGAAGGGGTACGTGCACCCCAATGTTTATAGCAGCAATGTCCGCAATAGCCAAACTGTGGAAAGAGCCAAGATGCCCATCGACAGATGAATGGATAAAGAAGAGGTGGTGTATATACACAATGGAATATTGTGCAGCCATCAAAAGGAACGAGATCTTGCCGTTTGCACCGACGTGGATGGAACTGGAGGGTGTTATGCTGAGTGAAATAAGTCAATCAGAGAAAGACATGTATCATATGACCTCGCTGATATGAGGAATTCTTAATCTCAGGAACAAACTGAGTGTTGCTGGAGTGGTCGGGGGTGGGAGGGACGGGGTGGCTGGGTGATAGACATTGGGGAAGATATGTGCTACGGTGAGCGCTGTGAATTGTGCAACACTGTTGAATCACAGATCTGTACTTCTGAAACATGTAAAGCAATATATGTTAAGGAAAAAAAAAGAAGAAGATAGCAGGAGGGGAAGAATGAAGGGGAGTAAGTCAGAGGGGGAGACGAACCAGGAGAGATGATGGACTCTGAAAAACAAACTGAGGTTTCTGGAGGGGAGGAGGGTGGGGGGATGGGTTAGCCTGGTGATGGGTATTGAGGAGGGCACGTTCTGCATGGAGCACTGGGTGTTATGAACAAACAATGAATCATGGAACACTGCACCAAAACAAATTATGTAATATATGGTGATTAACATAACAATAAAAAATTAAAAAAAAAAAACTACCTGCTGGTGTCATAGCTTAGAGGACAGCCCTGGCCTTCTAACTTATTTTTACTGTGTTCATCTTGGCTGGCAACCCACCACCTCCCATTTTATTCCCTACACACGCTCTGAACCGCCTTTTCATGGAATATTTCAGAGATACAGAAAAGTATACAGAGAAAGATATTTCAAGAAAGGGGTAGAAGTTTCCAGATATGGCAAACTAGCTTGCAACTGATCAACTTAGCCACCAGGAACCAGTGGAGACCCTCAAAAAAAAAAGGCAGGCGATTCTAGATGTTGACAAGGACACCAGCCACAGGAAATTCTCAAACACTGCTGGGGGCGGGGGCGGTCATGGTGCGTGGTTCCAACCACTTCAGAAAACTTTTTGCAGTACCTGCTAAAGCTGAACACACATGAACCCCACGTCCCTACAGTTCCACTCCTGGGAATCTATGCACCAAAACTGCATATGTACCTGCACCCAAGTTATGTACAAAATACTCATAGGGGTGCCTGGCTGGCTCGGTCAGTGGAGCGTCCAATTCTTGGCTTCAGCTCAGGTCGTGATCTCAGGGTCATGAGATCAAGCCTGGGGAGTCGGCTTCTGAGCTCAGCCACGGGGTCTGCTGAAGGTTCTCTCCCTTCCCCCTTTCCCCTCCCCACCCCACCCCTCCCCGCCCCGCACTCTCTCTATCAAAAAAAAAAAAAAAAAAAAATACGTACATTCATAGCAGCGAGGCGAGTCTCCTATGTGGCAAGAAGGAAGTCAGATGCCAGGAGTACTAAGGTACAGACTATTACACAGTGATGGAGGTCGGGCAGTGCTCACTACGGGGGAGCGGAGGTGAGGGAAGAATGCGCAGGGACCGGGAAGGAGAATGACCTGGCTTTATGGGGTGTGGTAACGCTCTGAGTCTGGATGTGGGTGCAGGCATCCAGACTTGGGTGTGTTCATTGCTTGAAATTCCTTGAGATTTACATTTAGGATTAGTGCTTTTTCCTGCATACTTGTCATACTTCAATACAACTGCTTATCTTCCCAAAAATAAGTAAAATTGCGGAGAGCAATACACATTCACTGAACATTAAGCAATAATTCAGTTGCAGTTTCCGACCTTTTGCACGGTGCATCAACTGCATTTCTCTCTCCTTGGTCCTGTTAAGTTTGTTCAGTACCCTTTCTCCCCTCTGGACTCTACAGTTTGTCATTATTTGGCATGTATTCTACTGAACACCTATCTGCAACATGATGTTCTCAGTCAAAATGAGGGTTTTGCGTTTTATGCACGCTGATGCAGTGTACTGACTTATGTTGCTGAATGGTGCTCCGTTTCACAAATATGCTAGCATTTATGTGCCCTTTCTTCTACTGATGGGCTCTCGGTTTTTGAAATTTTTCAATATTATGAACACAGCTGAGGGAGGGTTGCTGGAGCGGAGGGGGGTGGGGGATGGGGTGGCTGGGGGATGGACACTGGGGACAGTATGTGATGTAATGAGTACTGGGTGTTATATAAGACTGATGAGGGGCGCCTGGGTGGCTCAGTCGGTTGAGCATCTGCCTTCGGCTCAGGTCATGATCCAGGAGTCCCAGGATCGAGCCCCACATTGGGCTCCCTGCTCAGCGGGGAGTCTGCTTCTCCCTCTCCCCTCACCCGGCTCATGCTGTGCTCTCTCTCACTCTCTCTCTCAAATAAATAAATAAAAGCTTCAAAAAAAAAGACTGATGAATCACTGAACTCTACTTCGGAAACTAATAATACACTATGTGCTAATTAACAGAATTTAAGTAAAAAATAAAAAGAAATAAATTTTTAAAAAAGAAAGAAATTTTAAAAAAGAAACTTTTGCATTTCGTCAGGAGGTGAAAGCAGCGTTCGCTTTGCTGTCCCTTTCAGATCGCTCTCTGAGCCCCATGTCCACCCCCACCAGCACCTTGTAGGGCTTCTAGCCACCCCCATGATCTCCAGCTCTGAGTCTCAGCACATTTTCATTGGTTCTCACCTACCTGATGAGAGCAAAATGGGATCTCACCATGATTGTAATTTCCATTATCACCGAGTTGGGTGATTTTAAGCCGAGGATGACGTGCTTGCCATACACTTCAATCATTCTTGTGGTATTTTAAGCTACTTCTTAGGTATGCAATTTTAAAAATCTAAAGCAGTTTACGTCACTCCATTATCTGAAACCTTCCAATGGCTCCCCTCTGCACTCAGAATAAAATCCGCACTAACTTGGCACATGGGCTCTGCTGTTCTATTCCCTGCCTCTCTCTGGCCATTCATCCAGAAAACAGCCCCTCGTCCACTACGTGCTCATCACACTGGCCTATTTCTAGTCCTTGAATATGCTACCTTCTTTCTCTCTGTAGGCTTTGCTCCTGCTGACTCCTCTCTCCATAATGCTGCTACTCCATAGTTTTCATTCCCATCTCTTTGGGGGCATTCAGAACTCAGATCAGCGTTACTTCCTTAGAGAGGCCATCCTCAGCCCATATCCACCTTGACCTATCCTCTTCAGAGTATTTACCATTCTCTGATATTATCATATGTCTTTATGCACTCGACTGTTCTCCTGCAACAGTAGGTTTGCTCCATGAAAGCAGAGCATCATCGTCTAGCTCATTTCCAGATGAATCCCCTAAATTGAGAACAGTCTTTGGCAAACAGCAGATGCCCAATAAATGTTTTATAAATAAGCTGATGAACAAATGAACTACTGAAAGCATCGATTTCTAAAGCAGAGGCTTTGTCAATATCCCCCAGATGCTATTTCTAGCTTAGTCAGTGGCAAGTTACTTAACCCTTGTAAGACCTAGGCTTCTCATCAGTAAATTGGGGATAACATTTAGTATCCACCTAACCATGCAATTGTTCCAGATACAGTAAAATATATTTATGCTCTTAACAAAATGCCAGCCTATGGTGTAGGTAATTAACAAATCATAGACATTATTCCTATTATTATCATAATACAGTTTGACTTAATAAACACAGGTGTATACTTGCATATATAGGTAAAGACACACACCCTCAGGGAGAAAACGCCAAATTCACAGCATCTTTACACCTACCTGTCTACAATCACAGGAGATTTGGTAGATTCTTTAGTTATTTCAGAAGCCACGATATAATTGCCCAAAGAGTAAAAAGCTCTTCTAATGATAGTTGGTTCATCATCAAAGATTTTCCTCCACTGGCTGATGCAAGCGGGTGGCGACTTTAAGAGCACAGCGTTGAGAGAGTCTGAAACCGACTGGGTCACAGTGGTTTTGCCTGCAGAAAAGACACAAACATAGCGCTCCGTTACCATAGCCACCAAATGGCTCCCAAATGCTCATATTAGCCCAGAAAGAGCAGAGACACTCCATCCACCTGTAAATCAAAGCAGTTCATTGCCTACTATGATTCTTGATTTAAAAAAAAAAAAAAAAGA
Source organism: Zalophus californianus (assembly GCF_009762305.2). NCBI lineage: Eukaryota > Metazoa > Chordata > Mammalia > Carnivora > Otariidae > Zalophus > Zalophus californianus. The sequence continues at coordinate 5,208,775 of NC_045602.1, forward strand.
CGCAGCCTTTTAGGACCCGGGGTTTCCTCTACGTGGTATCATAACACTTGGAAGAAAACCCAAATGGTGCTCTTGTTTACAAATTAATGATAAACTCTGGCGTAGACCTCCGGGCCTGGGAAAACCTCCACCTGGTTCCTCAAAACACTCTGCACCTGCTGCGGAGGGAGCCGCACCTCACGCTCAACCACGTGACGTCTGCCCCAAGCTGGACCTCGTCCTTGGCTGGATCCTGCTGCCCTTGGCACCTCGCTTCTCCTGTTTTTTGTGTTTGGGGCTAGGTGTGAGTTGTCCGTTGTGTTTTGGTATCTGTTTGGCAGCTCCAAGGCTTTTTCCCCTCCGCTCCCTAGTTCTTCCTAATTTTGCTCCAAAAGGGTCCTCTGAACGGCCCGTGGTTCCCAGATACCCCAGTCTGGCTCCAGTCCCTTCACTTTCGCCCACGCTGTTTCTTCTGTTGGGGAGGATCGCTTCTGCCCTCCTCACCTGCGCTTCTCTCATCTACACCGAAAATGGTCCCGGTGTCAGCCCTTCCAGAGCTGTCCCTGACCATGGCTCTGTTCCCCACACCGAGGCTGCATTAAGTGCCTTCTCGTGGTCACCGGAGCGCCTGAGGCCCAGGCTCCCCTGGCCTCCCACCGAACGTCTTACTCGTCTTTGTATCCCGGGCCTGCCGAGCTCCGTGCCTGGCACACACCAGAGACTGACATGAAGCTTATGAATTGAACTCTGTATCAAGTTTTACTTACTAAAGACCTGTCTGTTCCTGCAAGGGATCAATTAATCTCATTGCCTGTAACTCAAAGGTAATATTACCTGTGGCATCCAGTCCTTCGATGGCAATGACCGGGAACTTTCCTTTCTGGGCCTGCTCCGGGCACTGGTCAACCAGGTCAAGCACTGCCTGGGCTTCAGGAATGAAGGGTATACACTGCGAAACAATGTCTGTGCATCAGCAGTGAAGCAATGGGGCTTTTGCAATCTCTAACTGCTGAGAACAAGATTGCCCAATGCTAGTAAGGCATAAGTTGTGTTTGACGCCGTGCCAAATCCATAGTATTTTGAACCTGGGAAGGGCTGAATTCCTTCATTTTGTACTGAATAGCTGTACCTCAAAAAAGGCGATAGCGGCTGAGATCAGTCAGCCTGCAACCCACACTGACCAGCTACCCCAGAGGAGGAAGGACAGGCAAGACCGCAAGTGCGGAGCAGGGTGACCCAGCGACAGCGAAACTGTAGCACGCGGAAAATCAGCTCCGGCCCCAGCTCCGGGTAGCAGTCAGCACCGTCCCTTCCTAACCGCTAGGGGGCGGAGAAGAGAGCCGCGCGCCGCGGTCACCGGGTGAGTCGCGCAGGGCGTCCCGGGCATTCTGAGCTCTCACCTCCGCTTTCCCGCACCGCTCACCGCGGCCTCTCTGCAGCGAGGCCCGCACGTTTGTACATGTGTGTTCTTCATCTTCTAAGTGCTTTCGAGGATTAACATGGCCAGCCTTCACGGTAACTCGGTGAGGGTGGCAGCATTATTATTCCCCTCTACGAACTAAGGAAACTGAGGCGGGGGGGCGGGGGGGATAAGAAACTGAAAGTGACACAGGTAATAAATGCTGCGTTGGGATTTAAAGCCAAGCGATTGGTCCTGCCCTTTTAAACCGCCTCGTAACACAATCCTAAAAGCTTGCAAAATGCACTAAATTCCACAGTGCAGCCTCAGAAAGCCGAGTCTGGACACCCCAGGCCCCGCCCAGGCTGCGCTGGGAAAGAACCTTCGCTCTCCTTCCCTGAGCACCTGCTGTGTGCCAGAGCTCCGATTGTCCTGACCAAGGCAAGGCAAGTGTTTCACAGACCAAAGGGAGAACAGAGGGGTCGTGCGACCTGGACCGGCAGCCAGGAAGCAGGCAGCCACTGTTTTAGAACAAGGTTCTTGAACCCCAAACTCATGCCTTTTTCTCACCAAAACCATGCCCCAGCCTCCCAGATGGCATGATCCTCCCCGCACCCGGCTGCCTCTTCCCTCTGAGGCGCCTTCTGCACGCATTCAGAGCAGGCCTGGCGAGCGTGGCCTTGGGACATCAGTTCCCGCCTCGGATGGGAAGGTCCTGGCGGCCAAGAATGGAGAAAAGAGCCGCAGTGTCTAAACCAGAGTCTGGCACTCAGGCGGCCTGGTGTGTCGACGGCGTCAATCAGTTCCCTGGGCAACAGAGGCCAGGCTGGAGAGGCCAGCCCCGGAGAGCGCGCGCCCTGTCCACTCCCTGTCTGGGGGACCCACCCCGAGTGTCCGGAAGGGGCAGAACTCTTACCGCCTCCAGAACGGCGCGGGCGGCCTCCCGGTGCGGGAAGACCCCAGAGCTGGGCAGGTCGGGCACCACCGGGTGCAGGGCGGGCTCCGGGGCGGACACGACGCGCTCGCGGGGGCCCACCTGCCGCCACCCCGCGCCGTCCCGCAGCTCCCACAGGCGCTGCCACACCTGAAGGCGCGCGTCGCCCACGAACTCGCCCAGACGCGGGCCCTCCGGGGACTCGCCGAGCAGGGAGAACAACGCGCGCCGGGTGTCGGGGCTGTCGCTGGGGTCGTGGAGCAGGAAGCCGTGCTGCACGCCGCCCGCCCCGCCGCCGGGGCCGTAGCACAGCAGCGGGCGCAGCCGGCACCGGCGGAGGGGGTCGCGGCGCAGCTGGTGCAGCAGGCGCTGGTGCAGCCGCGCCGCCCGCACCCGGGCCGCGCAGTCCCCGCCCGGCGCCAGCGGCACGCACAGCGAGTAGCTGCGGCCGGGCGGGCCCAGGAGCGCGGCCGCGCGGGGGTCGGGGAGCGCGCCGGGGGCGTCGCCGCCGACGGCGAAGTGAGCTAACGTGCAGCCCGGCAGCTCCAGCGCGAAGCGGTGCGGCGGCGCCATGGCCGGAGCGCAGGCCCCGCGTCGCGGCCCCGAGAGGCGCCCGAGCAGCAGTGGGGAGCGCGGGCGGAGGGCGGAGGCCATGGGCTCGTCCGGTCCCGCCCCCGCCGCTCTCGGGCCGCCACCGCCGCCGGGGAAACGAAAGCTAAGTGATGGGGGCGGGCGGGGCTGGGGGCACCCTCTGGCGGCCTCGGCCCCCTCTGCCCGCTCGGGTTCCGCGCCCCGAACGGCGGCGGCGGGGAGGGGGCGGCCGCAGGTGGCGGGCGCGGTCCCGGCTGCCACCCGGAGGGTGCTCTCGGCCCGGCGCTGCGTGCGGGGAAGCGGCCGGTGGCCCCAGGCCCTGCACTGATTCCTCCTCTGTTGTTTACGTCCCGGGTGTGCGCGCGCGCGCGTGTGTGTATGTGAGTGTGTCCCGGAGACCGCGCGCGCCAGAGCTCTGCCTTTTAGCTTCGTTCTCTTCCTGCCCCCCGCCCTCCGTCCCTGGCTCTTCAGTGCGGCGCAGACTCCTGGCTGGGGGCAGGACTTGCAGCCCCCTTGGCCCCCTGCTCGACCCGAAGTTTCCACCTGACCCGCTGTCTCGCCCTCACTCTGACCCAAGTCCTATGGGCTGCTTTGAAGGCCTGAAGGGAGCGTTTTTCCCTCTTCTTGGAATTACCCCCCTCTTTTGCTGACTCGCTAACTAGGACGTATCACCACATTTGCACGGGAGCCAAATAAAGGCCTGCCTTCGGGTCCAATTCGTTGGTCCTGGCATGCTGTATCAGCCCGAAGCCCGCACCTTGGTATAGCAGGTTTTACACAATTATTCAGATGTTTTGTTTACACTCAATAGCTGATACTTTGGGAAATGATTGCCAAACAGGAACGCGTGGGTGCCTCAGTTGGTTCAGCGTCTGCCTTCGGCTCAGGTCATTAGGGTCCTGGAATCGAGTCCCGCATCGGCTCAGGTCATGATCCCCGGGTCCTGGAATCAAGTCCCGCATCGGGCTCCTTGCTCAGCGGGGAGCCTGCTTCCCCCTCTGCCTGCAGCTCCCCCTGCTTGTGCGCTCTCTCTCTCTCTCTCTCTCTCTCTGACAAATAAATAAATAAAATCTTTATAAAAAACTATTGTCAAGCATACTGAAAACAAAAATCCTATCGGGAAAACCCAAACATTTAGAGTAAAGATGAAAAACATTAGATGAACTGAGGGCAAACAAACTTTATAATTGAAGCAGTTTGGATTTACCATGGCTGTACGTTTAATTCTGGAAGGAATACAACTTTTGGACAAACAGGAACTATTGTAGATACCTAGTTGAAGTATGGGCTAATAGACAAGGAGAAATTAAGAGATTAAGATGATTTTAGCTGAGGACAGGATCATTCTTACTCTCTGAGCAATCTCACTTTGGGGCGTTTAGTGTGCAGAGTTGTTTTCATATGTATAGTATTCTAGCGGGAGTGTAAATTGGTTCAAGTACTCTGGAAGACTCTTTGGAGGTATATGCTCAAGGGGAACACGCATAAACCACATGAACGAGTGATTCCAATCCTGGGTATATACCCAACATAAATGCGTACATATATGGCGACCAAAAGATATGTACAAGAAAATGCATGGTGTAATAGCAAAATATTCCAAATGCTCATCATAATAAAATAATTAAATGTATTGTGGTATATTTAAACAAGGAAATCAATAAATGGGAGCTATGAAAATGAACAATCTACTGCTAAACACAGCAAAGTGGATAAGTCTGCAAACACAACACTGAGTGAGAGAAGCCCAGCAGAAAGAGGACGTGCTGTTGTAACCTAGAGTATGGTTTTTAGGACAGGGTTATCTTTGGAGTGGAGGTAGGGTTTAGGGCCTGGGGGGAAGGTCTTGGAGACTTCTTGGTAAAATTCTTTTTCTTGATAAAGATGCTCATTACATATGTGTGTTCATTCTGCCAAGAATTCATTGTGCTGTGCATTTATGAACTGTGCACCTTTCGATGTATGTATAGTAGTTGATGTATGGTACTGATGTACAGTATGTGTCAGTAAAGGATTTACCACAGAAATGTTATGATGATTGCAAATAACCAATTCCACCATCTGCTAATGGGTTGCAGCCGGTGCTGGGACATTCCTGCAGGAAATGGCCCACATCAGGGAGTACATTAAGGATGTGCAGGTGTTTTGAGAAAAAAGTCTCTGGCTAAAGAAAAATGGTGATGACATTTGGCCGTTTTCCAGTTGCATTTGGATGCCCTTAGAGATGGCCGAGTCCCGAGTAGAAAGCCTAAAGGGGGCTGCCTTGTACCTCCTCCAGCCTACCCCGTCTTGAGCAGTTGGAAGAAGAAATCCCTCCCTGGGCCTGCGCAAGCCATGACTTTGATTAAGAAAGTCTACCACTCCTGAAACTTACTCTTAAATGAACGGGAGACGACAAGTTGGAAAGAATAGAACATCTGTTCAAGGATTTTTGTGAGTTCTTTGCTGGGAAAGACTTTGACTTATTTATTTCTATTTTTTTCATATTTATTAATATTTTATCTAAAAAATAGGAGGCTCTCAGTTGTTGAAGCAAAGAAGAAGGAAGGAAAGAGAGAATGCCTGAATGAATGAATGAATGAATGAGTGAGTGAATGAACACATGAACGAATAAAAGAAACTGGCCTCCTTAGAACAGACTTAGGAAAAAACAATAAAATAATGTGCTAATAATGATCAATCATTGAGCAGTGATGCAGGTGTTTAAATCCCAGTTCAGACACTTACTCCCTGTGTGACGTGAGTTTCCCCCGCTATAAAAGAAGTTAGTACATGCAAAGTGCGGAGCAATGCCTGGTACCCCGTGCTGGATTGTGTGCTAGCTATTGCTAATTTATTATACAAGCAGCACTCTTTGTACTTAACATACATTATGTCATTTAATCCTGACAATGCCCTCTGTGCGTGTGATATTAATACCCATGTTTCCCAGATGTGTTAACAAGATCAGGCAGGTAAAGAAATTTACCCAAAATTAAACATTCCTGGCTGAACTAGGATTGAAATCTTAAAATATTTAGCTTGAAAAGCCTACCTGGCTCTCTTCTGTGCCATGCTGCTTTGATTTGAAATGTAAACTGACTTGGTTTTTGTTTCTTCATACACATGTGATCTAGCAAAGAAAGGAAACAAAAAGTATTTCTTGATTGTCATACCATGGTGATATTTCAAAATGTTTGTGACTAAGATGATTTCAGGCACTTGGAAAGTATCCACCAGTGCATAATTGGAAATCATTACACATAGGCTTGCTATTTTGGTGAATTTGCTTTTAGTTTCCTTTCTAAGTAAAATGAGAGTTATCTTTGTTTCCATTCAGAACATAACACTACTAGAAAAACAATAGCTAACCCTAACTGAACACTTAGAGTCTTCCATACACTGTCCCAATTTATGTGATTCACATGCATTAGAATTTTCAGTCTTCCCCAAAATCCCACGAGACAGCTGGATTTACAGACGAGGCAATGGAGACCCAGAGAAATAATGTAAGTTACCAAAATCACTTAGTAAATGATGAGCTGGGTTCACGGCTCCAGAAGCTTCCCCACTAGGACTGTTGCAACTTTCCACAGGTCTCAGGAAAACTTAAGAGTACCTGTTCAAACACAACTCTGATTAAAGACAACTAAAGGAAAAAAAGTTTCAGCACAAAATTTGACAGCGCTTTCTAAGAAACGGTAAAAATAAGGAAGAAGTCACTGTAACTCTTGACAACTACGAACCATCTCAGCGGGGCGCCTGGGTGGCTCAGCTGTTACGTCTGCCTTCGGCTCAGGTCCTGATGAGCCCTGCATCGGGCTCCCTGCTCCACAGGAAGCCTGCTTCTCCCTTGCCCACTCCCCCTGCTTGCGTTCCCTCTCTCGCTGTGTCTCTCTCTGTAAGAAATAAAATCTTAAAAAAAAAAAAAAAAAGAACCATCTTAGAAAAGCATCTGATTTTCCTGTGGTCTTTTATTTATTTGAGAGAGAGAACAAGGGAGAGCATGAGCTGGGAGAGAGGCAGATGGAGGAGAGGCAGACTCCCTGCCAAGCAGGGAGCCCAATGCGGGGCTCTATCCCAGGATCTTGGGATCATGACCTGAGCCAAAAGCAGACGCTTAACTGACTGAGCCACACAGGTGCCCCTTCCTATGGTCTTTTAAAAATAAAATAGAAATGGGGCACCTGGCTGACTCAGTTGGAGGAGGGAGCGACTCTTGATCTCAGGGTCATGAGTTTGAGCCTTAGGCTGGGTATAGAGAGTATTAAAAAATAAACTATAAATAGATATGCAGGAAAAAATGTCTACATTTCAACACTATGAAAATACATAAGATGAATAACTAAAGGAAGATTAAGTGTAAATGCTATTATATGCCTGTGCATTCTGACTGTGATCTGGAAGGGGCCCTGAGGCGAGTGGGTTCTGTCTTCAGCCTGCACAGGTCAGGAATACTTTGCATTCTTTGACTTTCATAACGAACTGTCAGGGCGGGCCCCCCTCTGGAAGGGCGCCGGGAGAGAGCCCCGGCATGCTGTATCATGCATGAGTAATACATCTGAGGAGGTGCTCGTATCTCTCTCCAAGTTGCGGCTCTAGACGGAAATATGGACAGAGAGCAAGATCTTGGTCCGTGTCCAGTTAGAAGGCTACTATTGACCCAGAAGACAGGCGAAAGGTGAGGCAGAGAGAGGCAGATGCCTATAGCCCTGATCCTGAGCGTTGGGTCTTGGCCCTGTTCCAGCTTTCATTTTCGTGAACAGGAAAATCGAAACTTGAGCTCAGCAGAGAGTTAGTCAGAGGCGTGTCCATCCTGCCCCTGTGATAGGCTGCCCCAGCACATACATAAACTGAATCCTGAGGTTCAGTGCAGCCTCAGAGCGCCTGGCCACCATGTGGATGCTCATGCCAATCGCTTTTGCTGGAAAGCTGCTGAGCGCCTTCAGGAAGCCACTGAGCTCTCTATGGAGCAGCGTGGTCCCCTGGTTCTTCTGGCTCAGGTCAGCTCTCTGGCTGGCGAGGGGCGAGAGTACCCGGCCACTGCAGATGAGCCAGGGTGAACTGCAGGAGAGCAGAGGGGAGGAGGAGGAGGGCCCGGACCAGCCCACCACCCCCACCAGCGTCAACTACCACTTCACCCGCCAGTGCAACTATAAGTGTGGCTTCTGCTTCCACACAGCCAAGACATCCTTTGTACTGCCCCTAGCCGAGGCCAAGCGAGGGCTGCGGCTGCTGCAGGAAGCCGGTGAGTCCCCAGTCCTGGGAGGGAATCAGCACGCAGCTGCTGGCTGGGGGCAGGCACAGGTGGGAGAGCTCCTGCAGAATTTGAGATGCTCCCCAGCCCGTCTTGTAAGGGAGTATTAGGATGAATTTGGGGTGGATGCCTAGGCCTTCAGAACAAGAGTTGGCTGGCGCAGACAGTAAGGGAGGCAGACCCATCCCTCCTATAGCCTCCAAGTGAGCAGAAGTCTGTGCACCTCCCGGGCTCCCAGTGCACCCAGCATGTGCCGAGAGACAGGGTGGGAAGTGGTGCCACTTTCTGAATTTGTCCAAAGCCCTGATAGATTGGGGCTTTCCAGAAATTGTTAAGAACTACAATATTTGAAGGGCACCTGGGTGGCTCAGTCGGTTAAATGTGTGACTCTTGGTTGCAGCCCAGGTCATGATCTCAGGGTTATGAGATCAAGCCCCACATCAGGCTCCACGCTCGGGGCGGGGGAGGAGTCTGCTTGAGATTCTCTCACTCACTCTGTCCCTCCCTCTCTCTGTCTAAAATAAATAAATACATCTTAAAAAAAAAAAAAACTACAATGTTTGAGTCTTTTACTTTGAATCAGGTATGTACTCCTAGCATGAAACTTTAAAGAAACTATTTACAATATAAATATGGCAATGACTTTGCTCTCAAGACTTGCATGCTGTCTTCTCCTTCTGGAATGTCCTCTCTCCCTCATGTGTGATCCCTTGGTGCCTGTTACAAATATGTATTATAACACTTTTTTTTATTTTTTTTAAAGATTTTATTTATTTATTTATTTGAGAAAGAGAGAGAATGAGAGAAAGCATGAGAGGGAAGGGGGTCAGAGGGAGAAGCAGACTCCCTGCTGAGCAGGGAGCCCGATGTGGGACTCGATCCCGGGACTCCAGGATCATGACCTGAGCCGAAGGTAGTCGCTTAACCAACTGAGCCACCCAGGCGCCCTATAACACTTTTTTTTAAAGATTTTATTTATTTATTAGAGAGAGAAAGCACGAGTGGGGGGGAGGGGGAGAGGGAGAAGCAGACTCCCCACAGAGCAGGGAGCCCAACATGGGGCTCAATCCCAGGACCCTGGGATGATGACCTGAGCTGAAGGCAGACGCTCAACTGACTGAGCCACCCAGGCGCTCCTATTACAGCACTTTTTAAATTATACCATTATGTTTTGTTTTTTGTTTTGTTTTTAATATCTGGATCCCCAAAGAGTTTGAGTTCCAAGGTGGAATTTTAGCATTCTATGTATCTTTGTGCCTAGCAGGATATCTGGAATGTAAAGGGGGGTTGATAAATGTTTTTGGACAGATGGATTAATAGATGAACAAATGGATGAAGGGAACTCTGGTGTGGAAAGAACTTAGACCCTTGACTCACAAGGCCAGGGTTTGAGCTCTTGCCCTAAAACTTGTAAGACGTATCAAGACATTTAACTTTTCTGAACAGCAGTTTAACAATCTTTTAAAATGTAGATAATCAAGATAACACCTATACCTGGCGCCTGACTGGCGCCTAAGTGGCTCAGTGGGTTACGCATCTGCCTTGGGCTCAGGTCATGATCTCAGGACCCCGGGATCAAGCCCCATGTTGGATCTCCCTGCTCAGCAGGGAGACTGCTTCTCCCCCTGCCTGCCTCTCCCCCTGCTTGTGCTCTCTCTCCCTCTCTCTCTCACTCTTGCTGTATCTCAAATAAATAAACAAAATCTTAAAAAAAAAAAAAACAGATAACGCCTATACCAACCTCAAAAAGTTACGACATGGCACAAATAAGTGAATGCTCAGGTGTTTTTAAATAGAGTATAAACTATAGTGGTTATAGTTAGTACATTTATCATTAATATAATGATTTCTCAGGTTTAAGTAAATAAAGTCAAAGTTAATTAAAATGATCAAGGTATAACACAGGTCATATGCCCCGTAAGTGAGATTTCTGGCTAATAGAGGAAAATCTATTTTGGTGATGATTAAAAATGTAAAGTTAAATGTAAATTATATTTAAAACATACTACTCAGGCGGAAGATGCTTCTACAATATATTATTTACTTCTCTTGCTTTTACACGAAGAAGACGGAATAGGATTTAGCCACTGTCAGCATCAGTTATTGATCCGTGCTGTAACACGATCACTTCTTGTGTGTTAACATCACCGTGAAGTGATCGTTGCTCGTCTACGGTCTTAACTTCGCACCTACAGCCCGTTCCTGCAGTGCTCGGTTCCCTGCATCCCCTGTGCATCTTCCACTCAAACTCATCAAGGGCTGCAGGGCCATATACCGTATCACCTTCTCCAGCTTATCTGACCCTATATTCCACCACACCTTCGGGGATAATGTTTCTATTGAATGATAATCACCGTCAGTCACACAGGCAGGCTCCCAGCATGTTGGATTTCAGTAGTGAGATGACGGAATCGATCACTGTCCGGTCATAGACACTTCTGAGTGAGAAAAACGGTGTTGAAAAGAATAGCAGATGTCATTTGGTCTGCCATAAAGCAGGGCTGTTCTGGGTGAGCTGGGACGAAGGGCAGCCCCACTGACAAAGATGGAAGGCTGTGGAGCTTGGGCATCCATCCTAGCTCCATTTTTTTTTTTTCCCCTAGTCTTACGATCTTGAATAAATCACTGAACCTTCCTGAGCTTCAGTTCCTACAGCCAAAAACCAGGATAATAATTCCTTCCTTGCCGAATGAGTTTCAGGATGAAATGCTTGCCTGAACCATGTTACCTTGGATGCGGTATGGGGAGGCCAGATGCAGATCAAGAGAGAAAAATTGGAAAGAGTTGTGTGATTTGTTACCCACCGTTCCTTGGGCAGGGCGCCACTCACCACACAGGAAGTCTTGAGTGAGGACGGTTTTCAAGGAAGCAACTGATAGGGAGGCGAAGGCAGCTTAGCACGGGCTAGTTTGAACAATCTCAGCGAGCTGTGGTCACAGGGGCTGTCCGGGTTGTCCGAGACCCGGCTCTGGGATGCAGAGGGCAGAGGACAGTGGCCCAGAGAGAGAGCCTCATAGATCAGGTGCTCTGGGTGTTGACGTCCTTGGTTGCTCAAGAATAGGAACTGACCAGCCTTCAGCCAGGACCTCGAAACTGAATCGACCACATTTTAAAAGCTGTGCTACAGTGAATTTGCACAAATTAAATTTCCAAGCACAGTATTCGTTACTTAGTAGGTATAAAGTTTGTTGAACAGAAGTTAACAAACTTCTGTTCAGCCCTTTCTGCTAGTCTGGTTGGTGCTTCTAATTATTTTGCTCCTGTGACCAAATCTGTTTGCTCTCTCACGGGTCCCCCATGCTTCCTCCTTGGATCTCACATGGGCTTGTGTTTCTGTGGCTTGTCACCCCAGGTCCTTTCCTTGCCATGCTCTGGTTTCTGTCTCTAATCTGAGCATGCTATCTGGTTGCCTGTGCCCTCAGCACCCTCAACGTCCAGTGAAGCAGGCGTTTCAAACTTCACTTAGCAGAGCCAGTTGCTTACTGATTCCAGGTTCATTCTGGAAATGACTCACTCTGATGTGGCCACTAACACAGAGCATCTAATAAAGACTCGCTCAACTGAGTTGAACTGAACGGAATCAAAAATGAACCCCACTATGATAATATCACTGTAGAAATTCTAAATTTCACAGTCTTGTGGACCTTCGAGTTAATGTCCCCATTCCTTCCAATCTTTCCTTCGCTCCACTAAAATTCCAGTGGAATCATTGAAGGCAGGGTAACAAACCCACCAAGAAATCAACACGGAGTTGTTGGAATTGATTGATGGCGCTTGGACATCTTCAGCACAGGTCCGCAGGGCGGTGGCTGCCAGAGGTTCACCAGACTGCCCAGTGGAATGCAGAGCATTTCAGAGACGAGAACCATCTAATCATGCAGAAGTACAGCATTGATCAAGAAGGAGGGGGTGAGGCAGGAACGAGACAACAGGCCGAAGGCAGATCCGCTGCTGCCCCCACCACTAGGAGAGCCCTCCCCAAGTCCTGCAGATGGCAGAAGGCATATTTTCAGAAGAATCTGGACCACCTGGCTGTGCTCAGCCACCCCAGGTGGAGCAGGGAGAAGAAAAGCACCATACTGAAGACTGGGGCCTGCTGGGTGTGAGAGCCCATGTTCCTGGGGTGCAGGCAGCCAGGGGGTACGGCATAGCAGGAGATTAAGAGTCTTCTCCAGCAGAACAGAATGGCCGGAGAAAAGACCAAGGCTCCCAGCATGTGGGGCAAAATCCGGTGAATAAGTCAGTTTCTCTCTCTGTCACTCTATAGCAAAACCCTCCATCTGAGGGGTTTCATCCTCAATCGCAGAAATTCCCTCCCGCTCTTTTATGCATCACTCAAATAAGAAAGGACAAATGGAAACACCGAAATAAAAGGCAGACGCCAAAACAAATAAGCAAAGAGAATATAGGAAACCTTCAGAACATCTGTAACTGATAATCCCAGAGAGATGAGAGAAAATTTACATATATATGAGAAACAGCAATGCGATGGTAAGTGAAGAAGATACGGGAGAGTCTGGGGAACGGAAACTGGGATTTCTGAAATTAGAATTGTAATAGAAGGACTAGAATACAAGGCCTTGGGAAAACGGGGCGCAGGAGACAGAGCAGGAAGGTCTGGTGGCTACAAGCCGGAGCGCCAGCAGACCAGGGGTGGGACCTCCAGAGAGACAAGCACGTTGGAGAAGAGGTAGGAGTTCTCAAAGAGTATGAGAAACTTCCCATACCAGAAGGAACTGTATTTTTCAACCAAGGACCTGCCAAGTGGCCAGAAAAATGAATAGAGACAGATTCTGCTAAGGCACATCACCTTGAAATTTGGGGACATTGGAAAGAAAGCTTCTGGAAGGGAAAAAGCCATGCACTTAAAAGGGATTATAAATCAAGGTGTTGTCAGGCTTCTGAACAATAATATTAAAACCTTGAAGACGGGGCGCCTGGGTGGCTCAGTCGTTAAGCGTCTGCCTTCGGCTCAGGTCATGGTCCCAGGGTTCTGGGATCGAGCCCCGCATCGGGCTCCCTGCTCCGCGGGAAGCCTGCTTCTCCCTCTGCCGCTCCCCCTGCTTGTGTTCCCTCTCTCGCTGTGTCTCTCTCTGTCAAATAAATAAAATCTTTAAAAATAAATACATAAATAAATAAATAAATAAATAAAACCTTGAAGACAGCAAATAATGCCCTTAAAATACTGAGGGCAAAGTGACTTCACCCAGAGTACTATACCTGGCCAAACTAATGATCAGGGATGCATTTGGAAACATGTAAGTTCTCATCTTGATTCATATATTGCATTTTTTCAGGAAACTGCTAAGGGCTTTTCAAAAGGGCAGGAATTCCAGGCCAAGAGGCATCCAGCACGTGTGAGAAGGAGGGGCCCCCCTCAGCACAGCATGCCGAGGTGTCTCAGGCTGAGAGTCCCCAAGCCAGAGCATTCTGGATGGGGCGGAGAGGGGTTTCTGCACATCTCTGTGCTGTCTCGTCCATCCATGTAACTGATTCCCTACATTAAAGTGCATCTATTTTATTTTCTTATTCTTTTAAAGATTTTGTTTATTTATTAGAGAGAGAGAGGGAGCACAAACAGGGGCAAGGGATAGAGAGAGAAGCAGGCTCCCCACTGATCAGGGAGCCCGATGCTCCATCCCAGGACCCTGAGATCATGACCTGAGCCTAAGGCAGATGCTTAACTGACTGAGCCACCCAGGCGCCGCTAAAGTGCACCTATTTTAAAGCAGGGGAGAAAGTTAGGCCCCGGGTTATGTACATGGTTAGTTCCCCCCTGCCAAACCCTCTGGGGAGCATGGGGAGCCCAGAGGGGGGGTGGGGGCTGGGGATAATGGGCAGCTTTCATTTCATTTTTTGTTACTTTGAGAAAACATTACTTTTGTCATTAAAACAATAAGGGGTGTTTGTGCAGTGGGAAAAAAAAGAGAACAGAAGGAAAGATCCATGTTCTACCTCTCACAGGGATGGAGAAGATAAACTTTTCAGGCGGAGAGCCGTTTATTCATGACCGGGGCGAGTACCTGGGCAAGCTAGTGCAGTTCTGTAAAGAGGAGCTGCGGCTGCCCAGCGTGAGCATCGTGAGCAACGGGAGCCTGATCCGGGAGCGCTGGTTCCAGAACTACGGTGAGCTTCCTGGCACCACGCTGTGGTCGCCGCGGCTATGCTTGTTGGTTCCGGGCATCCCGGGGCCTTAGGCCAGGCACGCTGGGGGAGCGGGGGTCGTGGGGAGCAGGGTGTGGGGCAGGGAGGAGACACCAAACTCGAATCCCTTTGCAAGCCATGCGTGCAGTTAGGAGGCTTCCTTCTGCGGGGCTCTCTATTTAGAGCCCTATACTTGTTGACCAACTTGTTGGCAAGACAGGTAACAAAATGTTAGTGCAACTATGTTATGCATCCCGATTCAGCAGGTGCTGAGCCCTATGGCTTTAGCTTAGCCGCTAGCAAGGAACACTGACACAGTTCCACAGCCCCTGCCTTATTGTTTGCTACTAATGTTTAATTTTTAAATATTAAAGGAACTATCACTTTATGAGTCTCATAAATGAAGCAATTGGACTAAAACAATCTTTCCCACCTTTGGCTACCTATTTGGCTGCTGAAGAAAGTTAAATAAAGTATCTGTGTAGGGACTGAATCTCGGACTAATTATGTCAGAACCTGGCGGTGTGTGGAAAGACCAACTTGGGGGCTCCAAGGGATTCTACTCTGTGGCCAGGATGGCGAACCATGGATCCCAAGACCGTGGAGTTCCCTTACAGCTGAGTTTCCATAGATGTGATAGATATCCCTAGAGCAGTACCCGGAACTTGGGGAGCAGTGGAAAATATTAGCTGTTATTACTACTGTCATTTTGGGAGACAGTGATAACTCTTAGAGCACGATTTTCTGTTCTAATTTGTATGAGCTATTGGAGCCTTGACGTCACTGAAAGAGGGGTTGCATTTACTCTCTGTTGAGGCTGCTCACAGGAAGTCTCTGACCACACACCCCTCCCAAGATGGTGGAGAGATGGGAATGGGGAGGGGAGACTGGGGATGAGGGCAGGGCAACCCATCTGATGAAGATGAAGCAGGAAGACAAATCAGAAGTCTCTGGGAAAGGTAAATCAGGGAAGACTGCAAGACGACGTGTGAGAACCAAAACGTCTGTGAAGGAGTCACTTGGTGAAACGGGGTCAGAAGCTTCCAAGTAAACTCTGGGAACCAGATTCAGAAAGGCAAGCAAGGCTTAGGGAACAGTGTGAGCAGGGGAGAACCGGTCAGGCTCGTTGGCGGTGTCCCCGAGCCATGCTCTCCCTCCAACCCTGGCTCCCATGCCCGGTGTGGTAGGAAGAGCAGGTCCCACGGGATCACTGCGGCCAGGGTCAGAAGCTTACATGCTGGCATGGGAGAGGCCGTGTGAATGAGTGAGTTTGGAGGTGTTGAGGAAAAACCCACTTCAGTCCCTTCAGCAGGGAGACAGTAAGCAAGTGGGAGGCCCTGAAGAATGAGAAGCACCATGCTCTGTTCATAGTGGACAGACAGCCAGCCAGTGAGCCATGAGCTTCCATTGACGTTCATCCTCTGTGGGAGTGTAGGGTTAGTGTTGCCATATTCTGAAATCTACGTTCTATCTTAAATCTCCCAATTAAATATTTGCAAATAATTTGAAATATTGTTAGATGTCCTGAGGGAAAAACAACAGCAATGTTTATGTATAACTATGTGGTCTGTAAGCCTCCAATCTTCCACCTCCAGTTTAAAGGACCAGGGGTGAGTCGCTGAGCTTGAGTGGACCAAGAGAGCCATTTTGGATCAACTGCCATCTCTCTTAAGTTTGGCAGTTTTCTAGGAGTGCTCACAAGACTCAGTAGCCAATTAGACTCATGGCTAATGAGTCTGATGAACTCAGAGCAGAGGATGAACTCTGATGAACTCAGAGCAGAGGATGCAGTGCAGAAACAGTAGGGAACGGGTGTCACAGGGGTCCAGAGAGGTCAGACACGGGCTTCTGAGTCCTTCCCTTCCAGAACGTGCAAGATGTGCTTTCTCGAACACACAGTGAACTATAGGGACATGTCTGGAATGTTTTTGCCTAGGAATGCTCATGTGGGTCTTAGGGTCTGAGGCTTTTATGTAGGGCTGGTCACTTAGGCACATACTGCTAGGTACCCATCCATGGCAGCTGAAACTCAGGACTCCCAACAACAAAACCAGGTACATCATGAATCTTGTTCACCAATCCCAACAGCTCTTGACAAGCTGATCAAACATGCCGCATTGCTCCAGACATAGACACATCATCAGTGGGAGACATAGAGAACATTCTGGTGGCCATATATGCAGGGATTGGCCAAAACTCCATCATAGTTCCATGTTCTTCTAGAGACTGGTGAGGACTCAGCGAACAGATCTGCTGTGCTAACTCTCTCTTCACAAGGGCTCCTACAAGACAGTCTGAGAGCAGGAGGAGGGGATATAATTCAGATGTAGCAATTAATGAAGGACCTTACTTAAATGTGCCAATAAAGATTCAGACACATACAAGTGCCATTTTAGGACGGTCAAATGGGAGTATCTCCATCACCTCCTGATGTGTGTATTCATTTTTTTTAAGATTATTTAAACAAATACCAAGTATAATTCACATTTCTGTGAGTGTTGCAGGTATGAGGAAAAGTCTTTTTAAACATTAAAACTTAGACACAAGCAAGATGTGTTTTATCATAAAGAGATATAAATGGCCTAAAAGCTTTGGTCCTTGAATGGAAAGGCTTAAAGGTGCTCACTTTCCCTCAGGTGAGTATCTGGACATCCTTGCCATCTCCTGTGATAGCTTTGATGAGCAAGTCAATGTCCTCATCGGCCGTGGTCAAGGAAAGAAGAACCACGTGGAAAATCTTCAGAAACTGAGGGCGTGGTGTCGAGATTATAGAGTGGCCTTCAAAATAAATTCTGTCATTAATCGATTCAACGTGGACGAGGATATGAGGGAACAGATTCAAGCCCTGAACCCCGTCCGCTGGAAAGTAAGTACCGTGGTTCAGGCGAAAAACTTGCGACACTGAAACCCTAAACGTTCAAGTGAGAGAGGACTCTGGACTGACCGAGCCAGCCAGGAGACCGGGTCCTTGGTCCGTCTGCCAGCGCTCTTAAACTTTAAACTACTTACACTCCCTTTGTCTCAATCTCCTCTCGAAAAACTGAAACTGATTCCCTTCTGGAATGTTGGGAGGATAAAGGTCAAAAGATAGAGTCGGGGGGCACCTGGCTGGCTCAGCCGGTGGAACATGAGATTCCTGATTATTGGGGTTGTGAGTTCGAGTCCCATGTTGGGTATGGAGATTACTTAAAAATAGAATCTTAAAAAAAAAAAGATACAGTCAGTGCTTGGAGGCGTTCTGAAGAATATGAAAACCTAGAAAACCTAACCTGTATATATTTATTAAATATAATAAAATCTTTTAATATATATATGTATATATATAATAAGACTAGATTTCTTCTTAAAACTCTTGGCTTATTCATAACATAAATGGATAAATGTTCTTCATAAATTCTGTTAATACATTTTTCATTGAATTTTCAGAAGACAGTGGGGCAGGGGCGCCTGGGTGGCTCAGTCGTTAAGCGTCCGCCTTCGGCTCAAGTCCTGATCCCAGGGTCCTGGGATCGAGCCCCGCATCGGGCTCAACAGGGAGCCTGCTTCTCCCTCCGCCGCTCTTTCTCCCTCTCTCAAATAAATAAATAAAATCTTAAAAAAAGAAGATATTAAATAACACTATCCCCAAGTTGTGGCAAAGTGAATTCGCCAAGATCTGTGCTTTAGGACCAACCCCTCTATCAGCTACTAAAAAGTCTAAAGTTCAAACTCAAGGTGTATTTATAGCATCCACAATGTGCAGACACTTACAAATAGCAGTAAATTAAAGTTTCGTTAAAGTTTCCTACCCCTGGCTGTTCTTCAGAATCAACTCAGGGAACCGTTTTAACCATCTGAGCAACCCAGGCGCCCGTTTTTGTTGTTGTTGTTGTTGTTTTTTAAAGATTTTATTTATTTATTCATGAGCGACAGAGGGGGATAGAGAGAGAGAGAGAGAGGAGCAGAGGGAGAAGCAGGCTCCCAAGGAGCAGGGAGCCCGACGCGGGACTCGATCCCAGGACCCCGGGATCATGACCCGAGCCGAAGGCAGACGCTTAATCAGGGAACTGTTTTAAAAAGCAGCTTCCTGGACCTGCACCCCTACCCAGAAGAACTGGAGAGAAGCTAAAGAAAGAGGTGTGGTGAGAGGAACAGAGGCTGTGGTCCAGGAAGGGGGCCGACGAGGGCCGGAGGCTAGGCTCCAGGTTCCTAGACTTTCCTTCTGGAACCACCTGCCCATCGCTCTCCTCTTCCCTGATCGCCCATCGCTGTCCCACTTCTGCTGCTACTGTTTCTCTCACTACTCTCTTGTCGGCTTCTCTCTCTATGTATATATGTTTTTCCTCCTGGCTTTGGTTTGCGAGGAGCTCCTCGTGGCTTCTTGATCTCAGAGCTTTCTTCTCCAATCTTATGACTCCTACTGTGGCTCCCACTTGCTGATTCACTCCAGAATTGCCTGTTCAAAATCCTGGGTTTTCTGGAGGGAGCAGATTAGCTACTGCCTGTTGGGAGAGCAGTTTTCGCCCCGGATCACGGGTGTCTGCAGACTGCAAACCGATGAAAATCAATGCCCTTGGGTCAGGTGCCTGGGCCCCCCAGGCCGCGTCCGCCGTGGGACCGGGACCGGCAACAGCACACCAGCACTGAACACGCGTTGGCAGGAGGGGCCCTCACGGTATTCCTCAACGGAGGGCTTCACTGTCACCTGGAGGCTTGCTGTAGCCACAGCAGAGCTGGCCCCACCTAAACTTGTCCAACCAAACCCACCACCCTCCTCCCATTCCGCTTCTCACGCTCCTTTCAAGCTGGTAGATTCTGGAACCAAAGTCACCCGGAGAAAAGCCCACGTGTGTCTTCACCCGCCTGATATTCAGGTCAGCTTGGGCTTCCAACCCGAGTGGACACCTCCTCTGACCTCCCTGCTAGTCCTCTCTCCCCACCCTGTGCCTGGACTGGGCTTGGGTGCTGTGGGGACAAAGACAAGGGGTGTCCCCTCCCTAGAAGCTCACAGCCTACTGAGCAAGATAGTCATGAAAGCAAATAGTAAAACCACTGTGTGACCAGGGTCTGCAGGGACTGGGGAGCACAGAGGAAGGGGGTGAGAATAGAGTGAGCAAAGAAGGCAAAGCTTAGGGAATTTTACAATTAATTCTAAGCTGACAACAATGTTAATTAAACACTATGTATAATCACCCCCTTCCTTGAAAACCTCACAGACCTGGGCTCTGCGCTGGCTGTGTTTTTTGTTTTTGTTTTTGTTTTAAAGATTTTATTTATTTAGATAGAGAGAGAGACAGCGAGAGAGGAAACACAAGCGGTGCGGTGGGCGGGGGCGGCGGGGGGGGAGGTGGGTAGAAAGGGAGAGGCAGGCTTCCCGCGGAGCAGGGAGCCCAGTGCGGGGCTCGATCCCAGGACCCCGGGATCATGACCTGAGCGGAAGGCAGACGCTTAACGACTGAGCCACCCAGGCGCCCCCTGGCTGTGTGTTTGATCAGCTACCATCTCATACCACCTTGAGCGGGTCCCTGGGACAGAGTTTTTCCTTCTCAGATGATGGTATTCCTTATGAGGGAATGATACATTCACACATACACAATTATTTACTTAAAAGAATGTTGGAAGACTCTTACTGGCTTTGGGAAACTGTCCTGGTATATTAACTGCAAAATAAACTACATAGTCGAGAGGCCTTAATAAGGATATATTGAAGTCAGCAGAAACAACATTTTGGAAAATACTTGTTTCTTGGTTTGGGGATCACAAATGATTTGTTTATTTTCTTGATGCTTTTGTATAGTCCATATTCCCTGCAATGAGCACCCATTACTCGGTGTTCTGCAAAATTAGATCATCAGACTGGATGAAACATACACTAGACCAGTCTTGTATCTTTGGATGGTGGGCACTTCCTGACTTTGAGGGCCCCAGAACAATGTCTTTCTAGACTGTTCCTGAGTCAGAGCAGTCTTCTTTGCTTAGAAGAGATGACGCTGGGTCTGGGGGAATGAGGCTTGGGGTAAAAATGGTGGGAGCCTCTTTGCAAAGCAAACACCGCCCTTCTCTTCCAGGTCTTCCAGTGTCTCCTGATCGAGGGGGAGAATTCTGGAGAGGATGCTCTGAGGGAAGCGCAGCAATTCGTTATCAGCGATGAGGAATTTGAAGGATTCTTAGACCGCCACAAAGAGGTGTCCTGTTTGGTGCCCGAGTCTAACCAGAAGGTTGTATGAAGCAAACATTGCTTGGTTCACCATCACACCTTGAGATTGATCCAAACAGGGAGCTCTAGCCCAGAGGGATCCACACACTGTTCCTTTAGAGGGTTCAGCGAGCAGGACTGGAGGGGTGCAGTCACCTTCCAGCTGTGGGACCTCCGAAGGAGCTTCAGCGGCCCTTCTCCCTCCCCTGTCCTTGGACCATGCAGGGATATAAAAAGTGTAGAATCCCGAAGTAATAAAGCAGAAATATACCAAGGCTGTGAGACAGACCCTTGAGCACGCGTACTGAAAAATACACTTGAAACTACATTTGTATTTAATTTCTCTTTTGCAGATGAAAGATTCCTACCTTATTCTGGATGAGTATGTAAGTATTTGTGATGAATTATAAAATTTGAAAACTTTTAAAATAAGAAGAATTTTAAAAATTAAAAAATTAATTAAGCCGCAATGCCAGAGTTGAGCTATAATGAGCATAACCGGTCCCAGTTTTTCTTCTGACCCAGTAAATAAAATCTTTTTTCATGAAAGAAATGAGTTCCAACAAGAACAATGGCTTTAATGTATACACGGAATTTGGTGTTTTGAGAAATATTTATTTTGACTTTTGGTATTTTACTATTTTTAAATTAATCAATGATGTTTCACTACCATTTCGTTGTTTCTCAACGTGAGCTTCCTTTATGGAGTATAAGGGGAAAGGTGATGACACTAATGTTCAGCATGTGGGTTCGAGTTAGAAATGAAAAGTCAGAATTTATTTTTAGTTTTGTCTTTTTAATTTTTTATTTTTAGAGAGAGAGTGTGTGTGCAAGGAGGGAGGCTGAGGGGGAGGGTCAACGGAAGAGGGAGAGAGAGAATCTTAAGCGGGGCTTAATCTCATGACCCTGAGGTCATGACCTGAACCGAAATCAAGAGTTGGATGCTTAATTGACGGAGCCCCCCTCCGCACCCCAGTTTTTATTTTTGGAGTATCATGATTGCCAGGGATTCCTCCACAAACTCTCTGGTCTCCACACAGTTGCCACAAACGTAGTGGAACCAAAATTTGCTTTTGGTAATTTAACAACATTTTGATTCAACAAGTATTACTACAAGATACTTAGTGACATAGGTCAGAAGAAGTGTGAAGACCTCATTCCTGCCTATAAGGTGTTTAATTTAGGATGAAAGCTGCGACCCTTGACAGGGCATATTCGACTCTTCTTGACCTGGTTCCTGCCTGCCTTTGTACTTCCTTTCTTACCCGTCTTTCTCCCTTTCTCGAAAGAAGTTTTTATTAATTTTATGCCTATATATTTATGCACGAACCATTTTCACTCCACAATATCATCTATCTGCAATTTCCCAAAGACGCCATCCTGCTTCATGCGTCTGTGCTTTTATAACACTTTTCTCTCCAGCTTACAATTTCTGAACATTTCCCCTCCCACATGGAGGGACATGCACCTGCTGTGGCATACATATAATTCGGTTTACCATGCACTTAATTGATCTAATGTGTTTATGTTAGTGAAAGTGAGCTACCTGAATAGAGAAAGGGTCTTCAAGGAGGTCAGCATCCTCAGTTTGGTGTCTGGCCCACAGCCTTCAATAAATATTTGTTGAACTGACTGCACTATCAAAAATCATTCTGGATTAATCCTCAAAATTGAGTTTCATAGCATAAATTATATAAAAATATCCCCTTTTTCTCTCGAATTTCCTAGATGCGCTTCTTGAATTGTCGGAATGGGCGGAAGGACCCTTCCAAGTCGATCCTGGATGTCGGGGTAGAAGAAGCTATCAAATTCAGTGGATTTGATGAAAAAATGTTTCTGAAGCGAGGAGGAAAATATGTATGGAGCAAGGCAGATCTGAAGCTGGACTGGTAGAGCTGAAAGCACAGCAAGCTTCAACCCACCCCTGGGGACTCTTGCTCAGACTCAAGGTGTGGCAACTTCCGGCAGCGGCGGGTGGCCCCAGATCTGATTTTCTGTTGCACAGGCTCTCCGATTATCTGTGGTAACTGAACACACAAATCACTTGGTAATTGAACTCCATGATAATGCAAAACCATTAACTTTAGTTAATTCGCTTATTTAGGATTTAGCTCTTTGAGCAGTGTTTTCTGTGACTCCTGTGTTCCCCAATTTTGATGTTATTTTTTCCAGTCCTTTCATTTGATAGACTCAGGGTTATTTTCTGCTAAATGTTGAGATGCCAATTTTCACACCTAGAGCAATTACAAAAGCTCTCCCCTAATTATTCTGCTTGTTGCAACACTCTTTCCTTTCTGTCTTTCTACCACTGAAGTCTTGGACTTTTTACCCAGAAGTCTAGAAACAGTCAGCAGATGTTTCAAAGAGTAGGAAATGATCATCTCATCAGTTTTCACTAAGTACCTAGAAGGAGATCGTTCATCTGCCCATGCTCTGCACGACCCCTGACCCATGCTGACTACTCCATGAACGTGAGCTAGCTCTGCTGCTCTCCTTCTTCTTCCAAGAGTCTCAGCAAAACCAACAAACCATTTACATCTTGTGACATAGTTGACACGGGGTTGGTGTTTGGGTTGCCTATGAACCTGTTACTCCAGCCACCTGAGTCCGCCTAGCAACAATGCATGAATTCATTTGAACACAGTTGTCCCCACATCTCTGAGAAATGACACCATATGGCTCAGATGGTTAAGCCTTCAGCTCAGGTCATGATCTCCAGGTCCTGGGATCGAACCCCATATAGGGTTCCCTGCTCAGCAGGGGGTTTCCTTCTCTCTCTCCCTTTGCTGCTCCCCCTGCTTGTGCTCTCTCTGTCTCTCTGTCTCTCTCTCTTTCTCTCGCTCTCAAATGAATTTAAAAAAAAGATCTTAAAAAAAAAAGAAATGACACCTTACTAGATCGGCCTCATGTGTTAGGAAAAAGCACTGGGCTAGTGTGTGGGAAAGACTGTGTGGAAATATCCAGAATGTACCTGGATTTTACGTAAATTAAGCCATGGCACAATACAATATATCTCAACTAATTCTGAATCACTTGTTACAAGGATATAATCTGGGTCAATAGAAGAAGATCCTGGGCCTTCCTTTTACAGCTTCTTTGGGAAAATGTCACCTAAACTGGGTCAGGGAACAAAGTCCCCTCCTTGTGGAAATATCACATGCAGTTTGTTTATGTAATTTAGGCGGTATCTCATTGCCTGGAAAACAATAATTTCGTATCATTGTTTCAGAAAACAGTATCATGGAAAGTTTTTTTGCCCAAGCATAGAAAAATTTTAATCCAGCTGCCATGCCAATCTTGGTCACTAGGTGGCAGTAAATGCTGCCTGAGTCCATTAAGCAGCCATAGAGAAATACCACTTCATCCAGTTTCCAGACTTGGTGGTTTTGAAAGTTTGGTTTTTGTAATTTTTTTTTCCTCAGAAAAGATACTTAAACTTCAAATTTTAAGTCACTATAATTCAACTGAAATGTTTTTGGGTCCCATCTCAAACAGGGTTAACATAAATGGGTAAATAAATATATAAATAAAATTTAAAAATTAATTAACTAATTAATTTTTCTAAAAAAGGATGGGTTATCATGCATTTTCCATTTTATTTTGTTTTATATTTTAAGAGAAAAATGAATTAGAAAGCCTTTTTCCTGTATGGCTTAATATAATCAGTATAAACATAAAAGTTTTTTGTTGTTTTTTTTTTTAATGTAACATGAGAGCACTTTGCTGATCTTCACATTATTCAGCAAGAGCAAATTCAGCCTAGAAAAATCACGGATGTGGAAGCACTGAAGATGTTGTCTGGTAGACAGTGGGGGCTCAATCGTTATTTGACACGAAATCTGGATGGGAAACCCGCAACCTCGGAGTTGGAATGAATTTCTCTCAAATTCACTCAAATTCAAAATGTGAGGAATTGTATAACTCTTCCCCCCAAAGGGAAGTCTAAAACATAATGAAACAAAACAACTGCACCTGAGAAATAAGTATTTTAAATATTTTTCCAACTGGTTTGATACCAGCCCTCCCCTGCTTGATGCCCTGTCAGGATTTGCAATGTTTAAAATTCCTAAATGTTTCTTTTTCTTAAGGGGGAGAAATAAGGACATAGAGCATTAGAGTAAAACTCACATTTGGATTACATAACATTTTGCTTTATTTTAAATAGGAGTTTGCAGTTTTGTGAAACCCTCTTTTTTATTGAAAAGACGGTTGGAACACTCATAATGTGCACTGAGTAGTGGGTGGAAATGTTGATCACTATATTGTACACCTGAAACTAATATAACACTCTTTGTTACCTGGAATTAAAAAAAATAATAATTAATGAGAAAGAAAGGAAAATATCAAATGGTAATTTATCTGAGGCATCTCAGTGTAAGGCAAATGTTTGTGGTGATTTTAAGTGTTTACACTGTAATGATATGAACAGAATTTTGCCTTAAGAAACCTAGGAAGATCAGACAGTATTGGTTTAAAAAGCATGCATCATCTCTGTCGTTTAGTGATAAAGCACATGAAGGTTGCCCGTTTTCTAAGTTTGAAGATGGCTGAGATCACCCAGCTGAATCATCTAGAATGCAGGCTCTTATTCTATCCCCAGGCGTTTGGAGTCCAGTCGTAGGGTTGGTAGAGAGAACCATGATGCTAAAACCAGCCAAGTCTCAATGAGGCTCTATCAGGCGGTGATTCATCTTGTTGGCTGCCCTCTTGTTGAAAGACTATTTAATCAGCTGTGATTAGGGGGAGACTCGCCATGCTGTAAGGTTTTAAGGCTTTGTCCTGAGTGTACATAGGTCTCAATTTTGGGGAAAAATATATTTTTTCTTCATATGTGATGCTCTTATCAGTCTGATGTATTGTAAGATGTTGTAATATATTAAAATATTTTTGTACAGTGCCTTCTCTCTCAGTGGGTCAATGTAATGAAGCCTCTCCTTGGTGTATATTTAAAGTAATTGTGTGTTTTTACAAACTGCCATTGCTAAAGGCAAGTACAATTTAAAAATCAACAAGGTTATCAATAATTAATAAGCACATTTAGGCAACCCAATCAGTAACAAGATAGAGTGGAGATGAGTCACTGGGGAAAATGCCCTTTGTATTCTAAAACGAAAGCCAGCGTCTTGGGGACCAGGTATCCAAAACCTGATGGTGTCAGGGATAGCACCACCCTCCATCTGTGGTCCTAGCTCCGTGCTCTGAGTGTGAGCTGGTCAGCCGTCCAAGGGGCAGGCAGGCGCCTTACACTGGAGTCTAAGGAGGTGCAGAGCTCACCCCTAGCACCCTGGTTCCTAGCTGTCGGTTCAGTTCCTGAGCCCTTCCTTACCTGCACCTACCTGCCCTGCATGGGCTCCACTAGGGTGGGAACCATGAGCACCTCCCCTGCCAGCCAGCACTCCTGCCTTCCATCCCTCCCATAACTGGTTTATTTTTTCATTCAGGGCATCTCAACTTGTCCCTGTCTGTGATTCTGCTCTCAATTCCAGGCTCTTAGAGCCAGGGGCTCTGCATTCCTGGCCCCAGTGTCCACGTGGTGCCCTCCAGACTTGGACTGGTCCTCCTTGGCCATGCAACATTCTCTCAGACATGCCCCTGCGCCCTCTGGTTAGGGCACTCACCTCTTCAGGAGGGATGTGACCTTACTACCCTCATCCTCCTGGAGGCTTGTGCCTGGCTCTAGCCCCAGAGAACAGAGGTCAGATCCAGGGCCTTGAAGACAGTGAAAGAGTCTCAAGGGGGCATCTTGAGTCCTTGATCATTGTGTCTGGGCCACAAATCGGGGTGTACAACTCCATGTCAAGCTTCTGCTGCTAAGTGCCCTACCCAGTCAGGGGAAAGAGAGGGTGAATTACACACAAAACCCACACAGCAAGTCCAACTCAGATGCTATCGAGATGGGCTTGAACAATCAGAAAGACTTTAACATTTTTTTTCATGATTCTAAAAATAATACATATTTGGAGTATATTTGAAAAACAGAGGAAAGCAAAATGAAGAAAATAAAAATAATCCATAATTGTATCACCTAGAGTTAACTGCTAATTTACTTCACGTCTTTCTGGTCAGGCATATTTTTTAATAGAATTGAGTTCATTCTCAGTATTATTTCCCACATAAAATCTTCTGAAGGTTTTTAAAGCCAATTAGCATTCTTATACTTTAATGAGAACAGCCAGTTCCTCACAATTCACACTAATAGATGAGAAGACATTCAATGTCCTTCTAAAAACCACAGTTGGTTTGAAAAAATCACTGGCTTTGGTTTCTGAGTTGCTTACACATTTGTTGATGAATGTGAATATATCTCATGTTCTGGGAATTCACTTTATCCAGAAAAAATATATAATAATAATAAAGCTTCTCTGTGCAAGTTCATTCCTGGAGGACCTGGGAAATTGCCCAAAAGTGATTTCTGTTTTCATTCAAGTGCCATCATGACTTGGCCCTGTCTGATTCTGGTCCCAATTCGATATGCGAGGTTTCTCCCCACCCCTGAGCAATTCTCCAGGACCAGTGGGGCCCCATAATTCACCTCCACTCCGATGTATGTGCCAGAGACAGTAGTGGGTGCTCAGGGTAAGGGTTCAGCCCACAGGACTGCCCCACACACCCCTCCTCAGACGCCGGTCCCAAGCCCAGGGCATCACCTGTGCTCCTGACTGACCAGCTATAGATCAGAGTTCCCACGACCCCTTGTCAGGTTCAATTAATTCACTAGAGCGGCTCACTGAACCCAGAGAGACATTTTACTTTCTAGATCCCTGGTTTATTATGAAAAGGATAAAACTCAGAAAGAGCCAGAAGGAAGAGATGCATAAGGCCAGGTATAGGGAAAGGACGAGGAGCTCCCCTGCCGGCTCCAGGGGTGACAGATCTCCCAAATCTCTTGGTCTTCCCCAACCTGGAAGCTCTCTGAATCCCATCCTTTTGGGTTTTTATGGAGGACTCATTACAGAGGCATGATTGATTAAATAGTTGGCCAATGGTGATTGAAAATCTCCAGCCCCCTCCCCCCTCCCAGAGGTCTGGGGGTAGGAATGCAAGTTCAACCTTCAGATCACAAGGTTGTCTCCCTTGGCAACCAGCCCACATCCTGAGGGCTTTTCTAAAGTCATCTTATTAACATAACAAAATCCACTTGCTCTCATCACTTAGGAAATTCCAAGGGTTTTAGGAGTTCTGTGCCAGGAAGGAGAACAAAGACCAAATGTACATCTCTTCTTATAAATCACAGTATCACACCCTGAGACCTCTTAGCTCCTTGACTGAATAGACTGACCTCTAATCAGTGTTCTCTCTTGAGGTTTGGGTTGTAACCAACTCCTGAGAACTCTTTCCTGCAAGCAAGTAGTTACTGAGGAGTCAGAAAACCAGAGAATTTGTGAAGTCGGAGCCATGTCTTTTCAGGAGGGATAACTTATTGCTCCTTACATCGTACGTAAGTTAGAGAGGCCACCTCTTCCAGGAAGCCCAACAGATGGTAAGCATTCAAGTGTTGTCTGAACTGAGCTGGCCTGACTCAGCTCACGCCGCCATGATAAACTACCACAGGCTGGGGGATCTTAAAACACGGACCTGGGTTTCTTAACAGTTCTAGAGGCTAGAAATCCAAGATCAAGGTGCTGGCTGATTTGGTTCTGGGTGTTAAAAAAAAAAAAAGAAACGTCAAGCCCTAAATGGAGGCATTTGGCCCCCAGTACAGTGACAAGATTCAAGGATAGTTTCAGCCTCTCCCTGGAACGTGGCCTTTTAAAAGTCCTTCTGAAAGGTCCTGATCAGCTCTGGTGAGGCCATCTGCAAGAGAAATCCCTCCTGTTGTTTTCCCCTGAAAAGAAGAAGTTCCAGCCTGAAACAAGCCTTTCTTTTCTTCTGCTGCTAGCTTCTTGCCCCACCATCCTTCCGGCAAACACCTTCCACTGTGTTGGGAGCTGTCCGAGCGGCTCTCCTCTTGCTAAAAGGGATGATGCTACCTAATCCATGAATCACTTAATAAAGCCAATTTGATCTTCAAATTTACTCTGTCGAACCTTGTTTCTTAACACGGGTAATAATTCTTGAGACATCTTTGGTGCACTCCTGCCTGCCCTAAAACTAAGGGAGGGAAAAAACAAATGGTTAACTGATAGAGATCACAGTCCTGCAGGACAGGAGTCTCCATCAACGTACCAATGTCTTAGTGATTTACAAGGAAAACGCATTCTTATCCATAGCCTAACTTCCAAAGACCCATAGCTCAACTTCCTGGAGCCCTAACATCACTCTTCCCTCCACAGTGATGTGGGAAACAGAGGCAAAAGGGAATGCAAATAAAATCAAATTTCCTTATGACCTGCAGCCCATTGACAAGGACCTGTGATAGGGAGCGTATAATATTCCTTAATGTTAATGCCCTCCTAGAAGGAAAAACTACCTTAGTTTGACTGTAGCCACACCCCCAGCATCCTGAGAGTCCTCTTGAGTGTATGAAAGTCCTTTTGGACCCCACCCTTTTTCCTTACCTCCCCCAACCCCCAAGTGTGTCATCAGCCATTCCTCACAAGCCCAACGCAGCAGCTCTTTCTGCCCACGGGTCCTGTGCCCATGCTTTAATAAAACCACTTTTTTGCACCAAAGACGTCTCAGGAATTCTTTCTTGGCTGTGGGCTCCAGACCTCACCAACATCCCCAAACTACATCACTGGGATAAGAATAAGCTCTCAGAAACATAGCCCAGTAGGTCCAACATTCATGCCCGTACGTGAGGGGGAAGAGGCGGGGAAGTTGAAGGTGGGTGGCTAGATCTTCAGAAGCACACCAAACGGGGAAGGAGAGAAGCTGCATTCTTCAACCTAACTTTGCACTCAGCCCCATCCAGTGCCAGACACACAGATAAAACCAGAAGGTTGCAGAAGTGCACGGAGCACAAGATAGTCAGATTAAAGCATCCAAAGGAGTCACAGAAGTGATACCAAAGGCATCAGTAGGGAATTGAGGTCTGAAATATTAGGAGAGGTTTGCCAGGCTGCCAAGCGGTAGGGAATCCACGTGTACGTGTTCCCGCGTTGGTGGTGCTGGTGGTGTGTGTGTGCGCATTCGCAGAGAGAAACAAAGGTTTTTATGGATTGTCTGAATTTTAAGGAGATTGAATAATCCAAGACGAGTACATTGAAAATCATAGCAGAATAAGTTAAATACAAACAAAACAGTTCTTAGAAAGAAACAGAAACAGAAACAGGAACAGGGGTGTCTGGGTGGCTCAGTTGGTGAAGCATCTGCCTTGGGCTCGGGTCATGATCTCAGGGTCCTGGGATCGAGTCCCACATCAGGCTCCCTGCTCCGCGGGGAGTGTGCTTCTCCCTTTCCCTCTCCCTCTGTGCTCGCTCTCTCTCTCTCAAATAAATAAAATCTTAAAAAAAAGAGAAATAAGCAGAAACAAAACAAAACAGTCTCTAAAGAGCTCTCTACATCTGTTTAGGTCCAGAAGGGTCTGCATAGATCCAATTCTGTTCTTCCTCTCCGTGGTCCCCCCAGACCTTTTCGTCATTCCCGGGGCATCCCAGGCCCAAGCCCAGCTGCCACCCTCATTTCTAAGGACAAACCCTCTGTTCTGGCGAACCAGACAATCCGTCCTGGGGAAGGTGTTATCTGACTTTCCCCGTCCTGGTGGCTGGAACTCCTCCCCGGTCCTCACTTACAGTGGTCGGGGCCCCGGGAAGGAGGCCCCGGGGTGGTTGTTCGCTGGCTGCAGATGCGCCCAGGACTGGCACCTACAGAGAGCGTCGAGCAGGGGGTCCGGGATGTATTTGCCGTGGATCGTCCATAGATAACAGATCTGTGGGCTGGGACCCTTCAGGACAGGCTCAGGGTAAGGCAGGCAGGGCACCTGCCTGGACCGATTACTGGAAGCAGCTGTACCCAGAAAGGGGGTGTAAGTTTGGTGTGGCAGCTTCCTTTGGGAGAGGATAATTCCTGGGAGGTGAGCGGTCAGCATCCCACACTCCCAGCAGCTGGGGGAGGGAGTGCCTTGGTTCTGTGGATGGGTCTGCACGAGGCACTGGGGCATTCATTACACCTGTGAAATCTCACCCAAACCCCGGTCAGAGGATGCGGTTCCAGGCCCTGCCCCTCCCCATCCTTTACACCTCGAACACGTGATACCATGTGGCCACACCCACGAGGAATGTGCTCTGGGCCCCCACCTCTGGTCTTGACACACTCCTGGTTTCCATACTGGGTTTCCTCTCTGCCGACCTGATACCGGAATTCCTTCCAGGTTCCCTTATCTTCCAGGCTTTTCACTACCTGCCCCAGAGGAGCTCTCATGTCTTGACAATCTGTTCTCCTTACTTGGTAATGCACTTTGACGCTCTTTAAGACACAGTTCGAGGGACGCCCGGGTGGCTCAGTCAGTTGGGCGTCTGCCTTCGGCTCAGGTCATGATCCCAGTGCCCTGAGATCAAGTCCCACATCGGGCTCCTTGCTCAGCGGGGAGCCTGCTTCTCCCTCTGCGCAGCTCCCCCTGCTTATACCCTTGCTCACTCTCTCTCTTGCCCATGCGCTCTCTCTCTCTCTCTCCAACAAATAAATAAAATCTTTAAAAAAAAAAAAAGACACAGTTCGATGAATTACTGCTACTCGAAACCTGTCTAAAATAAATGTATTCAGGCGCCTGCGTGGCTCAGTTGGTTAAATGACTGCCTTCGGCTCAGGTCATGATTCTGGAGTCCCAGGATCGAGTCCCGCATCCGGCTCCCTGCTCAGCGGGGAGTCTGCTTCTCCCTCTGACCCTCCCCCCTCTCATGCTCTCTCTCTCCCATTCTCTCTCTCAGATAAATAAATAAAATCTTTAAAATAAAAATAAAAAAATGAAATAAATGTATTCGTTGGTTTAGACTAGACTAAGCTGCAGTAAAAAATACACCCTAAAATTTCAATAGCTCGACACATGGGACTTTATATTCTCCCAGGAATTGTACTACGGAGAGGCAACTCAGAGATCCAGGCTGATTGCACTTTGGACCCAAACATCTCAAGAGGTGGCTCTGTAATCACTCTGGTAGGGGTGGGCAAGTTAGAGGGAGGTCTTGAAATTCTTCTCTGCTTCAGCCCCAAAGTGACACCCCCGCTCACAGTCTATTGAACAAAATGAGTCTTATGTCACTGCCTAACTGCGAAGGAGCTTGGAAATGTGGAGAAACATGTGGATTCTTAGTGAGCATTAAATGTCTGCCCACAATTAAGTCCACCTAATGTTGAATATAATTTAATCATCCCTTCAGAAACTGGAAAACGCTTTTTAAATTCTGTTGAGCCGCAAGGGCCATATTCTATTGATTACTATAAAAAAGCAGTGTAATAAAATGTCAAAACAACTCTGAATCTGCCAAGAACCTTGAGTGATAGCCCCATTTATGCCACTAGCTAGCAGTGATCTTGGAATTATCAAAGACCACTTTCTTTTTTTTTTTTAAGATTTTATTTATTTATTTGAGAGAGAGAATGAGATAGAGAGAGAGAGAGCATGAGAGGGGGGAGGGTCCAAGGGAGAAGCAGACTCCCCGCTGAGCAGGGAGCCCGATGCGGGACTCGATCCCGGGACTCCAGGGTCATGACCTGAGCCGAAGGCAGTCGCTCCACCAACTGAGCCACCCAGGCGCCCTGTCAAAGGCCACTTTCAACCTCGGTGTTTCTATATGTGCAACAAAAAGCTTAGACTCAACCTTCTCTCTGGCGTAAATGTCTATCTAGAATCTATGGCACGTGTATCTGAGCTATATAGGAGTACTAGTTCGCGAGAGTCGTGGAAGACACGATTCATTTCCTTCTTTCAACAAATACTCATCGAGGGCCCAGAACTTGTCCTTCCTGAGCTGAGTGTGGTGGTGAACAGGGCAGAAAACGTCTCTACCTTGGAAAAGATGCCAAGAAAAATGGTCTTACTTTGCTATTGGCATAGTAACCTCCTTCTTTATGACTGTTAATCTTAAAAATAAAGCTCCCAGTTATTTTACCCACAAAAAATGAGTTTATTCAGGAATAGCAGAGAACTGTGACCCAGGACCCTGAGAACCGGGACAAACGAGATATGGCAAAAACCATAGGCAAGTCCACCAAACAGAGGGGAGGAATGCTCTTCTGTGAAGGAAACCAGGAAGGTGGAAAGGCTGTTATACACAGAAAGTCCACTGGAGTAAACCGGGAGCTGGAATATGGTGGCTGCTCCTTGGCTGAGCTGTGACCATTTCTCTTGGGCTGGGCTATCGGCCCAGAGGAGAGCCTTCCTTCCTCCAGTGCATGCAGTAAAGTAGCGTCCACCTGCAAGGTCCCTCTCTTCCTGCTGGATTTGCAGCTGACCAGGAATGAAAGGCCCTGAGAGCTCCCTCTGCCCAACCTCCTGACGCCCCTTGGGTGAGGCGTCCCCTTATTAATTTTCACACTACCATTCATTTTACAAATGCCTTTGTATATGGCATTTTAATTTTTGTTATGACACTTATTCTCTCTACACTGTAGACACACATGGGCACCTTTTACCTCCATGTATTGGTCTGCTAGAGCTGCCGAAACAAAATACCAAGGAGACTGGAGGCCTCAGACCACAGAAATGGATCATCTTACGGCTCTGGAGCTCAGAAGTCTGAGATTAAGGGGTTGGCAGGGTTGGCTCCTTCTGAGGCTGGGAGGGAGAATCTTCCCCAGCCTTCTCCTAGCTTCTGGTGCTTGGCCGGCAACATTTGGCGAGACTCGGTTGGTAGAAGCATCACCCAACCTCTGCCTTCACGCTCACAGAGCGTCCTCCTTATGTGTGTCTGTCTTCAAACCTACTCTTCTTATAAGTCACATTGGATTAGGGCCCACTATACTCCAGTATGACTTCCTCTGAACTAAGGACATCTGCAACAACCCCGTTGTCATAAAAGATCATACCCTGAGGTAGTGGTGATTAGAACTTTACCATAAGACTTTGGAGGCACGCAAGTCAATCCACAGCAGTGCTCTTAAATGACAGCAGGGCTGAATTTTTCTCTCCACTTGTATTTTCTTCCTGGAGGTTTTGCTTTTCTTCCTCAAGCTATCATTCTTGATGTTTTGACCACATATTTCATGTGATAGTAATGTAAGCTTGTTTTTTTGCATCTTCTTTGCAGGCTGCCTAGGAAAATTGCTGGAGCCTTGCGTTTTTTCTAGCTCCAAGGGTTTTTGCAGAGCTGAAGGCAGAGATGCCTGAGGACAAGCCCTCTGCATCTTGCCTTATGTGGACGTTCCATGCACGGATTGGATTATTTGCAATGTGTAGGCTGGGAAAGAAAGAGGAGGCCTTTGATTTTTTTAAATATTTTATGTATTTACTTGTGAGAAACAGAGAAAGAGAGAGAGAGAGAGAGAGAGAGACAGGCAGAGGCAGAGGGAGAAGTGAGCTCCACAGGGAGCCTGAGGCAGGACTCGATCCCAGGACCCTGGGACCATGACCTGAGCCAAAGGCAGACGCCCAACTGACTGAGCCACCCAGGCGCCCCCGGGAGGACTTTGAGAGGCAGGAGGCAGGAATGCAGATCTGGGGAGCTTTCCTAAGAAGCTCTGAGAGTGGCAGAGACTTGACATTACCCTGTCCCTCTCAGGCCACCTGGGCCACCTGGGGAGCTGAACCAGTGGACAAGAAACTGTGGCCAGCCTGCTCAAAAGGGATAGCATGGCTTGGGGGAGGTTGTCAGAGGACCTGGCCACATGCTGAGGATGAGTATGGGTCACATCCCGCAGCCCCAGAACCATGAACTCCTCCTGACCCTTGTGTATCCCAGCCAAGAGAGTCAGCACAATGGCCGGCATTTAGTGCCCGGCTACACTCTGGAAACAAGGAATTGCATCTAAATTGATTTTATTTTACTTTTGTAAAAAGATTTTGTTTATCCATTTTGAGAGAGAGAGAGGGAGAAAGAGAGAGGGAGCGTGAGCAGGGTGGAGAACCAGAGGGAGAGGAAGAAGCAGACTCTCCGATGAGCAGGGAGCTGGACTGGGGCTCTATCCCAGGGCTCGGGCTCCGGGATCATGAGCTGAGGCAGATGCTTAACCAACTGAGTCATCCAGGTGCCCTCAACTGATTTAAAAAAATTAAAGAACTGGTGAATTTTCTGTACTTATAGAATGTGTGATTACAAATTCATACAAACTGTCTAAAATGTTTTTATTTTAAGCCATGAGTGTGAATCTTGAGTTTCCCCCAATTTTGTGTCGAGAGGAGAAACTTGAGAATGGAATTCCTTTTCTCCAGCCTCTGGACCATGTATAGTGGCAACCTGTCTAGTGTCTAGCACAGAGCCTTGCCTATAGTAGGTAATCACTTGCCTATAGTAGGTAATCACTTGCCTATAGTAGGTAATCAAAACCACACTTGCTCCGTGAGCGAATGATGAGTCAAAAACACTTAGGAACAATGGTTATCTTCTAAAATGGGCTTGACGTGACAGACCCTTGTGGGAGATGGCCCCAGGCCAGGACGTGTGAAGGCACTGGACTGATGAGTGGATGTGACCTGGAGAGACACAGGCAGCTTATCACTGGAGAGAACCAGGATGGTCGCTCCAAGGCAAAGCTCGGAGTAGATGATTTCACGCTTTATTTATTGATTGCTTAGCATGCCCAAGGCCCTACGGGGGAAACATAGAGTAATGACCTCATCACTATTCTACAGAATCTTAAGATCTAACAACTGGACAGTAAATATCCAAAACACGAAGTGTGACAGATGCTGTGATCAACACAGAAACAAGCTAAAAATTTCACAAGTTCAGAGATAATGGGGGGTAGGGGAAAAGGCCATGGATTGGGAAGACGTACAGAAAACAATTTGAGGTGCATTGTATGCAAATTATATTATCACTGATGGGCGTCCTTCTTTCCTGACAATCTCATGAACAAAGATAGAAGTGGGCAGGAAGTCATTCCCACAGGTCACTACCTAAGCATGCACCAAGTCCCAGTCACACACTTGGCGGAGAGCGTGGTTCCGCTCCTCAGCACTCTCCCTGCCAGTCCCGGATGCTTCTTCCCAGCTCCTCTGATATGATTTCTATGTCCCTGGTTGCTGTAGAAATGGTACCTAGTACGGACCCATCCAGCATGGAGTACATGGGCTCATTTCCATTCCTGGCGGATTTGCAGACATCCATCCATCTGCCCATTCATCCATAAGTCCTGTCACACTGGGTCCTGCCTGGTGCCAGGACCAAAGTCCAGGAGGGGTGAATACATATTCTGTGAGGCTCCCACCCCTATGCAGAACCACTCTCATTTCCTATTGAGAGGTTGGAGTAACCAAGTATTAGGCTTCTTCTCACTGTGCCTTTTTCTTTTTTAAAAAAATTTTTATTTATTTGAGAGAGAGAGAAAGAGAGAGCTCAAGCTGGGGCGGGGGGTGGTGGGAGAGGGAAAAGCAGACTCCTGGCTGAGCAGGGAGCCTGACTGGGGCTCCCTCCCAGGACTCTGGGATCATGACCTGAGCTAAAGGCAGTTTCTTACCTGAGCCACCCAGGGGCCCCTCACTGGGACTTTTTCTTGAATAATGACATTTCTATTAAGAATTTAAGAGCGCTTGGAGGTCAAGTGTCTGTTCATATCTTCGAGGAGGGGAAATATTTACCAGAATAACCTCTCAATGTAGATGAGACAGATTTATGCTGAAAAAAAAAAAAAAAAGATGCACATGTAGCAGAGGAAGATAAATTATACACAATGTCCGGGTAGTTGAGAATCTTGTATAACTGTTTGAAGGAAATGGGAGAAATAATAACTAAGGACTATGGAGTCCTTACAGTTTGGTGTCTCAGTTATGTTGATTCTGCTTTGTGCATATCTGGCCTATTTAATCCCTCCCAAGATCGTTATGACACACATTAGTATCACCTGCATTTTCCAGCCAAAAAACAAA
Organism: Zalophus californianus; assembly: GCF_009762305.2. NCBI lineage: Eukaryota > Metazoa > Chordata > Mammalia > Carnivora > Otariidae > Zalophus > Zalophus californianus. Next base: position 5,245,137 of record NC_045602.1, read on the forward strand.
ATGGAAGCACAAAGAAGTAACTCGCTTAAGCATAAGGGTCTGGTCGGTGAAGGCATTAGAATTCAGAGCCCACAGAGGAGGGAATGGTGTTAAGGAAGGAAGCACTTATGGCAGGTTTCCCCATAATTCTGGAGAAAAGAGTCTATGTATTGAAGGAAGCATTGTTTCATACACACCAACAAGTTTTGTTCAGCTATGCATGCCTGACAGGCATATAATTTAACACTTGGCGAACTTCTAGCTACTAAAGGGAGTGGCAAGAATAAATCTTGCAGGAATTCTGCCTTCAACGGTATTCTACAGCAAGGAGCCAGAAGCCCCAAGGATAGGAGGTGGATTGCTGTGCCTGGATCTGGGGTATCCGACCGTCCAGGTCGGCTCTCCGCCATCCATCAAAGCAACCAGGTAGTGGGATGGATTCCCGCGATGCGTTGACAGCCTTGACAGCCTTGACAGCAAGGTCCTCAGTTGGCAGGGATCCGGCTGCGCTTCTGCGGGCTCGGGTCTGGCCTGGGGCAGCGCTGGGACTCCAGTCCGGGCCGGGCTGCCCAGCCCAGTGCTCTCCCATCACCCGGCTGAGAGCTCCAGGGGGTCACCCGCTTCCTTTCCAGCGGCCTGACGCTCCCCTCGTCCCGAGGGCTGGCGTCCCGGCCAGGCTGCGGGAGAAGAGAAACGAACGACCCCGCAGTCCCCGGCGCGCGGCGGGCAGAGGCGCCGCCCAGGGCGGGCGGAGGGCGGAGGCCGGGCCCGCGGCGGGCGGCAGGGGGCGCTGCGCGGCGGGCGGGGGCGCGGGCCGAGGTTGGGCGCCCGCGTCTTTGTGCCGCTCGCCGCCGCCCACTCCCCCCCCGCCCCGCCCCCGCCGCCGGCCGTGCGCCCCGCTGGAGCGCGGGCTGGGGATAAAGGGCGGCTCCGGCGGGCGCGGGCGCGGGCACGGGAGAGCGCATCCAGCACGCGGCCCCGCACACCCGGCCTGGGCACTGCGCTCGGAGCCCCGCCCGCGGTCGAGCGGGAGCGGCGGCCCCCGGAGCTCCGGCCGCGCGGGACCAGGTGGGTGACGCGCGTCGCTTTGTGTCGGCATCGCGGGAGCGGGGCGCGGCCGAGGGGGACGGAGGGATGTGGCCGCGCGGAGCGGGCCCGGCCGGGGTCCCGGGCGCTGGGGTCGGGGTGGGGACGCGCCGGCTCCCAGCCGAGGGCGCCACCCCGGCCCGGCCCTGCCCCTCGGTGGCCCCAGCGCCGCGGCCACTTGGGAAGCTCGGGTCCCGCGCCGCCTCCCGGGCCGGGAGCCGCTCCGCAGAGCTGCGTCCCTGGCGCCCCGGCCGGCCGGGCGGGGGCGTCTCTCGGGCGCGGGGCGAACGCAGGCCGCGCGCCGCGGGGTCTAGCGAGCTCGAACCGCCCGGGCGCGAGAGGCGGCGGGAAGGTCAGCCCGGCCGGAGGCGGCCGGGTGCCGCGCGTCCCCCCCGCTTTGCCCATCACCGCACTCGGGTGAGCGCGGCCGCTGCCCTCCCTCCGAGCCCTCCGCTCCTGGGGGTCTCGGCACTCAGCCCTCCGGCTGTGGCTCCCCAGTTCCCGGGCACCGTCCTGAGCGCCCAGCTCTGGTGACTTGGGCAAGGCTCTGGTCACGGGGATGAAGGGGCTCCTTACTGTACCCTAATGATCTCCATAGTCAGGTCAGGATGGTCACTTCGAAAGTTCTTTGCCTTTCTTTCCAGTGAATAAAAAAAAAATGTCCAACAAATCCCCTGTGCTTGTCTTGTGCCAGGCGGAAGTCTGGGTAACGGAAAAGGGTTAGAGAAAGCCCCCCGAGAATATGCGGAGTGCGGGCTGCTGCCCTAGGGGAGGGGCGTCTGGCCCCTGCACTAGGAAGACCTCTGACTTGGACATATTGCAATGGACAGTTCAGGCAAGGAAGCTCTTTCCTGGGAGTGGGGCCTGGGGATTGGTAAGGACAGATTCTAGTGAATAGGGTGGGGGGTGGGGGGTGCCCCCCGGGGAGAGATCAGCCATGCGAGGAGCCCCGCTCTGAAGTCAGGGGCAGGGCACAAAGTAAGTTGATGCAGATGCCTGTGGAGCCGGAGTCCCGGGGGGGGGGGAGGAAGAGGAGGGTCAGGGCTGCTTTGTGAGGGAGGGCTATTGAGTCAAAGCCGAAAGGTGGGGCAGGTGGGAGGGAACTGCCTGGCCCTGCAAGGGGGTGGGAACACAAGGTGTGTGCAGCTGCGGGACCTTTCCCCTGGGACTGAGCTTCCCTTCCCCAGTACTGAGATGAGGGACCTGGTCCCTTGTGGTTTTCTAGTGACGTTATAATTTTTGTTTTTATTATTTTGTAAAGAGTATAAAGGAAATTTGAATGGAGAGGTCAGATGGGGACAAATCGTGGTCTTTGAACTGCAGGCTGACTTTGGTCTTGACCTGGTGGCAGTGGGAGCCCTTGATGGTTTTGGAGGAGGAAGAGGAGAGTGAGTGAGCTGAACCTGGCTTTGTGTCATGAGGGGGATGTTGTGCAGTGTGCTGAGTGCTACCTCTAGGATCTGACCCCCTTCCCCCACTGCCCACCTACTGGGATGTGAGCTTCCCTCCTGTACCACTTATTAGAGGTCAGACATGGCTTGCAGACCTCAGGAGAAAATGGGATGCAAATAACCTAATTTTAATGGGATGGGAATTTTCCAGATCCAGCACAATTGGAGTTTGGAAGTTTACATGTTTAAAGGGGCCCTGATTCTAATGCCAGGAGCCCAGGAGAACTAAGAAACAAGGGGCGAACTGGAATGCTGGGGGCGGAGCTGCAACCAAGAGGGCATAACGTGGGCACCCAGAGGCTGTGCACGGATGGGGGATTGAAAACTGGAAGAGCACGTTGAAACGCGTGTGTTTTATAAGCATATTCAGTGCCCCGGGTTTCATGGTGTGTCATTCCTGCATCCGGATCCGCACTAGAGGACCGTGCTTCTCTTGTGGACTTGGTGTGGTTTGGGACTTGGAAGGGACCCCACGCACTCCTCAGTTGAAGCTGCTGACGTTTAGCGGGTGAACTTGGGGCTCAGCCAGAAGCTGGGAGCCACGTCGCTTGTTTTTCCCATTGTGGTTCATGATTTGGCCCTGCTGCCTTCTTTTGTTCAAATTTCTCCTCTTCTTGAGAGCCTTTCTCTGTGGTGGTGGAGACAGCAGGAGGCCTGTCCTTGCAGACTGAGAATCACAGAGCTAGATGGTCACTGCAGATTCCTAGCCCAGCTGCTCATTGGGACTTGGAGAGGGGTCAGGGACCCCAGCCTGGAGCCCCCCCCCCCCCAACCCACGGGGCTGTGGCTGACCTGGGCCTGGCCTCAGCGATCCTGACTGCCCACTGTTCTTTCTCTTGCTCTCCACTTGGGCTAGGGAGAAGCGGGACTTGTCAGCTGCTCCGGGGATCTGGTGGTCTGAAGCCACTCAGGGGGATACTGAGGCCTTAGACGCTAACAGGGCATCTGACCGAGCAAGGACCACCCGTGCCCCTGGATCTCTGGGTGTGGCATCTCAGAGGGAGCCAAGAGGCTATGAACAGAATGGATTGCTTCCAAGGAAGACAGAGCCTCTCCATGTTCACTTGGGTAGCTTCCTACCTTGGAGATCCAAGAACTCAGTTGAAGGTGCCTTTCCTTAGGACTAGGAAAGTCATTTGAGGTAATCATTCTCAGGACCAGCATCCCCTGTCCTTTGTTTCTGCGTTGCTGACACACATGAATAGCTTTTCTTAATTAGATGAAGAAATTAAATTGCAGCAACTGTTCACATACATCCCTGCTGGGGATTAGTCCGGGAGGAAGGAGATCGTACAAGCCCCTGACCCAGCTGTGTGACCAAGGGCAGGGTCTTAACCTTCTCGCCTGGCCCCAGTTCCTTCCACTATAAAACTCAGGTGTTGGCTGAGGTTATTTCCAAGATCCAAAAATCATAATGTGCTGCCTTAAAGGGGTTTTCCAGGAGGACTATTGCAGGGTAACTACCAAACGCAACAATTTTAGGGATTTTTGGAGAAGAATGTCTTTGCCTACAAAGGACGAGTTGAGAGCTAGGCTTTGGAGGGGGTGGTTCTTGGTGATGAGAGTGTCCATCTTCCTTCACTCCTGGAATCTAAAACCTGAATTGGAACGTATTTCCTCAGGGGCCTGGACTCTGAGAGCAGGGCTTCCAATGAAGAGCAAGTTGAAAGGCGGATGCGATGTTACAGGGAAAAATCAGTTCCCTGCATGCTGGGAACTGGTGTGTCAGCCAACATTTTAGAGTTCACCTAGTGTTTGCCCAGGAGAGAGAGGGAACTGTGGTTACCAGGCACGTAGCAGGCCCCGTCCCCGGGTGCTGACGGGGCCCTGGCTGTGGACTCAGTTCTCAGACAGCCCTCCCTGACTCCTGTCCCCACCTGGCAGAGCACGGAGGTGCAGCAGAGAGCGGTTGGGTTGTCCGAGGCCAGGCACATGGTAAGTATTGAAGCCCGCGTGGGACTCCGAGAAGGATATATTCTGTGACCTTGGGGCGGCCACAGTCTGGGGGTGGAAGCCAGTGCATTGACAGACTGTTCTAACAGTGGGGTTGGCATGCAGAGTGCAGCGGGCCATGGTTGCAGCCGGTGATGCCAGGGACTTGAAGGATGAGTCCCCATTGGCCGGGCCACTTTGGAAGGTCAAGGTCAGATTCTGAGCCTGGGAACAGCAAGCAATAGCCGGGGTGGGCTGGGAGCTTAGAGCCGGCTGCGCTGCCAGGGTCCTGTTCTCGAGGAGGCTAGCTGTCTGTGAACGCCGTTCAAACCAAGATTCCCCCGTGTAGACAGTTGCTTTCATGGCTGGTGTCTTCTGGAAGGTCGTGCCAGTGTGGGATTTTCCTTGTTTTGTTTTGGAGCCTCTGTCCCTCCATTTCCCTCCCCACCCCCACCCCCCCCCCCCCCCAGGTCTGCGTGCTGGAGGAGATTTGGTTCAGAGAAGGTGAGCAGAACCACAGGCAGCAGCCGTCCTTTTACAACCCAGGAACCTGTCCTCTTGTCTTCAGAGTGCCCTGAGCGAGGCCGCTGTGATTTCCCCGGCCTGCAGCAGCCTGTGGCCTGCCGTTGAGAGCCTCGGAGCTGGGAGTCAGCCCCAGCGGAGGACCGGGCAGCTACAGGCTCCCGTAGCTTCTGCCCCAACTGGTACAGCTCTGTGGGCGGGCCTGCGCCCGGACACAGTAGAACAGAGGGGAGCTTCCAGATCACAGAGTGCGTATTGACTGTGTCTCTCGCAGGGTTATTGGTTAAACAGGGGTTTGTGTCTGTCCTCGGAATGCCTCCCACCTAAATGATTTTCCTGGGACCTTTTTTTGGCTGCCGAAGGGTCAGCTTCCAAGCAGTTCTTTGGAACAGGGCATGTGTGACTTTGGGGGAGGCAGCATTTTAAGGTTCTCTGGGGGGAGGTGGGCCCGTGCAGGCTGCATCAAACATGGGGAGAATCCCTTCCAGACTTCCACTGACCTGCTGGCCTGCGGACAGTGAGGAGCCCTGCCTCTGGGACCTGTGTTAACCGGCTGCTGACGGGCTCTGAGTCTTCCTACTTGCCCTCAGTGGCTGGCTTGCCTGTAGAATGTCCTGCCCCCCACCCCTTGCCGTCCGCCATCAGGCTCTGCTGCATCCCCTGCAGGAAGGGCAGCCTGCTGGTCAGAGAGGCTGGCCCTCTCCCCCGGCTTGTGGGTGCTGGGAAACGTCCCCTTCCCAGAGACGTGCAGACCTCTGCGTTAGGCACCCTCTTCTTCCTCGAGGTAAAACGTTCTCTTAAACGCGTGCTCCGAAGCCAGAATCAACACAGGTAGTTTTTGGCTTTCTTGGGAAGCTTTGTGTCGATCCCACCGGGGTCCCTCATCATCTCTCCACGGACCTCTTGTCGCGTTGCTGCCGGGACACCCTCAGCTACCCCCGTTGCTTGCTGAGTAATGAGTGTGCCTCTTGGCTGAGCCTTTGGGATTCTTCACTGTGTGGCCCCAGCCCATCTCTCCGGGGCGGTTCTCGCAGCAGCCTCCAGACGGGGGCCCCGGGGCGTCCTCCTGCCATCTCTGCGTGCCCCCTTCTTAGCAGTCCTTCCAGGCTCAGAACACCTATTGCCTTCTTCTCAAAGCTGTAGAATCATTAACGTGGGGATTGGGGGGGTGTCTACTCCCCAGGTACTGGCATCTTGCGCTGGGGCCCCGGAGGTGGTGTGGAACACAGGCTGGGACTGCAGGCCTCGGCCCGGCCAGCCCCTTCCCTCCCAAGCCCTGGCTTGCTCTCTCCCGTCCGCAGGCCGAAATGTTCGCTCTTCCAGGGGCTTCCATAGCAACTTTTCCTTCACAACCTGTGATCGTACTTAAAAACTCTCTCGTCTAATTTTCGTGATTTATGTAACCGTTTGATTTCCTCTGCTAAATCATAAGCCCTACAAGGGTAAGAATCTACTCATTTTTGCATTCCCTTAGTGGGTATCATGCACTTTCTAGTGCATTTTTGTTAGGTGATTGAATCCAAGATCGAGAAACGTGGCTCACGAGGGAAACGAAGAAATGGGATTTGAGTTTACGTTTTGTGCTCCTGTGATCTGAGCAAATCGAAGGTTCTCTCTGGGAGGTGAGTCCACTGAGCAGCACGCCTCAGGACGGTAAGAAGCTGAACGCAAAACTCACGGGAGTGTCTGTCTGGGTTGGAGGATGAAGGGGCACGCAGCCCTGTGGGTCAGGGATGCAGGATGGAAGGCCTTGCCAGTCCTGGGTCCCGTGGCAGCAGACCACATCAGTTCCCGTGCCAGACAAGAGCTTTGTGTGGGCTGCCTGGAGGCGGCCATGTAGCCTGAGGAGCTCTGTGATGCTGGGGAGCATGAGGCAGAAGTGGGCCTTGCCCTGCGGGTGTGCACAAGGACCACAGTGTGCGGCTCCTAATGTGTGTTGCGGGGACTCTGGAGGCGGTCGTGAACGAGTGTCGACGTGGAGGGCAGGGTAGCGTGGAAGGGGCAGCTCCGTGCTGGCATGCCGGGAGGCCCGAGATGTGGGGCCAGGTAGGATTTGTTCTTGAGCATGTTGAGTGGTGGCCAGGCCCTCGGGGGCAGGAGAGGGAGGTGGGCTCCATCAGCCTTATCAGTTTGGATCTTTGTAGTGGGAGACTGAGGTGCTCTGGGTAAAGAGGTGGTTGGCGTTCCTAGAGTGTTCGTCAGGTAAATGCACTATGGGCCATTGATTCACGTGGTTCTCCACGCAGAGGAACTGAAGCACATCAGCTGCAAAGATCCTAGAGCGTGTGTGTGGATTAATTTGTAGTACCCAGTATATTCTCCATTTCTTGAGTGCCTTACGCTCTCCTTTGGTCTGCGGTTCCAGTTTCCATTCAAAAGCATCACACAGGGTGTGTGTTCCAGAAGAAGCTTTGCTTCGGGAAGTGTGAAGGCTTGCGGGGACCCCGGGGGCCCCTGTTTGTGAAACAAACAGTCCCAGAAAGTAATTTTTCCTAACGCCCCCGTTGTTCCACAGTACTTCTCGGGAGCGCACACGGTGGTGCTCGGTAGTCCTAGGACAGTGGAATAGAAAGAGCTTCCAGAAGACTTTCAGAGCTGGCGCCCCGGGATGGGAATTTATTGGCTAAAACTGTGTCTCCTTCTTCCTAATCGCTTGGCAGGTGCGGCGGTCCCAGTGCCTGGTGTGGATGAGACAGAGCCGGTGCTCTGCTGAGATCACAGTCACTTCTTTCTTCTTTCTGTCTCAATGAAGCGTTAGCCACGGGCCCTGGGAACCGATAGTGTGGTTCCCGTGGGAGGCCAGTGGTGTGGCGGATAGGGTCGGATGTAGCAGAGAAAAGAAGAGAAAAGGTATCTGTATTCCCTCAGCTTGTGGGACCCTGAGAAACCACCTGTGTGCCGGGGTGTAGTCTCCTCCTCCCAGGCTTGGGCCCTGACGTCTTCCTGACTCCCCTCTGTCTGCTTGCATGGGGGCCGTCTCTACACCCAGCGGGCGTCCCCCCAAACCTAATACCCTGTGTGATGTGTGAGGAGGTGGGGCCTTTGGGAGGCGCTTAGGTCATGAGTGGGGAGCGCTCATGAATGGGATCGGTGTCCTAATAAACAGATCCCAGAGAGCCCCCTGGCCCCTCTTGCCGTGAGGACATAGCGAGTGGATGGGGTGGCTGAACCAGGCAGCAGGCTCTCACCAGACACCGAATCTGCCAGCACCTCGGTCTGGGACTTGCAGCCTCCACAACTGTGAGAAATGAGTGTTTTTTGTTGACAAGCCACCCAGCCTCTGGGACGGTGACTATGGTAATTTGAATGAATGAACGTGGGCAGCAGCACCTAGTGACCGCTTCTTCCGGAGTCGGGCCTGCCCTGTTGCCAAAGACCCTGAGGAGGTTACATTCACGGATTCGGGGGGTTAGGAGGCCAGCATATCTTTTGGGGACACAGAGGGACCCGTAGCACATTAACTGTGTGTCTTCGTACGATCCCGTGTGTTTGGCTCATGAGCAAGGACTTAGAGCATCTGGTTCATGTTTCCTCCGTGGCGGCGGGAGGGTTCGGCCGCTCTGGGCTGCTCAGAGCACCAGGTTCTGCTCTGTGGCTCCGCTGTCCTCGGCCTGTCTTCGCCCGCCCTCCTGCTGGGCGCCCCGGGGTCCGGATGGCTCAGCACCGCTGCCAGCTCCCTTCCCTGTTTAGGGGCCAGAGAGGTGGGGGGAGTTCGGCTACATCTGTCCTTTCAGAGAAGAACAGGCTTTTCGGCAAGTACCGCGGCTGCCTCTGTGTGGGTCCCAGTGAACCGGGTGGTCCAGGGAAGCGAGAGGCCGCGGGGGCCGGGACGACCATCCCTGAGCCCGAAGCCCGCTGCCTGGTGTGGTGCGTGCCCGGACTGTGGGGTCGGGAATTGCCCTTGCTGGTCTCGCCTGCTCTTCTTGGAAAGGGAGGAGCCCGTACGGGCCACGGTCCGGACCGGTGTGCGCGTGGCTTCCGTAGCCTTGGGCTCTTGCCAATGTAGCGTGAGCGCATCCGAACCTTCCCTGGGCAGTTGGAGTTTCAGGTGCAGCGGGGAGCGGGAGGTCACCGCCTTGTCCTGTGCATCTCTGTGCCCCTGAGCCACTGGCCCGGTGCCTGGCACGGAGTAGGTGCTCCGGAAATATTTGTTGAGCTTCACAGGCCTTTTTTCCCTTCGGAGACCCTCCCGGAAGCAGTCTCCCCGTTCTCCGTTCCTTCTTTTGTTCTTTCGCCCATTCATCTGGCAAACCTCCAGCAGGTGAAGGGTTACCCAGTGAGGGCCAGGACAAGGAGCGAGGGAGGGAAGGGGGCTGGGGAGGCCTTTCTGGCACAAGAGGGTTACGGCGTTCCGTAATCGCTAGGCAGGTATGACCCTCTTCAACTTCTGGAATTTTGTAAGTTCCAGTTCCGCTCCAGGAAAAACAACCGGTTGGGACACACAGGAATTCCCTATCCTCTGGCAACGTCGCTCACCCTCCACTTTCCCTATTTGTGAAATAGCTCAAAACTTAGGGTGCATTTTTTTTTTTTTTAATGCTGAATAAATATTCACTGAGTCCTCACCCAGGTGCTGGGCTCTGGAATATGCAAACGTGCGCACGTCTCCGAAGGAAATATTTTCAGCTTGTTCTTAAATGAACATGTTCTTCCCATTAAGCAGAGTGGCCAAGGGGACAGTTCTTACCTGTTAATACTTTAATCACTCCCAGCCCTCCTCCTCCTCTGGCCCAATGCCCTGCTTCCTTGACGGTGACCTTGTTTTCTCTCAGTTCCTGGCCACGTGCAGGCTGGTGGGTGCAGGCTTTCTCCGGGGGACCAGCTCGGGACCAGCTTGGGCTGTGTCCTGCCGGCCTGGCAGAGAAGGCTGCTCTCTAGAAGATTGGGTTTACCCGGGGAAGGCAGGACCTCTCCGGGTGCGGCAGAAGCCAACCCGAGCAGATGGGCAGAGGGGGAGAGCACGGGGGGCTGGACTGTCCAGCCGGTAGCCACTGGCTCCCTGGGCTCCTGAGCCCTTGCACTGTGGCCAGTCCCAAGGGAGCTGGACTGTCTGTGTAGAAAGCACACCTGGTTTCCGAGATCTCGTGTGAAAACGCACACTGTAAACACAAAATATCTCAGTAATAACTTTTATATTGATTGCATGTTGACGTGATTTTCTTTATTTAAATAGAATGTTACTAACATTAATTTCCCATGCTTATTTTTACTTTTTAAGAAAATGTGGCAGGGGCTCCTGGGTTGCACCGTTGGTTAAGCTTCCTCCTGACTCTTGGTTTCGGCTCGGATCATGATCTCAGGGTCCTGAGATCAAGCCCTGTGTCAGGCTCCCTGCTTCCTGGGGAGTCTGCTTGAGATTCTCTGTCTCCCTCTGCTCCTGCCCCTACTCTCTCTCTCTCTCTCTCTCTCTCTCTCTCAAATAAATAAATCTTTAAAAAAAATTTTTAAAAATGTGCCAGAAAATGTAAAATCACAGATGCGGCTCACATTATATCTCCTTGCTCTATTTCCTTGCCGTAGTGCTGCTCTGGAAGGACTAGGCCCAGCCTGGTTCTTTGGGGGTCCACGGGGCTTTCGAGGAGCTGCGCCCCTGTGTAGAGGGCCCAGGCGGGCGTGTGCGTGCCGGGACTGGGGTTATCCACTGGTGGGCTGCCCAGTAGCGTGTCTGGTACTGACTGGGGCCGTGTTCGTGTTGTCACTCTCCACTGACAGTGTCTCGAGTTTAGCCCTGGATGCTTGAGATTCCTGCCTGGCGTGGCCTGTTTGTGCACCCTCTTCTCTGTAGCCCGTATTATTCAGGGTTGACTCTTCAAGGAACTGAGCTCGATTCAGTATCAATTCAGACGCAAATATCCTTGGACTGTGTTTTTTTTTCAGTGTATAAAATGAGGAGCTTGGGTTGGACAGACGTTACATTTTGATCTTTTGAAATTTGCCTTGACCCTCACCTTGGCGTTGGGTTAATTGCTACAGGTCCTCCTAATTCTACCCCCCTGTGGTCCCCCTGTCTCTCTCCCAGCCCCCGCTGTGGTTTTCCCCATACGGTGGCACTCTCCCCACCGGCCTCCTGGGATCAAGCCGAACGCAGCCCCCGCACGTCGCACAGGTCCGGGAGCAGTGAAGGCTGGCGGAGAGAATGCCTTCCTCGTTGAACCCCCGCTCTCTCTTTTCTCCTGCATCTTGGAAGCCTGTGGCTTTTGCTGGCCGGTTCCATTCTCCGTCTTGCTGTCCCTGGCTGGCGGCATTTCCGGCTGTCGACTGACAAGCCCCCGTGGTCTGGGGCATCCCAGGGTACCCCCTGCCCCCGCATCCCCCGCTTTCTCCCGCATCCCCGCTGCCTTCTCCGCTGGGCATCCTGCTGGCTCCCCTCCTGCCACTTCCTGGGAGCTCTGTGTGGCCCCCTCAGGCCTCATGGTGTCCCTGAGCTGCTCTGGCATTTTGTGGATGACGTGGCGTGGAGAGACAGCATCCTTTTACTCGCCGGGCACAGCAGGCACCGAGCCTCCGGCCTGTGAGCTTTGCAAAATGAAATATTTTTAAATCTTGGAGACCGGTATTAGCTCCAAAGTGTTAAAAAAAAAAAAAAAAAACCCGCAAAATTGATGTTGACACACTTGTCCTATTTTGTCAACAAAATATAACTGCCATTTAGTCAAGAGAAACTCAAGGCACAGTTCTATAGAAATTAGGTTTAACCTGAAGTGAGGGCACTATTTACTGGGAAGTAAAACATCCCTGACCTAGGTACTGCCCTCTGTGCGTCTGTCCTCTTTCCAGTTCTCCTGGGTGGTAGAGCGGAGACTCGGAGGTCCGTGTTTATTTGCCACACTTTCTTGGGGTGCATTGTGGCAGGCTGGGCTTCCTGGAGGAAGGGCATGTCTTACTCCTGTTCCCAGCACAGGACCCGATACACTCAGCTTCAGGGTGTTAAACTTTTTTAAATCGACTCAAGCCATTTAAAAAAAAAAAATAAAAGGACCTTCAGATCTGCCTGAAGGTTTATGCATTCTTCTTTCTGAAGCACCCCCATAGGGTGGTTTTTAAGCCCAATGGCATCTGTAAGCGGATCCCAAATGGCAAACACCCTTAACTGAGCTGCTAACAAGAATAATCATCTGGAAGCTGCACACGTCGTTCGTATGATTTTAGTTTAAATTATATATGGACCTTTCCTTGTATGGACTCTCTGTTATCTATACCATACTGTTTTATCTAGAAGTCAGTCTAGTTACAATATAACTACCATTACGTGACAATAAATACTTTGGTTAGTAAGAAAGATTTTTCTTGGTAAACACGAAATTGTTATTGAAAAGAATTTCTAAGAGGAATTAGGTAAAAGGAACATTGGCTAATATGATGGCTAATATGATGAAGTGGGTGGGCTCTGACAGAGCAGGAAGCGGGTAAGGGTAAATCATGTTGGCTCAGCAGAAGGAATGCATTTCTAGGCCTAAATGGGGTTGGGCTGAGGGGGAAGGACGGTTTCAGGATAAATGCTTGATTTTTACTTGCAACCACAAATACTTTGGACAGTTGCACTTTGGGGTATCTAGCTCAAGGAAGTGATACTGAATGTGGGAGAAGGAAGGAAATCTTTATGCACAAATGCTTCTCGTGTGTGTGTGTGTGTGTGTGTGTGTGTGTGTGTGTGTGTGTGTGTAGTTTAAATAGCAGTCCCAAATGGAAAACATCTAAGTATGGTTAAGTAAATATCCTGCTCTAATTAGATAAGATTTTTGGAGATTGCGGACCTGGGAAAATGTTTATAATATATCATGAAGCGAAAACAACTGTGAGACCCAGTTGCCATGTACCATGTGGTTTGAACCTGGAAAATATGCTGAGGAAAGGGATCATAAATAGTAAGGATTGGATTGTGGCATTTTCTATTTTTGATTTTTTTTTTTAGAGAGGGACGGGGAGGGTGGGGGCGGAGGGAGAAAAAGGAGGGGAAGAGGGAGAGGGAGAGAGAAACTCTTAAGCAGGCTCTTGGCGCAGCTCAGAGCCCGTTGCAGGACTCAGTCCCTTGACCCTGAGACCATAACCTGAGCTGAGATCAAAAGTCAGATGTTTGACTGAGACACCCTGGCGCCCCTACGTTTGATTTTTAAATTGTGGTTATATTTTACAGTGAAATAAATGATTTTGGTTTTAAAATTTATTTAATTGTAAATTTTGCCCACCAGTGCACACCATTTTATTACTTCATACACAACAAAGATGTCTTTCAACAGATAAATTAACTGTATCTCCAATGGTGGTTTCACTGCCGCAGGCTCGAAGGGGAACGGGTAATGAACAAGGAGAAAGCTTCTGTTATTGATAAATGAAGCAAGCCATACAAACTCCCACATTTTTCCTGCAGGGCTCTCTTTCAGGGTGGTTTATGTCACAGCTCTGCACATCTGACCACAGGCAGTTACCCTCAGGAGTGTGACCGTGTGACCTGCAGAGCACATTACAGCTCAGCAGTTGTGGTCCCGACTTGAGGGCAGGGTCGCAAGACTGCAGGGATGGGGCCCTGAATCCTGCTCCAGGCTTCAGATCCCACTAGGCCTTCTGCAAAGACCTTGAGCCTCTCTGTAAACTCCCCATATTATTCATCTAAAAAGTGAGAACAGTACTCGGATTACTATCTTTTTGGGCCTTCTGTAAGAATTAAGTAAACTGTGAATAAGAAAACTTAGAGAAACCGTGGAAGGCCTGTCCAGAAGGCAGATTCACAAGTGTGAGACGTGAGGAAGTGGGGAGCGCTGCCTGCTGTACCCCAGTTCCCTCTGGGAAACACTTCCTGGTTGAAAAAAAGACTGCCCTTCTGATCTTCGAAAACAGAAACCGTTAGACCTGTCAAGGCTGCTACTCTAGCATTTCGACTAAAACAGAGACAGCCTAAAGGAAATAAAGCCGTATTTCCTCCTTTCCCTATTTTTCCTCTTTTAATTGTTGTTTTGTTACATGTTTTCAGTGATGATGCCAGTGAACGTGGCATTGCTGGTAGACGAAGGACCTCTGTACCCATCTTATCCTTCACAATTTTAGCCTGACTAGATGTTTATCAATTTTATGGATCTTTTGAAGAACCAGCCCCTGATTTTGTTGTTTTTTCTCTCTTGTTTTCCTGTTTATGATTTCATTGATTTCTGCACCAGTTTATTTTGTCTTTTTTTCTGCTTGCTTTGGGCTTAAATTGCTTTTCTAACTCTCATTTCCTAAAGAGGCAGCTTGGAGGGCTGACTTTAGATCTTTCTGCTTTTCTAATCTATGCGTTTAATGTTCCAACTTTCCCTGTAAGCACTGCCTTTGCTACATGGTACTCATTTGGTAAGTTTTATTTTTATTTTCATTCAGTTCAAAATGTTTTTTATTTATTTATTTTTTTGAGACTTCTTCCTTGCCCCAAATGTTATCTAAAAGTGTGCTGTTTAAAAAAAAATAAAATAAAAAAAAAATAAAATAAAAAAAAAAAAAAAATAAAAGTGTGCTGTTTAATCTCCAGATATTTGGGGATGTTCCAATTTTCTGTCATTGACTTGTAATTTAGTACCATTGTGATGTGAAAGCAGAGCTTATATGATTTCAATTTTGTTTTTTTATTTGTTAAGGTGGGTTTTATGGCCCAGAATGTTTCCTATTAGCTGTAGGAAAGTATATTCTGTTGTTGTTGGATGGAATATTCTGTGTCAGATAAACCAAGTTGATTGTTAGTGCTTCTTTGGTCAACTATGTCTTGACTGATTTTCTGCCTGCTGGATCTGTCAGTTCCTGAAAGGAGTGGTGGTGTGCAGCTATGATTGTGGATTTGTGGATTTCTTCCTGCATGTCTGTCAGTTTTTGCTTCTGTGTTTTGATGCTCTGTTGTTAGTTGCGTATATGTTTAGTGTTATTATGTCTTGGAGAACAGACCCCTGTATCCTTATGTAATGTCCCTCTTTATCTACAGTGATTTTACTTGTTCTGAAGTTGGCTTTGTCTGAAATTAATATAGCTACTCTAGCTTTCTTTGGAGTAGCATTAGCATGTTATATCCTTCTCCACCCCTTTACTTTTAAAAGGAGCCTTTTTATTTACAGTGGATTTCTTTAAACAACGTCGAGTTGAGTCTTGCTTTTTTATCCACCTTGGAAATCTCTGTCTTTTAACTTTTATCCAGTATATTCAGACTGTTCACATTTAAAGTGATTGCTGATATAGTTGGATTAATATCTACTGTTTGTAATTAAGATTTTATTTTTATTTGTTTATTTATTTTAAGATTTTGTTTTATTTATTTTTTAAAAGACTTATTTATTTGGAGAGAGTGTATGAGTCGGGGAGAGGGGCAGAGGGAGAGGGAGAAGCCGACTTCCCGCTGAGCGGGGAGCCTGACTCGGAGCTCAATCCCAGGACCCTGTACCCAATGTAGAACTCGAACTTAACAACTCTGAGATCACGAGTCACATGCTCTACCACTGACCCAGCCAGGTACTCCTAAAGATTTTATTTTTATGTAAGAGATCAAGAGTCACAGGTTCCACCCACTGAGCCAGTTAGGTGCCCTGTAATTGTTTTTAGTCATTACATCTGTTTTTTTCCCTTCTTTGCTTCTGAATATTGTATATAATTCCTTTTTCCTCTGCTCTGTTAACGTATCAGTTATACTAATTTCTAACATTTTTTGGTAGTTGCCCTAGAGTTTGCAATATATGTTTGTTAAGTAAACTAAGCCCACTTTCAAATAATACTGTGCCACTTGATATGTAATAACGTTATCTTATAACAATATTGCCGGGTCTTCTCTCTGTTCCCTTATGACTTTGTGCATTCCTCTTACCCATGTGCTATAATTACCCAATACATTGCTGTTATTACTGTTGAAACAATTTTCTTTTACATCAGTTAGAAATAAGAAAAATGAAGTATTTTATTTTTTTAAAGAGTTTATTTATTTATTTATCCATTTATTTATTTATAGTAATCTCTACATCTAATATGGGGCTTGAACTCATGACCTCAAGATCAAAAGTCACATGCTCCTCTGGCCGAGGCAGCCAAGCACCCCCAAAATATTTTATTTTAACTTCATTTATTCCTTCTCTCTCTTCCTGTGTTTATGTTGATCTGTGTTTTTGACATATCACTTTCCTTCTCTCTGAAGAACTTTTTAACATTTCTTGTGGGGCAGAACAGCTGGTAACACACTGCCTCAGTCATTGCTTATCGGAGAGTGTTTTTTCTCACTTCTGAAGGATAGTTTTGCCGGAAATAGAATCTTACGTTGGTGTTTTTCTTTCAGTGGTTTAAATACCCCCCTCTGCTCTCCTCTGGCTTGTATGGTTTCCGAAGGGAAGTCAGACCTGACTCTTGTTCTGGCTCCTCTCTTGATGTAGCGTTTCTCCCCGTCTCTGGCTTTTCTCAAGAATCTCACTCTGTCTTCGATTTTTGCAATTGACTGTGATACTACTTGGTGTACTTTTTTTCTTTTTTCTTTTTTTTTTGGTATTTATCTGCTTTATGTTCTCTGAGCTTCCTGAATCCATAGTTTGGTGTCTGTCATTTATTTTGGAATATTCTCAACCATTCTCACTTCAATTTTTTTTTTTTTTTTTTTGCCCTGTTCTCTCTTCTTCTGGTGTTCCCCTTTTGTATGTGTTATATATTTTGAAATTATCCTACAGTTCTTGGATGTTCTGTCTTTTTTTTTTTTCTTTTTTTTCTGTTTGTATTTTAGTGTGGGAATTTCTGTCGAATTCTCTTCAGGCTCACTGCTTTTCCTGTTGGCTTTGCCCTATCTACTGGTGAGCCTGACAAAGGCATTCTTCATTCTTTAGCAGGGTTTTTATTCTACCATTTCCTTTGGTTCTTTCTTTAAGATTCCACCTCTCTGCTGGTATAACCCATGTGCTCTTGCATTTTGTCTACTTTTTCCATTAGTGCCTTTAACACATTCATCATGATTATTGTAAATTGCCTGTCTGATAATTCCAATATCTGGGTCCTCTCTGAGTTTTGTTTTGATGCTTGCTGTCCTTTCAGATTCTGATTTTTCTTGCCATTTGGCATGCTTTGTGGGTTTTCCGTTGTTGTTGGCATTTGGTGTAGGAACTAAGGTAAAGGGCCTTTAGGGTGAGGTTTTAGGTTAATCTGGCTAGGAGCTGAACTGTGTTCATTGTGTGCTGAAGTTGTAGGTGCCAGAGGCTTCAGTTGCTCTAGGGTTCTGTTTTCATCTGCCCTGTGGTCTTTGGGGTTTTCTCCCTGTTGAGTTGTCCCGGTTCATGGGTGGTAAGTTGAGGGGCAGGGGAACATTCTGTACTCTCAGGATGAACCCTCTGTCTCCCAGCAGGCCTGTGTACCCAGCCCTCTCCAGGGTTCCTGAGCTATTTTGTCCCTCCTTGGGTGAGCTGAGGAGGATGCAGGGCTGGAGTCAGGTCACTGCCCTTCCTCAGGTTAGGGGAGGCCTGCAGGATGAGTCTGTGTCACGTGGACCACTCCAGGCATCCTTCATCTGGTCACTTTTCCCTTGGCCTAAACTGGGAATGGGATTTTCTTGGCTCTTTGTGTGAGAACCTGGTGGGATTCCCCTGGAGTGGGCGATGTCAAACCCACGAAACTGTGGCTCCCTCAAGACTGTGGCTCCTAGAGGTTTCTTTTTCACTCTTAAGCTAGTTCAGACTCAGCCTCCCAGCAATTCATGAAAATTACCATGCAGGTGTTTCTATAAGTTGTGGCCCCGGTAGATTCTCCTGGTGAGCAGATCTTGGCTGTGACTCTGTCTCCCCTCTCTCCAGATTTCGGGGGTTGGTTTGCCCTGTGACCCATTTTCTAATGGTGGAAAGAAGTGCTCTGTTGTTCGTTTGTCCAGCCATTTCTTGGGAGGATGTGACCAACAGCTTCCCTGTGTCGTACTTGTTGGAGCTGAAACCTCAAGCTCCCACCCTCAGAGTTTTATACCCACATGTGCTCTTCTTCCTTGCTCTTGTTTGTTCATTTACAAGCCCTGTGGAGGCCTGGCCGTGGTAGTGGACACAAGGCTCTCGCTGCAGTGTGAAGCTGGCCAATTTTGTGCGTGTGGGCTTTGACTTTCTAACCTGTAAGTAAAATGTAATGAGCCCTCTATTCCCTTCCAGCTTTGGCTCCAACATCCTGTTTCTTCTAGATGACTTATGATACCTTGCAAAATATTCTGCGGTGGTTTTGTGTTCAAAATTCTCAGTCGCCTGATAACCTTTGCACTATTAAGCGGAAAATGATTATCTGGATAATCTTTGCATGGATTGTTTCATTTCTCTGTCATCTATGGGCCATGATATAATTGGTTTACAGATATTAGGCCTTCAAATATTTTTGGAAAAAAAAAAAACTACAGTGAATGACTTGGATAGAATATTTCCAGGAAATATTTGATTTAAATGTTAGTTTTTAAAAATGAAGTACAAAAGAAGCCAGACATAAGTCACTTACTGTGTCATCCCATTTTTATGAAATATCCAGAATAGGTAAAACCATAGGGATGGAATGTAGATTGCTGGTTGCCAGGAACTGGGTGGTGGGCGGTGGGGTGGAGAATCCCTGTTTAATGGGTGATGTGTATTATTTTGGGGTGATGGAAGTGTTTTGGAACTGGAGGTGCTGATTGTACAACATTGTGAATGTAGTAAATGCCCACTGAATTGTTCACTTTCAAATGGTTAATTTTATGTTATGTGAATTTCACTTCAATAAAAAATATGTGGTACATTAAAAATTTAAAAATCTTGCAGTACAAAAACTTTTATAGTGCAAAGCAATTCTTTCTCCTGCCCCTGGCCTTTAGCCTCTAATCCATTTCTTAAATATACTTGCACGCCAGCCCCCCTCACCTCCTTTTGTAAATGGGAAATACTGCGTACTGCTTTTTGCTACTTAATCTGGAGATTTTTTTCCTTATCAGCCATAAAATGTACCTTATTACTTTTCAAACTATATAGTCAAAGGAATTATTTTCTAAGTTCTTTAAAGTTGGTGTATGCTTTATCTCACCGTTCCAATCTTCTTTTTTTCCTTCAGTAATGAATGCCTCTACTCTAACAGGCTTCTTATTTTGTGCCTAACTCGGTATCCAGTTGGGTAAATCAGTCCGCCCTTTGTGTGAGCAGGTTTAAAGCTAAGAATCAGCTTCATTTTTATGAGTCATTTCTCAGAATCAGGAGTGATGGTAGAATTAGCCAAATGCCTTTTATCACAACAAGAGAATTAAAAAAACAACTCATTTAATGAATTGATAGTCAATGAGCCAATGAATTTGTTCCATAGCTAATTTCACAAATTCTTGATTATTGGAGAAACTATTTTATTTTCTCCCAGAGAAGACAAGTGTGGAATAACTCACTGCAGGGCAGCTCTGAGGGGATGCCTGTGGGGCCCTCTGTCCCCCAGCGTGCAGGACCATTACTGTACAATGCCTACAGACAGAGATGGCTTTCTTGAAGCTAGACAAGACCTCTATTCATACTAAAGTCAAACAAATCACATATGCGAAAACCTCCACTCATCTTGGCTGCTTAGGCTGAAATGCATAGAACTGTGTTGATTTTGGGAATAGTAACTTGCATGTTGGGCAGCAGCTAAAAGAAATTCTCAACTTGGAAATTGAAAGATTGGGGAGAAGCAGAAGGATTGCCTTTGGATTCCTTTTGTGTCTGTGTATAAGGAGTTGTAGGTAAGTGGGGGTCTTTTTCTTCATGAGCACAATTCTGTGCTGATGGCTGGTTGGCACCAAGTCTAAAAGTGCATTCACCATGGAGAGGAGACAGAGAGACAAGAAGGAGAAGGGTGAGCTTCCACTGACTCATCCCTGTATAGATGTCAGAGCAGGCCCCACACCGAGGATTTGCTGCAGGGACCTGAGAATGCAAAGCAATGGGGCCTTTTTGTGTGATTTTAATTCGGAATTGCAGTATGTTGTACTTAATGTGATCTTTTGTGAGGCCAAACAAAAATAATTTTTTTTTCTCAATGTGTATTTTCCCATGGGCAATATTCTGCATCAGAAATCTTTAGCTCAAAAAAAAAATGTCCTTAGGTCTAAAAACTTAAAAATGTTCAATTAGGAATAAAATGAAAAGTAATATTCCCTTTAGTCTAAAGTGATTATCAATGGGTTTTCCCTTTTTCTGCTTTCTTCTAGAAAAATTATGTGTGAGTGTATTACTTAAATTTATGTTCACAAGTTGGATTGTTGTATAAATTATCTTATATTATGACTTTTTATTTGCTGTTATGTCTTAGACATCTCTCCATACCAACCCATGCAGGTCTGGCTCATTCTTGACTTTCATGGATGACACCGTATTATTTATTCACCTTGTCCCTCTTGATGGGCAGTTAAGTAGCTTTCCAGTGTTTGCTCTTGCAAAGAGTGCTACCAAGAATATGTTTTTACAGACATAGGAAATATTTTTGTCAGTCTATCTGTAGAATAAATAGGGTGGCACGGGTGGGTCAAAGGTGTGCATGCTTTTTTAATATGTATTTTTAAAGATTTTATTTATTTATTTGAGAGAGAGAAAGCAAGGGGATGGGCAGAGGGAGAGAATCTCAAGCAGGCTCCATGCCCAGTGAAGAGCCCGGCTTGGGGCTTGATCCCACAACCCTGAGATCATGACCTGAGCCGAAATCAAGAGTCAGATGCTTAACCAGCTGAGCCACCCAGGTGCCCCTGCATATTTTATATTTGGATCTATTTCTAAATCATTTTAAAAATGGCACCTATTGTTAAACTCCTAAAACAATAAACGAAAATTCATATTACACCACACTCAACAATATTGAGTTTTTATCCAGCAGTGTTGAATTTTTAATCATTGCTGGTCTGATGGCATCTTTTTTCTTCCTTAGTTTTGAGGTTTGCTTTGAAAGGCCTTTCCCCTCCTGGGTTATAAATAATTTAGCTTTTTTTTTTTTTTTTTTGGTAAAGTTGTAGTTTTACCTTTAGGCATTGTTAGGAAACAAGCCTGATTTTTTTCCCACTTGTAGACTTTGTCCCAACACTAGTTGATGAAGACCTGGTCTTTCTCCAGTTGTTTGGAGACACCACAAAGAGGTATTTATCTGCGTAGCGGACATGGAGTGGTAGAGGGTAGAGGCAGGAGCTCTGCTCTGAACCGACTCGAGCTGCCCCTGACTGGCTGTCTGGCCGCGGACCAGGGCTTGACGCGGCTTCTCTGGCATGAGTGCCGATCTTGTGTGCAGCGGCTACGTTCTTGCCCGTGCTGCGTCTGCCACCAGGTCTGAGAGCATACTTATCAGGGTGGGGTTGATACCTCGTTCTCCTCCTTGCTGCTTCCAGACTGTTCCTCCTCTTCCTCCCTAAACGTGCCCTGCTCCCTTGAGACAGGAGCACCAGACTTTCCCATCCCTGTTCCCTCCTTTGAGTCTTCTGCCTACCCCACCGCCTCCCCGCCCCCCGGCCCTCCTCTGTGCCCACGGAGGATTTTACCAACAAGTCCACTGTCTTCCTTCCCTTCCCGTTACTGCTTCTGCTGTTTGTCCATCTACACAGAGGATCATTCTGAACCTAGGATTCCGTTTCTCCCTGGATCTCCCTTCCGGTCACCTTGTCTTGCATCTTATGTCAGCTGCCCATTCCTGGAGGGATGCCTGCTGATTCTGACATCTGGACATCCAGCGCCCACTCTGATCACCATCCGCCCTGAGTGCAGCTAGTCCTTTGGCACCTGCTCTTCAGAAATAGTTGTCCCCCACTGAGACTGTCAGCCCTCTTTCCTTCTCGGTGTTAACTGCCCCCGTATGTTCTCACTCCCTTTCTTTCTGGAAAGTGGTCCTTTCTCCTCCTTCCGTGGTTACCTGGAAAAACCCAGCTTTGGCTAAAATGCCGTTTTCTGCTACTGTGTCCTTGCCCCTGAGCTGCTGCTGGGGTGGGGAGGGGAGCGGTGCTGGGGGTGAGGACATTCATCCTGGTCCCCTGCTGCTCCGTTTCTGACCACAGTGCTCCCTCAGCAGGTCCAGCAGTCCTGATGTTTATCTGAGTGTGCATATGTATGTATAGATAATGTCTGAGCGTGTGTTTGTATGTATGCGTATGATACCTGAGTGCATATATGTAATATCTGAGTGTATGTATATATAATATGAGTGTATGTATAAATGTGTGTATATAATACCTGAGTGCATATATGTAATATCTGAGTGTATGTATTTATGAGTGTATGTATAAATGTGTGTATGTAATACTCGAGTGCATATATGTAATAGCTGAGTATGTATTTATGAGTGTATGTATAAATGTGTGTATGTAATACTTGAGTGCATATATGTGATATCTGAGCATATGTATATATGAGTGTATGTAGAAATGTGTATATATAATACCTGAGTGCATGTGTAGATATATATATATATATAATATCTGAGTGTATATATGCATATGTACATATAACACATTTCTAAAGGTTTTGAATGCTTATCCCTAACCCTAATTTTTTTAGTGATTCCAGCTGTTCTTTGGTGAATTACTTTCACAGGGAATAAAACTATACATAACTCAGTAACAGGACCCATTTATGTATTTATGCACATACAATTGGTGAAAGAAATAAATGAGTAGAATAACTTTTTTTAAATTCTATTTTATTATGTTATGTTAGTCATCATACATTACATCATTAGTTTTTGAGGTAGTGTTCCACGATTCATTGTTTGCGTATAACACCCAGTGCTCCACGCAGTACATGCTCTCCTTAATACCCATCACCGGGCTAACCCATCCCCCCACCCCCCTCCCCTCTAGAACCCTCAGTTTGCTTCTCAGAGTCCATAGTCTCTCATGGTTCGTCTCCATCTCTGATTTCCCCCCCTTCATTTTTCCCTTCCTACTATCTTTTTTTCCCCCTAACATATAATGTATTGTTTCAGAGGTACAGATCTGTGATTCAACAGTCTTGCACAATTCACAGCGCTCACCATAGCACATACCCTCCCCAATGTCTATCACCCAGCCACCCCGTCCCTCCCACCCCACCCCCAATCCAGCAACCCTCAGTTTGTTTCCTGAGATTAAGAATTCCTCATATCAGTGAGGTCATATGATACATGTCTTTCTCTGATTGACTTATTTCACTCAGCATAACACCCTCCAGTTCCATCCATGTTGTTGCCAATGGCGAGATTTTGTTTTTTTGATGGCTGCATAATATTCCATTGTGTATCTATAGCACATCGTCTTTATCCAGAGTAGAATAACTTCTTTAATGCATACTTTTGCACCAGATTGGCTTTCTCAGGTTATCCCAAACAACTGAGACCTCTGTTCATAATTCGATGTAGTATCTGTGTTCATATAAAGCAGTGAATTAATGAAATTATATTGAAATGAAATTGAAATTACCATAGGGGCATACTGTTATGAAATGAGAAGACTCATCCCATGCTTTAGTATATCATTTTTGCTTCCGATGACAAACTACTACTTCAAGTGGCAGAAACCACTAAAAGCAGTTTTTTCTTTAAGCACTTAAAGGTTAGTGTGTAGATATGAAGATTCCTACCGAGTCTGAACTCTTTGAGAGCAAGGTCACATGCCGTCGATTTTTTTAAAAAAAATTTTATCTATTTATTTTAGAGGTTGAGGGCAGAGGGAGAGAGAGAATCTCAAGCAGACTCCCTGCTGAGCATGGAGCCTGATGTGGGACTAGATCTCAGGACGCTGAGATCATGACCTGAGCTGAAATCAAGAGTCAGACACTTAACTGACTGAGCCACCCAGGCACCAGCATCCCATCCATTTTTAAGTTTTTTTTTTTTTTTTTAGTGATCTCTACCCCCAATATGGGGCTTGAACTTACGATCCTGAGATCAAGGAGGAGCCTATCAAGAGTAGCATGCTTCTCCAGCTGAGCCAGCCAGGCGCCCCACGTTCCATCCATTTTTGTATCACTCCTACCCAGTATCTCAGCAGATGGTAGGAGTGCAGAAAAGGTTGATAGCTGAGTACTTACCATTGGCGTTTGGGCTGCACCAGCAATCTGTGCATTCCTGGTGCTCTGCAGAGCTGTGCGCTAACAATAGCAGGGCTTGTGGGGAAATGTCAGGACAGGAACTGACCACTCACACCCCCTGCAGCTTTGTAGGCAGGGCCGTGCTAAGACCAGTGCCTGGTACCCGGGCCAGTGAACTGTGGCTGGAGGCTGCCGCAGCTCAGACTCCACGTGGATGGAAAAGGCACCGTGGGAAACGCTGCCGCACTTTACTTCCCGCCTGGTTGTCGGGCTGGGGCACCGCAGGTGCGGGCAGCTCCCTGGCCGTGGGGTTCCGGGAAGGTGGGGTCAGGGGGCTTTGCAACCTGCCAACAGCCTGAAAGCCACACGGGCTCACAGCACGCCCCTTTGGGTGGAGAGATCTGCAGGCAGCCTCCCTTTCTACATCTTTTTCAAAGGCAGCTAGAAAAATCTCCTGTTGCCAGTGCACCAGCTGAGCAGAGAGCTTTTCTTTCCTGCTGAAGATCATAATTCTGTCTACTGGCTCTTCTTGGGAAAAGTGGCAGAAGCAGGTAGTAAGAGACTGTATTGTATTGTGTTTTGTTGGAAGGGTCTGAATTTATTGCCAAGTAAAGGCAGAGAGTATTGCCAAGTAAAGGCAAATGCGGATCAGGTTTTCTGGAGTCAGTATCTTGATGTGTCAAGGCCAAGGAGGTGCAGCTTTCCACAGGTGAAGAGGCTTGCTCTGTGCCAGAGCCAGGCAATGCTGGGGGCAGGCCGAACGCTCAGCCCTCAAGTGGAGGCTTTGGACCCAGGAGCCTGGTCTTGAGCAATGCAAGAGTTCTCTTGCTCAGGCTGCCTGTGGGAACACTTGTCATTTTAGTTGAAGAGCAGCAAGGAAGGAATAGCTGTGGGTTCATCCACCGGGGTGTATCTCATGTCTACTCAGATTTAAACGTTTGCTGCTCTCTGGTATCCCTCTTTGAAGTGACTAGAAAAACTGAGTTGATTTTGTTCTTTGCTCCCTGACCAGACACGCCTAAAAATAAGCCGAATTCAGATGTTGGTGTTACGTTCCTGAGCAGAAGCTGTACTTGAGAAAAGAGTTTGGGAAATTCAGGGGTTATCTTGCCTTACTCTTTTAAGCTTTTTCCAGTTGATGTTTTTTTTGTTTTTTTTTTTAAGTTTATTTATTTAAGCAGTCTTTACAATGTGGGGCTTGAACTCATGACCCCGAGATCAAGAGCCAAATGTTCTACCAACTGAACCACCCAGGTGCCCCTGATGTTTCTTTTTTAATAATAGTTTCATTGAGGTACAATTCACCATTTTAAAGTACAGTTGACCCTCGGACAACATGGGTTTGAAATGCACAGTCCACTTATACATGGATTTCTTTCAGTAAATATGGTACAGTTCTGTCAATGTATTTTCTCTTCCTTATGATTTTTTTTAAAGATTTTATTTATTTATTTGAGAGAGAGAATGAGAGAGAGAGAGAGAGAGAGAGAGAGAGCACATGAGAGAGGGGAGGGTCAGAGGGAGAAGCAGACTCCCCGCCAAGCAGGGAACCCGATGCGGGACTCGATCCCGGGACTCCAGGATCATGACCTGAGCCGAAGGCAGTCGTTCAACCAACTGAGCCACCCAGGCGCCCCCCCCCTTATGATTTTCTTAACAGCATTTCCTTTTCTCTACCTTACTTTTTTATTAACGAATACAGAATATAATGCATCTAACACACAAAATATGTGTTAATTGAATGTTGAACATTTTTATGTGCTTATTGGACATTTGATTATCTTTTTTAGAGAAATGTCTAGTCCGACTTTTTGCCCATTTTTGATTTGGGTTGTCTTTTTACTATTGAGTGGTAAGGGTTCTTTATATAATCTAGATAGACACTAGGGCCCTGTCAGACGTATGTTTTATATGTATTTTCTTCCCTTCTATGGGTTGTTTTTAAATTTATTGATGGTGTTCTTTGACACCTGAAATTTTACAATTTATTATTTTATTCTGCGTGCTTTTGGTGACATATCTGAGAAACTGGTACCTAATCTAAGGTCACAAGGATTTACTCCTATGTTTTCTTTTAAGAGTTTTATAATTTTTGCTCTTACGTTGAGGTCTGACCCGTTATGAGTTAATTTTTTGTAAAGGTATGAGCTCTGTGTGGTGATTCATTCTTGGTGCGTCTGCACCATTTGCTGAAAAGACTGTCACTTACCCTTTAAAACGTCATAACATTCCTGTCAACAATCAGTTACCCATTAATGTATGGGTTTATTTCTGGACTGTCAGTTCTAATCCAGGGCTCTATGTGTCTGTCCCTATGCCAGGGCCACACCATCTTGATTACTGTAGCTTTCCTTTTCTTTCTTTCTTTTTTTTTTGACATCAGGAAGTGTGACTCCTCCAACTTGGCTTTTCTTTTTCAAGGTTCTTTTGTCTTTTTGAAGTCTCTTGGATTTTCATATGAATTTTAGGATCAGCTTGTCAATTTCAAACCAACAGAAAAAAAAGGACCTGGGATTTGAATAGACATGACATTGAATCTGAAGATCAAGTGGGGGAGTGTTGCTGTCTTAACAGGATTGTTGTCCCGCCTGTGTGCACAGGATGTCTTTCCATTTCTTTAGGCTTTGGATTCTTATACTAATGTTTTGGTAGTTTTCACTGTACAAGTCTTGCCCATCTCTTGTTAAGTGTATTTGTAAATATGGTATTCTTTTTGATGCTATTCTAAAATGGGTCTCTCTCTTTTTTTAAGATTTTATTTATTTATTTGACAGAGAGAGAGAACACAAGTAGGCAGAATGGCAGGCAGAGAGAGAGGGAGAAGCAGGCTCCCTGCCGGGCAGGCAGCCCGATGCGGGGCTCGGTCCCAGGACCCTGGGATCATGACCTGAGCAGAAGGCAGACGCTTCACCGACTGAGCCACCCAGGCGCCCCTAAAATGGGTCTCTTCTAACAACAAATTTTTTTACTCCATTCTACCAATTTCTGCCTTTTGATTGGTGTGCTTAGATCATTTCATCTAATACATGGTATTATATAAAGGTAGAATTTATGCCTCCCATTTTGCTATTTGTTTCCCATGAGTCCTCTGTCTTTTCCTTTATTCCTCTGTTGTGCCTTCTTTTATGCTAAGTAGTTTCTAGTAGACCATTTTAATTCTGTTGTTTATTTTTTTAAATATATTTTTGAATTATTTTCTTAACGGTTACTTTAGGGGTTACAATTAAAATAGTCTTGTCTTATTTTTAAGCTTTTCTGCGGACTTGAATCTGTCCCTGTAGGAATCCAACTGGGAGAACTCTGATAGCTGGGGCCTAGAAAGGGAGGGGACAGAAAGTCGAGCAGGGACTGTTTGTTCTCTGAGAATTCTCTGTGTGAGTCGATTTATTTGTTAACTTCTTGGTGGGGTTGGGCTGTTTATACCACAGACCTCTCCGCTGAACTGTGATACTTCCCAAATGTTTGAGCTGACACAGTTTTTAGTGATCTGATGGATCAGTAACCTTTCCCACCCGGCTTGGAGATCGGAGAGGCCAGTGCTGGGGTGGCTGGAAGTCAGCATGGTGGTCCTCGCGTCCTTCTCCTACAGTCTGTTCTCTGAGGTCCTGTGCTCTCCTCATGTTTCCCAGGTGTCGAGCCCCCTACTGAGCCTGGTACGCTCCCAGCTCCCAGGTCTGCAGGGACCCCAGTGCCTACCAGTGCCTAAGGCCTTCTCCCATGGCTCCTCATGGACAGCCCGTCATGAAGGGAGGAGCCAGCGGAATGCGCGTAAGCACATCAGGACACCAGGATTTGGCCAGAAGACAGTTCCCCTCCTCCGCTCAGGAATTCTCGGAGGTAATTTTGGAATTTGGAAAATGGAGGCTTGAAAACTTTCATTTATGTCTTAGTAGAATCTCAGCCACTGGGAAGACGATAGCCTCGCCTGGGTGGATTTCTCTGTACCTCTTAAGCTACACCATGTAAGCAATTACCTACTACGCTTCTCCTGAATTAATTTTAAGGATGGTTTTCAACATATTATGTTAAGCTGTTATAGTAATTAATATTTGATGAAGATTTCCACATGGGTCCTCATTTACTGCTTAAAACAAGCTGTGAGGTTGATATTGCTAGTCTCATTTGGTAGATCAGGAGACAGGTCTAGAAAATGTGTCCAGGGTCGCACTGATTCATTGATTCACTGAGAACCCAAGGGCTGTGCTCCTGGGTCCTGTTCTAATTCAGGACACACAGTGATCACAACAGACACAAATCCCCGCTTTCATGGGGGATCCTAGTTTAGTGGGGGTGTGAGTGGAGGATGGGGGTGGGAACAGGCATGGAGATAGACCACAGACAGCTGAGAGCTTGAAGAAGGCAATTACATGTTTCGTTACAAGGCATGAATGTAGTGGAGAAAAGAAAAAGCAGACCAAGTTTAGGAGGGTGGGGCAGGTTGCAGTTTTAAAGGGAGTGGTTGGGAAGGTGTCATTAAAAAGCTGACATTTGAACATGGATTTAAGGAGTTGTGCTAACTAACTGCTTGTCGTCTGGACAAGAGCATTGTAGTTAAAAGAAGAGGTGGGTGCAGAGGTTCACTGGTGTGTTGGAGAAAATACCAAGGAGGCAGAGTGGCTGGAGGGGAAGCAGCAGAGAGCAGTGAGTTGGTGGGGGGAGGTGGTCGGGAGGTAACAGGAACCTGACCATGTCTAGCACTGCAGACTATTGGGGAATTCTAGGTTTGATGATGGGAAATCAGTGCAGGGTATTAAGCAGAGGAGAGACAGGATCTGTATTCCATTTTATTTTTTTAGGATTTTATTTATTTATTTGACAGAGAGAGCATAAGCAGGGGGAGTGGCAGAAGGAGAGGGAGAAGCAGGCGTCTCGCTGAGCAGGGAGCCCGATGTAGGGCTCGATCCCAGGACCCCGGGATCACGACCTGAGCCAAAGGCAGACGCTTCACTGACTGAGCCGCCCAGGAGCACCTGCATTCCATTGTAACAGACTCATTCTGGCCTCTGTATTGATAGAGGATGTAGGGGTGGAGGATGTGGGTAGGCTGGGAGACCATTTAGAAGCCAATAGAGAAATCCGTCACAGTAATTCAGACAAGAGGTAATGGTGGCCTGCCCTGCTGGTAGCAGTGGAAGCAGTGAAGAGTGGTCACGTTTTGGATATAGTTTGAAGACAGAGTCCCTCAGATGTCCCGGCAGAATGGGTGTGGGGTGTGAGAGCCAGGTACATGTCTGTAAGCGTGTCAGGGATTTTAGCTGCTGTAACTAGACAGAGTTGTCACCCACTGAGACGGGGAAGTCCGCAGGTAGAGAAAGTTGGGGTGCAAAAAGAGATCAGAAGTTCGGTTTTGAGCACATTGAGAGATTCTAAGACAGATGGTGAGTGGACAGTTCTGTACAGATCCCACAGTGGAGGACCGTAATCTGGGCTGGGGTGTAATGGGAGTCTTGGGCCTGTGGATGGTATTGAAAGGCATACAATCAGATGAGATCCCAGTGAAAGGAGAGTTTTGAGAACAGGGCCCTAGGGCATTTCTAGCTCTGTGAACAAGAGAAGAGGAAGAGGCAGCGAAGGAGACCAAGCAGGAACAAGCAGAGATGTCGAAGAAGACCAGGAGGGTGGCATCTCGGAAGCCACAGGAAATCATCTCAGAAGCAGGGGGTCATGAGCTGATGGTCTAGGTGACATGAGGACCGAGAGTCCTCTTGGGTCAGTGCCATGCAGGTCATTGGCGGCTTTGGAAGGAGAGTAAAATGACAGGCGGGTCCGGTGACTGTGGCAACAAAAAGTGCCACGGGAGTGGGTTCAGAGGGAGGGACGGAGGGGAGGGGTTGGGGACAGGCTGTTGACAACTGACAGCAGAATTTTGGGTGTTGTCGGGGTAGATAAGGCCAAGAGCATTAATTTTCACTTGGAAGCATTAGCATTACACTTGCAGGCTGGTGGCAATGGCTCAGGAGAGAGTGGAAGGCTGATAATGCGGGGTGGGGCTTGTTGCAGTCACTCCTTGAGCAGGTGAGAGGGGAGGTGCATCTGCGCACGAGCATACTTGCCTTAGGAGGCACGCAGGTGAGTGTGAGGGGGATGGACCCGCGTCAGATATGTGGGGGCCCAGGGGTGGTGCTCACTCTGCAGTTTCCTTCTGATTGCGTATATTTTCTTTATGGAATAGGAAACAAGGTGCCCAGCTGAGAGGGCCGCGGTGGGGGAGGGGTTGCAAGTTTGGGGAGACAAGGGAAGGAGTGCAAAGCCCTCTGCAAAGAGTGGGCACATGGGAGCAAGAGCCCTGGGAGTGTGGTCGTGTGACTCCTTGGCTCCGCTGGGGCGGAGAGGGCCAAGCATGGAATTCTCGTTTGGCTGAGCAGAGGGCGCAGAGGGTAGCCTGAGCTGACGGTGTAGGAGGAGATGGGCCCACCGAGCTTCACCTGGTGCTGCAGGGGGCTGGTGAGGAAGAGTCTGGGCTGGACGGACGACGGGTGGAGGAGGCGCAGAGGAGGGTCAGCGCTGTCCGGTTAGGGCCCCTGGCGGGAGTGGATGAGGGACACCAGTGCTGGGCTGCAGTTGTGCAGGAACTGGGGACCTGGGGCACTGGCGGGTACCTAAACTGCAGCGTTCCTCCCGGCGAGCCCTGCCTCCCTGTTACCCACCCTGGCTTCCGATGCCTGACTTGCGAGGGCCGGCCTGAGCCGTCCCGCCGACCGTGGAGCGGCGCGCCCGCGTAGCCCATCCGCCCCAGAGCCGTTCTGGGAGTGCATGGCTAGCAGCCTTTGCTTTGTGGAGGCGAGGGAGGTGTGCGGAGGTGTGCAGGCCCTCGGCACTGTGGGAAGGAAAGAGGAAATGTGGATGTTGACCTTTGTAGCAGCTCTTCCCCTTCTTCACGTGCCCTGGAAACTGTGTGCATGCTAACCTTTTGCTTTTTAACCTTAACTTGAACATTTTCGGGTGATTGCATCTTTCTGTGCAGTGTGTGTGCCGGCCCAGAGATCTGGAGCGTGTCCTCAGGTGTGAGGGAGATGGGAAAGCTCCCGGGAAAAAATGCCCTGCAAGGCTGGCTCTAATGGCCTTTTTCCCTGCCCACACCCACCTCCCAGGACGTTCTGTTTGAGAGTCTGTCTCCAGCAAATTCCAAGAGCTGTGAAATGGCTTCATAGTCACAAAAGATCCATGTTGGAGAGGCCCAAATACCAGAAAATGACATTCCAGCACAGCAGAGCTATTTTTAAATGTTTAGGATTTATAAGGAGAAACAGTCTTCATGGAATATAAACCACCCCCAATTCACACTTCTGGGATTGAAGTAGCTAAATCTGAAAGATAATTCTGGTTTATTTTTCTCTCCAAGTGGAGAATGTCATTGGTGAAAAAAGATGTCTTGGGCTGAGCAGCTCCGACCTGGCCTTGGCCGTGACCTGGTTCCCGGAAGGGCCGGTGCTGAGTCAGCGCCAGCTGTGGGCCTCCGCCCTGTCACCTCTGCCCTGGGCTAGTGAAGCTTTAGGGCAAAGGTCGTTTAAAACACTAACTAGCAGCGAGAGGAGGGTCAGCGCTGTCCGGTTAGGGCCCCTGGCGGGAGTGGATAAGGGACACCAGTGCTGGGCTGCAGTTGTGCAGGGAATTGGGGACCCTGCCTGAGTGCTCTTGGGTTCAGAGTGCCTGCAGTGGTTAAAGGAGCAATGTTTTTAGAGATGGCAACAGGTAAAGATGCTGTCGTGTGTCGCCCTGGCTGGAGGCTCCGTTCACATGAATCCTAACAAGCTCATTTTCCATGTCTAACACCGTTGCCCTTTTTATTTATTTTTGCCCCTTTTTTGTTTGTTTGAGAGCTCTGGGAGGCTTTAGTCTCTGTGCTGCTCGGCAGGCTCTGCAGGCCGCCCGGGGTATGGCCTGGGCACAGCCTCCGCAAGCCCTCTGGGTTTCCACCCACTGGGTTTGAGCGACAGAGAGAGAGAGAACGAGTTCCTGGGACTGCAGGCCTCTCTGGACGGGTCAGCAGCCAATGTCCGGGGGGCATCGGTTACCTGCAAGGCCACCTGTGGGGCTGGGAGGGGCCGGAGAGGGTAGGCGTTTCTGCTTTACTCTTTCTCTTTGACTGATGCTAACAAGCCGACCATGGGGAACTCTGTTCCCAAAACAGAGGCAATGAGGAGTGGGTGCTGAGGCTGGGAGGGTGCCCTGCCACCTGAGACCTCGTGAGCTGCTGTGGGACGGGGACAGGGAGAGAGGACAGTGGTCTCAGGAGCCACATATGCCGGACCCTGAATATTCGGTTACAATCTATCCCGTGGCTGGTGGAGAACCATTAAAATTTGTGAAAGGTAGTGATAGGATTAAAAAAAAAAAGTGTTCTGGACAGATTCATGGGGGGCTGCCGTGCTTTCAGTATGAAGAGAAGATTGGAAACGGCGAAAAGAGTCAAAAGGGAGAGTTTGATCACGTGTCCTAACAAAATTAAGGGACTTCCCCCACCCCTGATTTTAAAGATAGAGTACTTTTTTTTTGGTTATTCCTAAAAGCTTAACAACAGAGCTTCACAGACAGGTGCATACACAGTTACCAAAGAAATCTCATGCCTTCTCTTGTACTTAGAGTTGCATAAATAACTTACGATCTTAGCTACATTTAACATTGCTTGGTTAAGTATCAGTGAGGAAACCATTATGACTATGTCTAATGACGTCGGGTCATTAGAACTTATTACCAAATGGATAACATAATTCAATTTCCTCAATCTCATTTTCATCCTGACTTTACTGATTTTAATAATTGATTCTACGAGTGTGTTCCATAATTTATTCCTGGTATTTTAAAAAGCATCAACACATTTATTTGAATTTAATACTAAGGTGATAGAAAGGAGATCTGATTGGTTTGGCAGTGAAAAGGGTCTTTGTCTTTTAAGTTATTAGAACAAACTAGATATGCAGGTAATATGCACAAACATAATTGAAGCATTGTTACGATAAAGTTATTCATTGAGATATTTTATATGGAAAGGCACGTTAACATTTGTATTTTTTCAAATTCTTTCTGAGTGTGTTGGTTTAAACAAGGTGCCTCTAAGAGAAAAAGTAATGAGTACAATTAAGCAATTTCTACAGTCTTAGTCCACTGTATTGATGTACTTTCCAGAAATTGGGCCTTGAATGCTTGATGTCTTGGTAATTCATTTTCTTACAGATCAGATGGTTTCCCAAGGTTTTCTTTTGTAGGAAGATGCAGCGATTAAATTGTTGGCGGATCGCTAAAACTAGTTCTTATTTTATTATTACGTGATTTTTGGTATATATATGGAAGAAGTTTCATTTTTACACATACGGTCTGTTCTCATATATGTACTTATGTACAAAATTATCTTGAACTGGTGCTTCATGGGAGTCCCATTAGTAACCATGCCCAGCTATGGGAGCGGCCTTATGTATTGCAGTCCGATGAATTATTTGCAGAGTTCAGGACTATCACTGTGAAGACCATGAACGGGCAGGGTTGGTGTGCAGGCGAGGAGGGCTGCCGGTGGGCTTTAGGCATCTGTCCCTGGAAGTGTAGGCCATGCAAGATGGCCACACAGTACCGTGTAATTTTGTTCTGGATCCTCTTTGTCCAGTTCAAATGCAATACTGTGGTGTAAGCTGAAGTGAGCACCGGAGAATATAACCTTATCACCGCCCCCACCCCGGCAAGAAAATCAGACTCACAGTGGAGTTTTGAGAAATCGGAATGGAGAGCATTCCGTGATTTCTCTGCTGTATGAGTAAGTGAATGTGAGGATTAACAAGAAACAGGATGTTTTGTGTATAAATTGTCTCAAGATGGGGAAAAATCATATTTCATAATATTTGAAGAGGGTGCTAGCCTGGAGAAAGCATTTCACCATGTTTTTTTTTTTTTTTGAAGGAATCAAGAAGTTTTCAGTAGAATAGAGAATAAATCAGAAGTGCATGGTCTGAGGAAGATTCTTGTTCTGTCATAAGACAGGACGTGAAGGATAATGAAATCATGGATGTTAAGAGCTGGTGCTGGAATTGAATCTGGACCTCTGTAGCCTAGAGCTGCATCTCTGGTGGTGGATGTGGAGACTGGGGAGGCTGTGGATATCGTCCAACACTTCCATTCAGAGATCTGGACGCCAGCTCAGCTAGACCATCCATGTTCTTTTAAAATTCATTGATGGTGAATCAACAGTGCGTTTTCTGAATCCATCCAGGATCTATCTTTGCTCTTAATCTCAGACTTTGCACTTTTAAAGTTTACCAGTTAAGCTGGTTACTTAATTTTTAAACAAGTACACGCACATAGTAAAATCATTAAAATAAAACTACAGAGAGGATATTAAGTACCAATTTAAATTGCCTCTCTCTTTGTTTTCCCGACAAAACCAGTATGAATTTTTTTTTTTTTTTTGGTTTGCCCATCTAGAAAAATTTAGTACTCATAAAAAGATACTCTTTTTATCTTTACTTATTTTATTTTTTAAAAAGATTATTTATTTTAGAGAGCATGTGAGTGAGAAAGCAGGGGTGGGGGAGTGGCAGAGGGAGAGAGAGAATCTGAAGCAGACTCCCCACTGAGTGTGGAGCCCAGTCACACAGGGCTCTGTCCATCTCACAGCCCCGAGATCATGACCTGAGCCGAAATCAAGAGTTGGCCACTTAACCGACTGAGCCACCCAGGTGCCCCAAAAGATACCCTTTTAAAATCTAAACCAGATAAGCCATTGGACCATTCCAAAGAGGGCTTTTAAAGAAATGTCAAGTAGGATGTGATACATAGAAGTCCTCATGTGAGTTATGAAGCACATGTGATGAGCGTCCATGAGCCTTTGTCTTACACAAAGATGTTCTGAATCCTGTGGCATCCCTGTGAACGTTCCTCCCATGCCTGACTGCCCTTCATGTCCCGCCCTTCCCCCGGAGCACCTTCTAGTTCAGGTGGTCTGTGTCTCGCTCCACCGTGTAGAATTTTACTCATGCTCAGAAGCAGGCTCATGCTGTGAGTAGACCTGTAGGCTCGGTGCTCCGTTTCTGCAATTTGCCCACATTGCTCTCTGTAACTGTGTTTATTCATCTTACCATTCTATAGTGTTAGGGAATGTTGACATCGAGCAATCCATGTGTCTTCCTGCCAGTGGATGTTGGGTTATTTTCAGTGTCTGGCATAATACATTCTGCTTTTGGTATTCTGGCACATGTCTCTGCTTCACACGTGCATTTTTTTTCTTGATTATGTAGTTAGGAGGAGCTTCCGGGCCTGAAGAAAGGCTAATTCATGACCAACGTAACGAGAAAATGCAGTGACTTGGGAAGTGATTATAGCTGTTCACGTTGTCATCAGCAGTGAATCAGTTTCTTGTAAGGTTGCTGCCTGTCTTATCCCAACACTTGGTGTTCTTGGGCTTCTTAAGTTTTGCCCAGTTAATAGTCAAGTGAGTGGAATGTGCCCAGGGCCCTGAGCTTTCTGCACGCTTAATCACCACCTGTTCCCTTGTTGTAAAAAGGCTGTTCCTCTCTTTGGTCTCATTTTCTGTTGGATTGGACATGTTCTTCTCATTGATTTGAAAGCATGCTCTATATATTCTGAAGACCAACAGGTTCCATGTGTTAAAATATTGTCTCCCAGTTTGTGCCACATATATTTTCACAAGGTATCTTTTGATGAATAGGAGTTCTGGATTATACTGTATTTAATGTGTCAACCTTGCCCATTTATGGTTAGGGCCTTTCATTTAAGATACTCTTGAGGTCAGAAGTAACTTTTATATTTTCCTTTACCAGTTTTAACATTATATGGAGTTCATTTGGTGTGCGATGTAGGAATCCAATATGATTTTTATCCATAGGAAAAATAGTCTACCCAGTACCATTTATTGATTAATACGTTTTTTCCATTGATCTGAAATACACATTCTGTAATGTATTCAGTTTCCATGTGTGCATGGGTTTCTTTCTGTGTCTTCTGTATTTATATGTTCATTAATTTGCCCACCGTCTGTATCAGTGCAACATGCTCTTTGTAAAAATTATTTTATTTATTTACTTGAGATAGAGAGAGAGAGAGAGAGAGAGAGAGCGCATGAGCAGGGGGGAGGGGCAGAGGAACAAGCAGACTCCCCACTGAACAGGAAGCCCAAGGCAGGGCTGGATCCCAGGACCCTGGGATCATGACCTGAGCCGAAGGCAGACGCTTAACTGACTGAGCCACCCGGGCGCCCCATCATTCTCTTAATTACTGTCACTCTCTACTAAGACTTGATATTTGGTCCCCTCACCTTTTTTCCTCTTATTGAGTGATGTTTGACTGTACTCAGGCTTTTGCCCTTCTGTAGAAATTTTAAAGTTAATTTATGAAACAACATTTCATATGTTATAAATTAATAATGACAATTATAACAGTAAAACCTTTTGGGCGTTTGCTTGAATTGCATTAATTCTATACGTAAGTTTAGAAAGAATTTATTTTTTTTTATACTGAGTCCTATTCATGAACAATGTATCACTATCTTTATATTTGTCTTCACAAATGTTTTTTGGTAGTTTTATACTTTTCTGTAGAGAGACCTCACATCTTCTGTGTTCTCCTAGGCACATACATGTTGTATGTGTTTGCTCCTAGGCACCTTAGTTTGGGATGCTTTTGGAGGTGGCATCTTTGCTGGAGTATAAAAATGTAATTGACATTTGTATATTGACCTTACATTTAGCCATTTTACTAAGCCTTCAGTATTTCTAATATTTTGTCTGTAGATCTTCATATATAAAAAGTCATGTGTGACTAAATAAAGTATTGTTTATTCCTTTTTTCAGTTCTCCTGTTTTCTCATTTTCCTGTTTGAGTTTGGGCCCTTAATACAGTGTTGTGTTGAAGTAATAGAAGATGTCCTTTCCTTGTTCCTGATTTTTTTAAGGAATGTTCTAATTTAATTAAGAATGATGTTGCTGGTTTTTTTTTTTTTTTTAATGTTCCTTATTAAGTTAAGGAAGCTCCCTTATGATTCTCTTTTGCAGAGTTGTGTTTTATGTTTTTAATCATAAATGTATATTGAGTTTTATGAAAGGCTGTTCTGCATCTATTAGGATGACCATATAGTTTCCACTGTTTTCTTCTTACTGTTATATTATAGGTATTATTCCAAGGGTAAACCCTCTTGTACTCCTAGGGTAAATCTAGCTTGTTCAACTTTATGGTTTTTCTCCCCTAAATACAATTCTGATACACATCTGGATTCTATTTGGTCTTATTTTGTTTAAATTTTTTTTTTTATTTACTCATGAGTGAGTTTGCCTGTATTTTTGCTTACTCGTTCTGCTTTTGTCTGATTTTGAAAAAGTTTTATTTTTTTCTTTTGTTCCTATTCCTTGCAAGATTTTGTGTATGATTTGAATTATCTGCTCTTGAAATTTTGGTATCACTCAGCTGAAAACAAGACCTAGTGCTTTCCTTGTTGGAAGATTTCTAAGTGCTCATGGTTTTTTTCAAGGCTTATAAAATTATTTGATTTCCTTTTTTTTTTTTTAAGATTTTATTTACTTTTGAGAGGAAGAGGAAGAGAGGGAGAGAGAGAGCACAAGCTGCGGGTGGGGTGGGGAAGGGGCAGAGGAAGAAGCAGGCCCCCTGCTGAGTAGGGAGCCAGATGAGGGGACTCAATTCCAGGACCCTGGGACCATGACCTGAGCTGAAGGCAGCCGCCTAACCGACTGAGCCATCCAGGCTCCCTGAGCTCCTTTCTTTTTGGGCCAGTTTTCTTAAGTTATATTTTTCTAGGAGTATATTTAATATTCCCTGTTTTCAAGTTTAAATCAGTACAAAATTATGCATTTAATTTTAAGTCTCTGCTATTTGTGTTTCATTACAAATATAGCTTATTTGGGCCATATCTTTTTTTTCTTGACCAGCTTGCCAAAGAGTGTATGTTTTATTATTATTTTCAAAGAAAAACACTTTTGAGTTTGTTGACTCTCTTTATTTTAACTGTTTTTTGTGTTTTATTTTTATAATTTTTCTGTAATGGGTCTTTTCCTTCTACTCTGTGTTTATTGCTTTCCTAACTTCTTAAGCCTCAGGTAGCTCAGTCGTTTTTAGGCTTCTTTTCTAATAGAAGCATTTAAGACGACGAGTTTCCCGGGGCACCTGGGTGGCTCAGTCGTTAAGCGTCTGCCTTCGGCTCAGGTCATGATCCCAGGGTCCTGGGATTGAGCCCCGCATCAGGCTCCCTGCTCAGCAGGAAGCCTGCTTCTCCCTCCCCCACTCTCCCTGCTTGTGTTCCCTCGCTTGCTCTCTGTCAAATAAATAAATAAAATCTTAAAAAAAAAAATAAGATGACGAGTTTCCCTCTCAGCACTGCTTTGATGGCATCTTAACTTTTAAATAATATTCTCATTATTGGTCTGTGGTTTTTTCTGAACCCGTGAGTTGTTAAGTCTCTTACAGTTCTCACATTGGGGATTCTTCTCATCATTGATGTCTGTCTTGGCTGCACTGAGGTCAGAATGCCTGGTCCATGTGACACCATGATTTGAAATTTGCCAGGTCATTTTTTTATGACCCTATGTGAGGTCAGGTTTTGTAAATGTTCTGTGTAGTTTTGAGAAGTTTGTGAATTCTCAGTTTGTTGACTAGGAGATTTACATGTTTATTAAATTTAGATTAATAGTGCTTTTTATATCTTCCTTATTTTTACAAATTTCATATGTTTGTTATATTACATAATATCTAATGACTTTCCCCTCTGATGGTGTGGTTGCCATTTTTTCAGTGACTTGTCAATTTTGCTTTTTATATTTTGAAGTAATTCATGTATACAAATTTAGAAATAGCTTCATAATGAAGTGGACCTTCTATTGTGTAGATGCTTTCTTTTTTCTAGTTATGCTTTTTGGTTTAAATGCGAATTTTTCTGATAGCTTTCTTTTGGTTAGCATTTCCCTGGATCACCTTTCTCTGTCCTTTGACTTCCAATCTTTCCAATTTCTTAAGGTTTTCTGCATCTCCCTCTCTTTTTACAATTCAATTTTATCATTTTTTTTTCTTTTGGCTATTGAATTTAATCCATCTATTTCTTATGATCTTTAATATATTTGGACTTTATCTCCCAAATTATTTTTATACTATTTTCTTTCTTTTTTTTAGTGCGTGTTCATTTCTTTTTAATCTTAACTGCATTTTTCCATTTTATAATTTGGCAGTTATACATTCTATTTCTTTTCTCTTAGTGGATACTGCTGAAATTCTACCATATATTATACAAAGTCTAAGATAAATATCATAACTCCTCGGCTTTTAAAATACACAAAGCGTTAGAATACTGTGATTGACTTAGTTTATAAGCTATGTGTGCTTTTTTTTGGTTCACTATTATAACTGGGCTTTAGTTACTTTCCAGTGTGAGGGACCTTTATGGAATCTAATTCATCATATTGAGAGGAGTAGCTGTTTCTCATTTTTTTTAAAGTCACTACATCTTTATTGCTACTAAAGGTATGGTCTCTTGAGTCCTAAACCCACTTCGGTATTGGGAGTATCCCAGAGGGTGCTTCAGTGGAGGGTGTGTGAGTTTTAAGGTAAAGACACATTTGTTGGTCGGTTTGGACTAGGTGAATGATCCAGATCCAACCTGTATGTACGTAGAGAGACTCCTTCATCCATTACGCAAACATAAAGAAAGAACAGGACCGTTTTAAAACTAGTTATTATCAGCAAGGTATTGTAGATTTTTTAGTTCTGTAGTTTCATTTTACTATTATTTTCTATAGTGTATCAGCATGTATAAGGAGACTCACACCATTACTGCCCACAAAAGAAAAGGCCAATAGTATCTATTTTTTTAAGAGAAACCTCTTTGTCGTGTGTTTTTGTCAGGGACTTGAAATTCTGGGACACATCAGGGTTTCATGATCAAATGTGTTTGTTAGGTGTCTGTGGCACTATGCCAGTCCCTATTAGGGCCGGATCAGATGTGCCTTTTCTCCTGAACCTTTCACTGCTTGGCAACACCCGTGTGTCTGGATACAGCCTTGTAGAACCTTCAGCGCAAAGGAAGTCCTGGAGCTCTGTGGTATAGCAGTTTCCAAACTTATTTTGGGGAGGGGTGGTGCAGTGGCCCTTTCTTCAGATGAGTCCCACGGAAGCCTGATGTCTTAAAAATAAATGGAAATAAAAGTCAGAGCAGACTCATATTGAACAGGCTTGGGCACCTGCAGCCTTCTCTAGCTAAGGATTCCTCGCCCTGGCCTGCAGGTAGAGCTGGGGAGCTGCAGAACCCACCGACGCTCCTCTGCAATTAACCCCTACATGTCAGCAGAAGAGAAACTGGAAGCTCCAAGGGGGTCATGGGTGGGCTGGTGGCGGGAGTAGAGTTCGCGTCTTCACGGCCCCTTCTGGGCTCTGCAGCCACCAGCTCATTCCCTGTGGAGCCAACGAGGCCCCAAGGTACACATTTCCACTGTAGATGACTTCTTCAGATCCAGATCCTGTCTGTCTAGGCCTTTTGCTCGGGTGACCGCAGTTTTCCAACCAGATTTGGCATGTCTCCTTCATCCTGGCCCCGGATCTGCTGTGGGCTTCCTGGGGAGACTGAGGAGAAGCCTGTCGAGTGTTCCGTAACAGGGATAGGGTGACAGAAAGGCTCTTCTCCGTCTTCTGTCTGCTTCAGGCTCTTGCTCGTCTTCTCACTATTGGTCACAGAGGGGTCGATTCTTTCAAGCAGACAGACCGCATATGCTATTTCTGTGCTGTAAATTTCCAAGGCTTCTTCCTCGTCCACCTCTCCAGCCACACGCTGGAATCAGCAGTGTGTTTGCAGCTATAATCAGCACACTTAAATACTAGTTCAGTTCAGAGTGAGTACAAAACCCGGACAGCTCTTCACTCCAAAAGAAGCTGTAAAAATATCACGTGGCCGTGGGCCCTCTGAGACCTCGGAAAATGAGGTGATCCCTGCAAGCCTTGTTAAGGTTTATGGGGTGCTCCAGAATAGCCCAGATGACATGTGAAGGGGGCTCTGATTCGTAGGAAATTGTGTCTGACACCGAGTCCCGGCTGCCAACTGGCGGATTCCGAGTTTCTGTTTTCCTGAGGTAAGACACACAGTCAGAGCTGTTTATTTTCCTGTAAAAAAGTCCCTGAGGAGGACACCTTCCATAACCTTCCCTGTGTCCTCCGTGTGTGGCACGCGGTGTACCTGGCACGGCTGTGGGCAGCCGAGCCGCAGTCGGAGGTGTTCAGAGCCTCCGCCTTCCCCGCCTTGCTGCTCTTGTTCGTGGGCCTCCGCTGTTTTCCCCGCTCCTGTGCTCACATCACTGACCGTCCCCGTGACCATCCCCCATGACAGGTGGCGGCGCGAGGCTTGCAGGGCAGGAGGGGACGAAGTGTCCCAGAGCTCTGGAATCCAGCTTTCCATTGGCTCTTGAGTCCAGGTCTGC
Source organism: Zalophus californianus (assembly GCF_009762305.2). Classification (NCBI taxonomy): domain Eukaryota; kingdom Metazoa; phylum Chordata; class Mammalia; order Carnivora; family Otariidae; genus Zalophus; species Zalophus californianus. Next base: position 5,286,489 of record NC_045602.1, read on the forward strand.
TGACTCTTAACACAGAGATGCTTCCCATTTCACTGCTGTCTCCAGGGAGATCCTCAGAGATGCTCTGTTTGGATCTCCTAGCGTCTGGGGCCACTGTTCAGCCCCACTCAGCACGTCACTCCTGGAAGGCTTGGTCGTGTGTAGTCCACTCCCTTACTCATTATCTGATAGCGTCCACACACTACAAAAAACTTGGAGGCCGTTTCCACATTATTACTGGTTTCTCTGCCCTTAGGCTCTGGAGTAATTGCTCTAAAATGACCAACATGAAGACACTCTCTGTTCAGAACTCCATCAGTGGCTCCCAGGGCTTCAGGGGCCAAGTTCAGAGTCTGAACCTGGCCTGGCTGTGTCTTACACTCTCAGGGCCCTGGCAACCACCTGGCTGGAGTGCAGGGATGGGTTTTCACTGGCTCCTCCCTCCCCTTGGTCAGGGGTCTGTAGGAAGCTTGAGCTGGGACAAGTCTGGTGCAGAAGCCCCTTCTCTGTCACAGCCCCCCATGCCTGGGCCCTGCGGGCGTGGATTTGCTCACTGGTGACTGCACTGTGAGCTCGGCGGGGAAAGCCTTGCATCTGCTGGGCTTCGAGAGAGCACCTGAAGGTCAGGACGCACTTTGGAGTGGTGCCGACCGAAGGAGCAGCAGTGATACAAGCCCCTTTTGCATCCCCTTGTAGCTGTGTGCAGAGTGTAGCTCTGTGGAGGAGGGGCAAGTGGGCAGGAGCGGGGTGCCATGACCGCTGGGAGGGGGACTGGTCTGCCCCCTGTCCACCGTGGTGTTAGTGGTCCTGGCTGCACCGCCCAATGCACAGAGTGCCCTGTAGTCTGCAGGGGGTGGTGCCTCTGCGCTGTCGATCCCTGTGTTCTTCCGAGCAGCTTCGCACACCTGTATTTATGGGATTAAGTAACACTGTCATATCTCTAAATACTGAGACTGTTTGGGGCTTCTGGTTCTGGGCATCTTCTGAGACCCTAGAGAACACCTACGGGTATATTCGGAGACCCAGCTCTGCAAAGGCTTTAAGTAGAAGACACGTCCTTATGTGCTGTACCCCTTTCCCCCCTTGCAGGTGCTGCAGGCCATCTCGATACCACCCCGTCCTGCCCAGTCCCAGTGTTTTGAGCAGCCTTACACTGGGTTCTCAGCGTCTCCTCTGGACGCTGCAGCCGGGGCCACCTGATGATCCAGGCTGTGCCCCGTGAGGCCATCACAGACTCAGGTGGGCGGTTAGGATGGAGGGCATGCATGGACCGCTGCAGGGCTCGTCACGTTGTTCTGGGAGGTGACAGATGGAAGCACACAGCCATCTTGCAGAAGATGGTCGCGTGTGCCACCCGTGGGGTATCGGAACCCGGCCCCACTGTGCCTCGCCCCGGCCACCCCTTTACAGCCCCACTGCTCCGACCTGCGGCTCCCCTCGAAAGACTGGCCAGAGGTCCAGAGAGTCGAAGGGGTGTTTCAAGACAAAACCTGGCTGGCTTGCTAACTGCTGTGACAGAGACAGGCCAGACAGAAGAGAGGACAAGCCTTCCTTGCTTTTGTCCCTACCCCCTTTAGCTGTCACCTGGCCTGGAAGGAAAGAAGAGTTTTAGTAGAGCAGTATTAAAGACAAAATTCCAGACCCAAACGGTCTAGCTCTGTGTAGACTTGTGAGGATACCCCTCGAGGAAGTGACCCGTGAGACCCCCTTCTGAAGCCCCTGGTTGGTGGAGCTGCAGGTGCTCTGGGAAGGTGTGGAAGCCAGCCATGACCCGCACCTTCAGCCGTCGCGCTGCCGACTCTCGCCTGAATGTGGGGGCGTGTTCGTGGCTCTTTGCTGTGGCTCTTCTGTGACAAGCCAGAGCTTCGTTGTCCACTATTCTGGGAACGTCCCTGTGGCCATGAAGGACTTCCCAAAGGGTTCTTCCCGGTAGGGCAGTGGTTCTGGGAGTGTGGGCAGGGGCACGTGCGGGGCCGGGCCTGGCACGTGACACAGACGGAGGTTCTTGCTGTCTCTGCGGCACGTGCCTGAAAACACCGAAGTCAGAGAAGTACGTGTGCTCCGTGTTCCTCGCCTACCTCGTTTTGGCTGACAAGGTGGGTGGCGTCACCAGACCCAGAGCCTGTGCACAGCTGTGGGGTTACCATCCAGGTATCTCAGACGGCGGGGGCCTGAGCGCTCACGCAGGCCACGGGCTTACAGAACGCTTTTGGCAGCAGAACGTCTTCTTTCTCTTTTGTTTGCAGACCAACGAGGGCGTGTGGTCTGAGCTGGGGTAGAGGACTCAGAACCCTGTTCTCTGCTCCCCTGAGGCTGTGTGGTGCAGCCGGGCCCTTCCCGCACCAGGCCGGCCACCTGCTGGCGTCGCAGGGCCCGGCTCTGTGCTCTCCCTGTCCCCCAGCCGCACGCCAGGGGTCACAGGCAGCGTTTTTATGAGCTCTGCTTAGTCTCCGTGGACATTCGCTCAGACGTGCCAGGAGCCCCGTGGAATCGAGGCCGCGAGGGAGCTGAGGCCAGGCCTGCGTCCCCTCATGGGTCATGGCTTTCACCCATGTGCTCAGAAGGGCGAATTCTGTCTGCACCTACAGCGGGGAGGGACAGGCAGCGCACCCACTGACCGCTTCTCAGAAGCACTTGCAGTTAGCATGGGACACGTTAAATTAAATGTTAGGGAACACTGGTGTCTTTTCTTTGAGAGGAAGTTTAAGAGCTCTCTCCCTTTCGGCTCTGTGATGAGCTCATGACTGCGACAGTCGTCACTCGTGTGGGTTTCCTCTGTCCAGGCCCTGTTGGGTACTTCGCACGTGTAACCTGCTTTATTCCTCGAGGTGACCTAGGAGGTTGGCCTTTCCACCTTGTTTTGGACAGAAGGAAATGGAGACCCAGGGAGGTCATGCTCGGTGCCACAGGGCTGACCCGTGTGTAATGTCCAGTTTGCCCGGCTCCAAATCCTGCCTGCTTCCTTTGCACACCTTGGTCCCCTCACAGGGCAATGAGGGTCTGCTATCTTCTGCTGGGTGGCCCGTGCAGCTCAGCATGTGAATCGGAAGCTTCTGGCTGGTGAAAGGCCAGTTCCCTCACAAAACCCTTGAAGGACAGAGGGTGGGGAAGAGGGTCTGGGTCGTGACCAGGGTCAGGTGTCCAGGGTGCCGCTGGGTGGGTTGTGAAGACCACGGCCGAGATCCAGGGGCCTTCTGAAGGCCCTTGGATACAAGCTGAGTGTTCCCTTGACTCCATGGCTAGTCGCCTAAATGATGCTTTCAGTGAGCCCACGTATGGCTCATGGTCATTGCCCAGCAGTGCTGGCTGCTGGCCTGGCCATTCTGTTAATCCCTGAGGGCGGAGGACATGTGACGGTCCCACTCAAGCACCCTAGACCTGTCCCAAGCACACACCACTCCCCGTGGGAGATAGGGCCACCAGATCCTGCAGAAGACGCTGTTGCGGCCCAGACCCAGCTCCCCGTGAGGCCGGTGATCTCCGTCAGAAGCATCCCAGCCGGCCTGTAGCTCCAGGGAGCCCTCCCACCCATGTCTCTGGGTCTGGGAAGCCTTGCCTCTTTCACAGCCTGCTCTCCAGGGCACTGCCTGGGGGTTGCCGGGGGCTGGGGGGCAAGGTAGAAAGGAAGCAGAGGGATTGAGAGGTGGGGCGGGACAGAGAACATTTGCAAAGTAGTTTGATGGTTAAGAACACAGAGACCCTGGGGTCCATTTGCTTGCTCACATTCCGGGGAACTGTAGGTGGCTGGAGCAGCAGGTGGGTACCCAGGCCCCTCGGACCCCGAGTGGTTTGTCTGGCATGACACAGGTCTCTGACCTCAGCGCCTGCTCTCATGTGGGGCCCACGCGGTTAGTTCTGTGTCACTTCCTTGCTGTGACCCTTTGTTTCCTAAGTGCTCCCCCTCCCCAACCCTCCCATTCTGGGATTCTAAGAATCAGTTGTTCTTTAGAAATGCACAGATTGCCTGTAATATCTGGGAGGCTGTTCTGTGACCGTGGAGGCCGATGGAAAACTACGTGGAAACACGGGAAGAGGAATATAAATTGTGCGTTGTTTGGTTTTTTGCTCATTGAAACCCTTTGATTTTATTTTCTTCTGTTTTTCCCCCGGGATGGGCTAGGATGTGCAGCGTGGATGTTTGTACCTTTGGAAGGAAATCCTTACAGCAGAGTCGAGCCTCTCGGACATTTCCAGAGCAACGCTTAGAGTCTGGCTTAACTTCTTATTTTTAAAAAACTTAGCCTAGCAGAAGTTTGCTTCTGATGCATGGAAGGCATGCCGGGAAGGGAGCCTCTGCCTTTGTTTTGTTGGAGCAGTGGAGTGGAGGGAGGCCCCCAGGGTCCTTAGATGCTACTTCATCAGGGCGATGAGAGTGGCCGCTGTGTGTTCTGGAAGGTGATGACTGACATACACAACTAAAGGAACTTGACCTGGTCTGCGAAGTGAAGAGAAAGCAGTCATGACTCAGAAATGCTGGAGTGCAGAGAGGTTGATGGAAGTTAGAGGCGCCGTCGGCTTGTTCTGTGCATTTATTTCTTCTCCCTGGCTCCCACCCTCCTCCTCTGCACAGGGCGTGGTCATGCCTGTGATGTCCGAGCCGGCGTGGGGTCCTGGTGTGCACACACGGGAGAGTGTCGCAGGGTCCCGGCACTGCTCCCGGATTCATGTTCACAAGTGGTTTTATTTACTTCCTTCAGCTGAAGGAAGAACTGGCCTGCATCATATTTTGAACTTGGCAGCAAAGGGATTGTGTGAGGTCATTGGTCAGTGTAACGCCAATTGAAGGGGTGCGTGTGTGTGCGCATGCGTGCTGCTTTGCTGTTTGAAATAAACCTGGTCCCCTTGACGTCTTTCTTGGTTTGTGGGCTTATCATTTGTCTTTTTTATGTCTTTTGTTGTATTTTCTCTTTTAAAACATCATGTGATAATGCACACATACTAAAAATTTGGACCCATCCAGAGAAGATCAGCATGGCCCCCGCACAAGGATGACACGCAGGAACACGTGATACTTCTGTGGTTGGAAGAGAAATAATAAATAGCTTTTTTTCCCAACGTCTCATGTTAAATCAATTCATGGGTTTCTTACTGCCCCTCTGGTTTGTGCCATCATGAGGCCAGTGCTAAACCTTTGGAGGTCTTTGAACTGTGGTAGCGTTGGCCATGGAAGAGAGGCCACCTGAGTGTGATGATTTTACTTTATTTCATTATTATTATTATTATTATTTTTAGAGAGGGAGAGAGAGAGCAGGGAGGGGCAGAGGGAGAGGGAGAATCCTAAGCAGGATCCATGCTCAGCGCCAAGCCCGATGTGGGGCTCGATCTCACAACCCAGAGATTGTGACCTGAGCCGAAATCAAGAGTTGAAAGCTTCACCAACTGAGCCACCCAGGCGCCCCAACATAATGATAATTTTAAAAGACGGCTGGATAAGGGGATCGTCCTGCGCACGCGGAAGCAGAGGACTGGGGATAAGTTGTACATGGACTGGAATCAGGCTAACAAGTCCAGGAGAAGCAGGTTGACTCCTGAAATCCAGTTTCTGTATTTGAGACGTGTGAGGACACTTCTTTCTGAACTACACCTTCCACAGGGACACACCAGGGTCTGGAGAGAAGGGGGCAAGGTAACATCGAGAGTTCGCAGATGGAAGGAACCTTAAATACTTCAGAATACAAGCCTGACTTTTGGTTCAGCAGATGTTAACCCTTACTGGCCAAGCAAGGAGTCTTTGGGTTGAAATATGTCGTGCGTTTTGGAGGTGAAAGAACTTCCACTCAGTTTTTTGTTAGGCCCCGGAGTTAATATGCAGCACGTCCTCATCAGGTGCATCCTGCGTGCTGGCTCTGTTGTGCTTAGCTGGGGACCTGTGTCGCTCTCCCCGCTCCCAGACACTCCTTGTCACGTGTTAAACTACTTCTTGGCATCTTGTTCTCCTCTGAGAAACCACTTTGTTTTGCTTCATTCCCTGCTCAGAACGAATCTGTATAATTGAATGTGTGGATCCACGTAGATGCCGTCTCCCTGGGGGCCTCCATCCAAAATGACGGAATGAAAGGACATGACAAGGGAAGAGGCTCAGATAAACCAAGGAGTTTAACTTCCTTCCCTCCCTTTGTCCTTCCCTCCTTCTGTGTTTCTTTCTTCTCTTCTTCTGTTCTTCCTTTTTAATCAAAGAGGAGAAGACCTCTCACTGGTTAGTGACACACCTAGAGGTAAAACTCAGAGTTTCTGGGTTATATGTCCTTTATGTGCAGTCGCTGGATGAGGGATTGGGGTTTTTAAGCTGAATTTAATATAGTTTCTTCCCCCAAGCAGCCCCACACGAGGGGAAAATGTGGGGCATGCAGTGTGCCCGCGGTAGGGAGGTTTGCATTTGAGAACCGTCCCTCGAGTTGCTCGAGTCTCGTATTCTCCTCACTCACCAACTGGCCCCCATGACCAGCTCCGAGGCAGAGCTGTAGGAGAACTAATGTAGGGGCCCCAACAAGAGGAAACCGTTGCAGGAAGAGCAGAAATATAAAGGAACAAACAACAAAACCAAGAGCCAGAGAGCATATCGCCCTCCGGTCTGAATTCTCCTTCCGTGGAATCCTTGTGGCTTGAGATCAAGGAGGGTGTGAGGAGAAGGGGGTGTAGAAGTTGGGTCACGAGTATGAAGGAGTCCTCCGAGTACTTCTGCAGGATGCTTCCTGTGGAGTGGTGCGTGGACGAGAGCTTCGCTTGGCTCCACGGGCCAGGTGCTACCAGGATGGAGCATCGCAGGGAGCATAAAACACTCTGCACACAGTGGTTTGTGATGTGTCCAGGAGGGGAAATGGGTCGCGTCCTTGGTTGCTGCAAGGGCGTGTGTTGGAGGCTGTGGCGGGAGGCTGAGCTGCTCGGTGCAGGCCATGCTCTCGGGCCAGTGGAAACGTCAGGTCAGTGGGTTGGCAGCCCCCAGCCCCCTCCTGCAGGGAGGGTGTTTTCTTTCAATTACCCAGTTACAGAAAGGTCTGTATATTTAGGGCTTTGATGAGTTTTGGGGACCATTATGAGGGTTTGGGTACCCTCTTACACTCTTGGGCATGGATGTAAACTTCACATGCGGACAGCAGGTGCATGTGGATGTGACTTCATCGGAGGCGCAGTGTGGATGGCCCATGGCTCCGGGTTCTGGAAAACGTTACAGGGCTCTGTCCTCAGGACTCCATAGATGAAGCCATTTCCCTGACATTTCTAGGTAAAAAGCGAAATAAGCACAGCATTTTTTTTTTTTGGTAATTAATTTTGTAATATTAAAAGGAAATCTCTGTTTTCACAACCAGTATAGGTTCACTGGGATTTTCATTTATTGTTTCCCATTTTTAAACAGGATGTCCATTGTAGTTTTGAGAGAGTTAAAAGTTTAGTGTTATTTAAAATGTAAGAAAGAGGAAAACACCCCAAGCCCCACAATCACACATTCAGTCCAAGAGAAGGCATTCACTCAGCAAACCATTGTGTGCCCCATCCTGTGAGGCCCTGCATTTGCCTTGTTTCTTAAGCCCTATATTTAGTAAGAAAAGAGGTGATTTGGCGGACCCTGTGAGTCTCATTTGGACACATTGGCCAGGGTGGCTCTGGAAGATTTTAACGTTGGGCTCATTCCCCACGTGGTGGATGTTGTCTTCCCAGGATGCAGAGACCAAAACAGCAGAGACACAGACGGGACCGTCTGGTCATCAGGAGCGGCTCTGGCCTTCCCAGAACCTGCAAGCCTGTGCTTTGAGGTTTGTTTTGGGAGAAGGACAAATTGCCACTGTTGAAATCCCCAGTCACCAAAATATCCCTAACAGCCTATTATAAAAAGAACATTTTAAGGTAGAGGTTAATAGTAGCTCAATGCCTTTTCTGCGAGGGCCTCCTTCCCCAGCTTTCTGCAGCGCCGTACGTAGTGTTTTGGAAGCTGGTCTGGGGTGGTCTGAAGAAGCTCCTTTGTTCAGTAGAGTAAGAACCGCGGGGGGTGTTGTGTGTGCAGGTCTCAGAGGGAGCCCGCGGTTGGGCGAGCGCCCAGGTTCCGCACCTGCCCAGATCCCCGATGGGCACACGGCCCGGTTCCCTGCTGTGAGCCCCGTGGTCCCCCCTCCTGGGCATTGCCACCTGGGAGCCCTCTGTCCTTGCACGTGCATGTGTCTACCCTGCCCAGGCTCCTTTCCTCGGATCGACCCTTGAGTTCCTGCTTGGCTTCTGCTAACGGGGTCGTGAGTTTTATAGCCATCCACAGGGCATTTTGGGGGCCCCTCTGTCCCCGCGTCCTCACACACGGCCCCAGTCCCCACCCCTCCTGGGACTCCCCGATGGTGCTCCATGACCCGAGGCTCTTAGCAGTTCACACATGAAGTGGAATATGTTCTGGGATTTGTTGTTCGCTGCTTTTAAATGTGGGCCCCCCGTGCTCTGCCACAGCTGCTCCCCGGGGCCTGGCAGCCGTGACGTGGAACTTGAGGGGACGGCAGGGTGCTGTCGCCTGGCACGGTGTGAGGCTAAGGCAGCAGGGCCTGTGCTGATGGTGGCGGCGACAGCGGCGGCGGCCAGCCCACCCAGCCCTGCCTGGGTCCCTTCCTCAAGTGTCTTCTCTCGCATCCACTCTGGATATATGTTTTAGAACCCGTCTGGCTTTCCTTGTTTGCATTAGAAACTACACAATGAGAATATTCTCCGGGATGACTCACGAGTTAAAATATGTTGGCAAAGGACATTTGTATTTTATTTTGGTTGAAGGAGGAGAACAATGAACATTTAGGGCACAGAAGGCAGGCAGGTCGAATTAATGCCAGAACAAACTTCTGGTTGGTAGCTTCACCCATTGCTAGTCACCTCCTTGGCCAGGGCAAACCAAGGATTTATTCTGGGAGCATGGCACACTGGTCCAGTAATTACAGTGTGGCCTGTGGCCCTGGCAGTAACAAGACCCCGGGCTTCCCAGCTGGACTCCTAGACTGGAGGAGCCCCTCCGTTCTGCAGGGCCGGCCTGGTCTCCTCACAGGGGACAAATCCACCTGATGACTTGGTCATTTTGTCCAGCCGTACAAAATAGCAGCCAGAATTACCTGTAAATTTGTTTTTTACAAATCAGTTGAGCCACAGTGTCTAGGGAGAAGCAAAGTAACTCTTCTTCAGGTCAAAGGATTCACTTTTGGACCTGGTAGGCCCCCTGCCAACGCCTCGGAGAATCACCCCCCTCCAACATCAGAGCGGGCGGTGACCGCCACGCCACGTCTCCCGAGCATCTCCCGTTCCCCAGCAGTGACGCTGCGAGGTTGGCGGAGTGCAGCTCAGGCGTGGCCGTCAGATGAGGTCCCAGGTTCAGGGACAATGTGGCCGTGGCCTCGGGCACCTCGGGTCTCCTGCCTGCTGGTCCGTGGCTCTGGCCGTGACGACAGCCCGTCATCCGTGAGGGAGCACCAGTGTTCACGACCACGGCAACCGTCCTCCTTCGTTGCGGAGCACTGACCGAGTTCCGGCCCTGGTAGCAGCGTGTCACATCTGTTCATGTGTCTGGTCCTCACGACGGCCCTGAGCACTGCTGTGGGCTGTGTCCCCAAATTCATGTGCTGAGTCCTGTCCGCAGGACCTGTGGATGTGCTGTTATGTGGAGACAGGGCCTTTCCAGAGGGAATCCAGTAGAAACAAGGTCACCGGGGTGGGCCGTGCACCAGCTCACAGGCGTCCTCGTGAGAAGGGGAAATTTGGAGACAGACACATCCAAAAGGAAGACGGTGGGAAGGGACACAGGAGGAAGACAGCCACCTGCAAGCCAAGGGAGAGAGAGGCCTGGAACAGAGTGTCCCTCGCAGCCTCTGAAGGGACCAGCCCTGGGATGCCTGATCTCAGACTCAGCCCCTAGAACTGCCTGACGGTACGTTGTTGTGTGCGCCACCCGGTCTGCAGTCCTTGGTTCTGGCAGCCCTCCCAAAGTACAGGTGTCGCCTTCTGTTTGTAGATGTGGAAACTGAGGCCCGGCTTGGTTCAGTGACTTGCCCGAGTTCCCCTGGAGAGCAGGGCCTGCAGGCCTGTGTGACCCAGGTCATGTGGTGCCAGGGTCGGCGCTTGGCCACCAGGCCCGGGAAGTGGGTGGCGTGAGCCTTCTTTCTGTACAACATTTCCTGCTGTGACCTCCCGGCTGGCCTGGTGCTTCCTGTCCTTCCCCCCAGGCCCTCATCCCTGTTGGAGGTTTTGAGCTACATTTATGCCCCCAGCGCCATGGCCTGCACAAAACTGAGTGCACAAAAATGTTTCTTAAAGAAAGCAAACCAACCTCGAGGATGTGAATTTTTTGCACAGAAATCACTCCTGGCTCTACCTTATTTTCCTAAACATGTCTTTTCTCGTTGCCACATTTTTTTGCCTGTTTTATTATGAAGGAGAGCACGCACCTTGTAGAATATCGGGTGAGTGTAGAAAATCAAAAGCACTGATCGCCATTTTATTTTACCTTATTGTTGTTGTCTGCTGGTTTCCTACCACCCCTTTGTTCTGGAAGCTCCAGCTGGTTTGAGGTTGGCCCCAGCGCGGAAGTTACTCGGGACCTCTGGGAGGGCTGTGCAGATGGGTGTTCTCTCGGTTCCCTCGACGTCCAGGAGTCTGTGAGGTGTGGCCTTCAGCGTTGTCTGGTTTCTCGAGTGGGCCTGATTTCTTAGGCACCCTGAGATCTGCAGGGGTGGGGAGGGCCCTGCTGACGGGCCCGTCTGGAATGTGGGATAATCCTGATCTTGGACTGGAAAATAAATGGGGTTCTTAGGTGGGGTCTGGCCGAGGGCAGGCTAGGCTCAGGGTGACGGCGTTAGGTGGGGTCTGGCCGAGGGCAGGCTAGGCTCAGGGTGACGGCGTTAGGTGGGGTCTGGCCGAGGGCAGGCTAGGCTCAGGGTGACGGCGTGTTTTCCCTGACCCCGCCCTCTGCCCAGCATTTCAGCCACGTGGAACAGCTCACGAGGAATGGGCTGCCAGTTAATCTTTAGAATAAGTGCAGGCAGCCCTGAGATCTCAGTGGGGTGGCCCGGCAGCTCCGATGATCTGGGAATTAGGAGTCCTGTCTCCTGGTTTGATTCTGCCGCTCGGTTCCGTGATGGTGGAAATCACTTGTTTCTGAGTGATGTAGAGAACGAGGGCTTGGACAATAGGATTCCCAAGGCTCTCCCTCGCTCTTGTATTGTATTTTTGGCATGGATTCAACTCCCAATTCTCTAACCTGCACCTGCATCTGCACCTCCACCTTTGAAGTGAGGCCTTGAATGTTTTCCTACTGCAAGTGAAGAGAGTACAGAAGAGCTATTTCTAGCTTCCTGCTTTGCTGCTTTTGAACTGAATGCAGTTTTCTTTCTGGTCTTTTCTTACCGGTGTGCAAAGAGGTCGGGGGATGTCAGCCTGGTTCACAAGTGGTGTCCTGGGAGGGATGGCTCTCTGCTCCATGCCCACCGCCTCGTACAAGTAAGAGCCAACCAGGCTGGAGCCAGCGAAGCCCACCTGCTTCCCTGGAAGCCTGAGCAACAGTGTACCCCTGAGCAGTCTCTCATTTTAACTGGCCCCCCTCCTCCTCCGCCTCCCCCCTCCTCCTGGCCCCAGGCAGGGGTTGTGGGCACATGCTGGCTCATTTGCAGGAGGGTTCTGCAGATTGAGTGACAGTCTGAAGTGCTGTCATGCCCCTTTGCTCCTTTGTCAAACTTTGGGAGAGAACTTTCCCCCAACCTACAGCAGGGATATTATATAACTTCTGGTGTTCACCCCCACTCATCTTCTTAAACTGCACATCTTCATATGCTTGTAACTTATTTTTACCTTTAGAAGAATTTTTCGAGTGGGTTGGGTTGAGCGGAAGCAGCCCCAGGTGGTTTCTTCTATGGGCTAGTAGTGATTTTTTGGAGTGGAAAAGTGGGGTTAGACCCCTGTTGGCACTCCTTTCCCTCCCTAGGTCCCCTGCTTCCTAGTCCCTCTGGCTTCGGAACACTCCTACCTGAGAGATTGGCTGCTTGCTGCAGATGTATCTTGTGACTGACTGACAAGGCAGACAGCTGTGTCTCTGGGGTGTGTCCAACCTATACGCGCTGCTGAGGCCAAGGTGGGCGGTCCCATCCTTGGGCTGGGTCCTGGCTGAAACTTCCAGAGGAAACGTTTTATAGAGGCTTGCGGCAGATAAGGCAGGTGATCAGGCAGGACAGAGGTAGTGAGATCAGTTCTCCAGCTCACCTTCGCCAGACAGTGCTCACCTTCTACCAGCGGGGGCAGAGTAATCCCAAAAGCACATTCTGAATGATCAGCGACAAGCAGATGCCGTCTACAGCGGCACCCCCGAGGCCATGAGTTACGGTTGGAGCTGTGAGATAAGCATTACCTTGGTGACGCTGAGCCCCGATATTTAACACGGGAGACTTTGTGGGGCTTCAACATCTCAGTCTTCTTATCTATCACGTGGGGATATGGGTGTGGACTTCACAGCCAGTGACAGGGCTAAGTGAAGCAGTGTGTGTTGTGTTGTTCAGGATGGCGCCACAGGAACCATGAGCCTTATGGGACTTGCCACAGGACGTGGCTGACACGGTAACGAACCCAGTGGCCTCTGATCCCAGAGACCACACACCTTCCATGAAGGATGTTGTCTGTGTGAGGCTCACGTGGTGTCTTAGGCTCCTTGGGTAAGAGAGACGGAGTATCTTTTCTCAGAATTACATTCCCTGTTTAACCACAGACTGGCTGGCTTCCTTCTGTGGCACATCCTAGGCCCCTCTGAGGGGAGGCCGCCATGTTGTCATCAAACCCGCAGAACAGAAGGTGCGAAGAGCAGGAGCATGAGGGCAGGTGACATGGCTTTGACCCTGAGACTCTTGTAAACTTACTGTGGAGGTAAGTTGTGGGTGAGGTGCCTCGGACACGGGGCCCGTGAGATTCACGGGGGGTCCTCATGCTTGTCTGTGGGGGCCTTGGGAGATGCCACCAGCAGGCTTGTGAGGGAGAGACACAGATTCACTAGGTGGAGAAAGACAGAAGTGGATGCTTGTGCCGTTGGCACGGCACCAGCGGAGGCCGTGTGTGGGAAGGCCCAGAACTTCTTCAGGCAATAAGCGCTAGAGCGTGTGGCCAAAATAGAATGTTCTTTCTTGATGTAGACTGGGTCCAACGTGAGGCCACGAGGGTGGTGCAGGGGCTGAGGATGAGGTTGTGACACGTCTTCACAGCAGGCTCAGGCATTTCGGAGTGGACATGAAATTTTAGGGGCAAAAAACTTTGTTACACGAGTTAACTGTGTAGAGAGGGGGGAAGGTTGGCCCGGCAAGTTGGGAGCTGTGTCTGGCGGCCTTGGGGCTCTGGCAGCAGAGTCCGGTCATTGCTACAGAGGCCGTGTGGCCCTCAAAACCCAAAATACTTACTGTCTGACCTTTATGGATAAAATTTGCCGACCGGTGCTCTGCACCTCTCCTGGGCTTTAGGGGAGCGCGCTGTTCAGCAGCAGGAGGAAGGATGCAGGAATTAGGGCTGGGCCACACTGTTTCTTGGGCCACGGTTCGTGCTCATCGGTGGATCACAGATTGCTCGTTTAGCAGCTCCCTCTCCGATCCTAACCTGTAGAAAGGGGGGGAGACTCACTCACACCTCTCCTCCAGGAGTGTTTGAATGCGTTTGAAGCGGGGATCTGCGCGTGGCCAGTGGTGTCGCTGCCTCGTGACACCTGCAGCTTCCCACAGTCTAGTTTCATTTCAGACGAGGGAGCCCGCGGGTAAGAGGGGAACGGGGCCCGTCTCCGTGGCGGGCCTCCCTGTGCCCGGGCCCCTCTGCCAGATGCCGGACGAGGGCTGGTGGCCGAGGAGTTCTCGATGAACAATAGCTATTATTATTATTTCTTAATTCTTATTTGAATTAATGTCGCTTTTCTTTTTTTACCTTGTGGGAAAACCAAAAACTCTCTCCCAAAGCCTGGCACTGTGAAAGCCTTTCTCCTTGAGCTGACAGGTGCTCATCCGAAATCTCAGCTCTGACAGCCAGTCGGAGGATGTTGAACCTCTTGACGATGAAATAAATGTCAGATCTTAAATTCAGAAAGACATGTAGGAGAGCAGAGATACACTGACATTTTTGGAATTCTGAGCAAGCTCGGAGAAGAAAAATGCTATTAAATATCGTTCGGAACTTTTTTCTCAATTTATGTAATAGTGACTGACATACGTTTGCTAACTTTAAGTAGGCGTGTCGAGTGAACAGACACTGTCCCTTGACTGAATGAAGACCAGAAGAGAGACCCTTTCTTTATCCTAAACTTATCATGAATATGACATTTAAATTCATTTTATTAGAACATTGTAATCTTAATATATGTGTTGCTGAAGGAAGCACAAAACATTGTAATTTTAAAATAGGGATGTCCATGTGGTTTGCAAGCAGATTTATTTAAACGTAAATATTGGGAAGTTCTCTTTGCCTCTGTGCCCGGCCATTCTTTCCACCCTCCAGCCTTGCCCGCCGTGTTCGGAGGCTGTTTTAATTAGGATCTAGGGTATTCATCCACTGTTTCTTTATGCAAATAAAGATAAATGCAAGTATACATGATGTTCACCCAGTGTTCAGGGCATAATACGTACCACTGTATACTTGGGTTTTCTTAATGTGTCTTGCAGTCCTTTCCGTTTTCACGCGTAGGAAGCCCTCTGCGCACTGTCCGCGGCTCCTGGTGTCCACAGTCTGGATGTGCCGCGGCTTATTTCACCAGTGTCCAACTTGGATTGTTTTTCATCTTTTGGTGTTTCAAACAGGACCGCCATGACTAACTTTATATACTGCTCCCATGCCCAGAAGTGGGGTTTCTGTGTCAATGGGTCAACGTAGGTAAAGCTTTGTAGATTTTGACCAAAAACTCTTTTAATGTGCTGTATCATTTTGAACTTCAACTGGTACCCCCGCACTTTTCCATTCTTCTGCCTCTGCTGCCTTTTAAAAAGTTACATTTATGTACTTCAAGTTTAATCATGTTCCCGGAAACACTGTAACGGACATTTCCGTGCCCCTGATGTTTTTGATTCTATGATGAATTCAAAGGATTTAAACACTGTTTAAGGGCGTCGGTGAATATTGCCTGTTACCCTGTTACCTGTCCAGAGGGCCTCTCATTGCATTTGCAATGCAAATTGATTGGTTTCTCCTTAACTCTAACCAAGTTATATAATTTAGAAAATGTGCAGTTGATTTTTACAGGTGGAAAATGAACCCTATCATTTTCTATGTGCGTACACCGGGGCGCCGAGCACTTGAGATCTGCCAAGGTCACGGAGCTGGCTGAGGGCAGAGCTGAGGCTGGGAGCCAGCGCCCTGGTTCCTAGGAAGAGAAGCCTGGCACATTTTCTGCATGTTCACACCATGGTCCTTTGGGCAATTTTCACGTGAATTTATTGGACCAAAATGAGTGTTTTTATTTCACTGTAGAGAAAATCACACTTAATTGCGAGTAGTTACTGAGCCATCCACTCAGCAAATATTGACTTTCCACATAGCGCACGTTGTACCAGGTGTAACGTCGGATGTTATACCAGGTAGTTGATGTTCCACGGGCCTAAGGTTCTCCCTGTTATGGGGCGCCTGGGTGGCTCAATCGCTAGGCTTCTGCCTTCAGCTTGGGTTGTGATCCCGGGGTCCTGGGATCGAGCCCCGCATCGGGCTCCCAGCTCAGTGGGAAGCCTGCTTCTCCCTCTCCCACTCCCGTGCTTGTGTTTCCTCTCTCGCGCTCTTTCTGTCAAATAAATAAATAAAATATTAAAAAAAAAAGATCCTCCCTGTCACTAAGGGAGCTCCGCAGATAATAGAGGAAGTGGTTCTTTTTGCACCGATATCCAGGCTTTTTCCCCCCGGCAAGGAGCTGTGGAGTGTCTGATTGTGCTGACCTGCTCTCATGGAGTGTGTTTCCTGAACAAATGCTGTTGTAGGAGCTCCGGGTACAGGAGTGAGCAAAGCAGATGGAGATTGCCGCCCTCAGGGAGAGCACATTCTGGAGTGGGGACAGAGCCCATGAGATAAGTAAGGTAAACAAGACAGTGATGAGTGCCAGGAGGAGACGAAAGCCTGGAGGGACGTTAAGAAGTGGGTGTGGGGGGAGGTTGAGGAGACCCTCAGCTTCCAGTGGGAGAAACCTAATGTGGTCGTGGTGCTGCAGGTGCACAGCCAGTGGGGGGACCCCAAGGAAGCACCCCAGCCCCTCCCTTCGTCTTTGCTCAGGGGCGGGGGCAGGGGGACGAGCTGGCCAGGGGAGGAGAGGGGACTCGGCCTACTGCAGCCCTGCAGAACTTGGACTTGCTTCCTTTTGGAATGTCAGGAAATTCGTGCAGGGCCATGGATGTGTCCGAGGCTGGTGCTAACTTGTGAATGAGGAAAATAGTGGTTAGAGTGGGTTCTGTTATTTTTGGTGCTATAATCCTATACTAAGGATTCTCAAGTGACCAAAGAGTTTTATGTCCGTAAGAGAACACGGTCCCATTAGACCCATTATCGCTGCAACAGCTCCGTCCTTCCCCGAATCCGACGTCGGTGGCGGCTGCGCCTGTTCTCTGCGCGCAGGGGCTCCGCGCCCTGGTTCTGGGAGGACAGACCCAGGCTGGCACGCTGGGCTGGAAGGAAATACGGTTCATAGACTTGTGTTATTCTGGGTATCCGCGGCAGGAAGGCTTCCCCTTGGAAGCCTGCTCCCCGCTCGTGGATGGTGTTTTCCTGGGAATAATCTGAAGTTCGCATCTCTGTCTCCCTGCAGGAAAGGTTGCATCAGTTTATTTGATTCTGTTCAAGTCCCTCAGGGGTGGGCCGTGAACAAAGCTTCATGTTCAGGAAGCAGCGGGTTCTGCGCTTAGCGCACCGACCCTGGTCGTCCGGGGCTTTTCTTCTCTCTCTGAATTAAAGCTCTGCTCATGCACCACGGATCCACGCCACCATGTCAGAGCTAATTTTGAGTAAGTTTTGCCGTTTGTTTTTACATCTAGGAGAGCTCCTAGCGTTGTCTGGCTGACGGATGCAGCGTGGGGGTGGGCGAGGCGTTGGGAAAAGGAGGGGGGGAAGGGGTCCCCAGCATCGCCACCATCACTTCTCTCAATCATGACTTTGGTGGCTCTCTGTCCATCTCATGAGCTCATCTGCACTTGGGGTCTCCCCAGCCAGGGCCAGGATCGGGGGAGATTGCAGTGGCTCTGCAAGAATGTGAGTTCTAGAATGGTGGGGGAGGGGCTCAGCCTGGGGTCTGGATATGCAAGTACTGTTGGGACTAGTCTCTGACTTGGTGGGACGGAGCTGCAGGGGGCAGGCTCTCCCTGACCTCCTGGTGGTCCTGTGTGAGGACAAACCAAGGGCCAGCCTTCCTCGGGGAGAGGGTAGGAGGCTCACGTCAGAGGATTTTCCCCTCCGGATATTAGCACTTAAAATTGTTGGCATTGACTTTGGGGGAAGACAGAGGAGCCTTCATGTGATGATGACCCATCTTCTCATGAGGGAAGTTGAGTGCTGGATTGATTCCTGCACTGTAGGCCACTAAATGGTCTTACTGTTACCATCATTAAGCCAGATGCCTCGTGGAGCAACTGGAGCATTCTCTGTGATGAAAAATATTCTTCTCAGGTGGGAAAAGTTAAAGCATCAGTGGTGCATGTCCTCAGAGGGCGGCCTCTTCTATTTTCTACAAGCTAGGACAGTTGGGTGAGCATTCCCTCTTTGTGTGCTGTGGAGGGGGGCGGGGGCTGGCAGGGAAAGAGCCCTTCCAGGCTCCAGCGGGCGGAGCAGTGGGGCGAGCCGTGGCGTGAGTGGTGGGTGGGGTGAGCGCTTGGGACCTGGTGCAGCCTGGGCGGTGGCTTGTGATGCAGGAAGGGAACGTGGGCTTCCCAAGTCAGGAGACGCGGGGTGGAATCCTGGAGTGGCCACTTGTTACCATGGGACTTTGGGCAAATCGTTGATCTTCCTCAGCCTCACGTCTTTTTTTTGGAAAAAAAATTTTCTGCATTTTATTAGTTTTTGAACACTTTCTTCACCCTTCCCTAGTCTTAGTCTGAGTTGTGGCTACACCAGCTCCACATGTGGCTTGCTTCTGAGCTGTAAACTAGTATCTTTTTTTTCTCTTTGAATTTTTTATTGTTATGTTAATCACCATACATTACATCATTAGTTCTTGATGTAGTGTTCCATGATTCATTGTTTGTGCTTAATACCCAGTGCTCCACGCAGAACGTGCCCTCTTTAATACCCATCACCAGGCTAACCCATCCCCCACCCCCTCCCCTCTAGAACCCTCAGTTTGTTTCTCAGAGTCCATCGTCTCTCATGGTTCGTCTCCCCCTTCGATTTCCCCCCCTTCATTCTTCCCCTCCTGCTATCTTCCTTTTTTTTTCTTAACATATATTGCATTATTTGTTTCAGAGGTACAGATCTGTGATTCAACAGTCTTGCACAATTCACAGCACTCACCATAGCACTTACCCTCCCCAATGTCTATCACCCAGCCACCCCACCCCACCCACCCCCCACCACTCCAGCAACCCTCAGTTTGTTTCCTGAGATTAAGAATTCCTCATATCAGTGAGGTCATGTGATACATGTCTTTCTCTGATTGACTTATTTCACTCAGCATAACACCCTCCAGTTCCATCCACGTCGTTGCAAATGGCAAGATCTCATTCCTTTTGACGCTCAGCCTCACTTCTGAATGTGTTAAGTGAAGATAATTGAGCTGACTTCCTGCCTCTGCAGTGTTGATTGATCAAGTGCAGAATAGCAGGTGGAACAGAGAGGCCAGAAAACAAGGCAGCTACTCCTAAGAGCGTCACAAGATGCTCTTCCACGTTATTTGATCAGCAAATGGGTCTATGGGAACCTCCTCTATTCTGTCTGTGAGCGGGGAGTGAGTTGTACTTTGCTTGGCTCCTTCACTGTTGGGGAAAGGAATTGTCCCCTCTGCCCCAAAGACACCCACATCGCCCCATGGAGGCGAGTCTTTTCCTACCTAGTTAACTAGGCAGTAAAGGAGAGAACAAAATCACGTATGGCAGTTTTTCCCCTTGAGTGGGTTTTTTCAATTGTTGAATGGTAATACTGACCGTCCTCATGGAGCTCACATTCTTGAGGGGGGAGAGGGCAAATCAATCAAGATATGTTCGTAGTGCATGTCTGAGCACGGCTGTGGGAGCAGGGACGGTGACAGGGAGTGATGGGTGCGGACGGTTGTGTGCGGGCGATCCGAGCGCGGCCGTGACCGGGGAAAGTGACAGCGAGTGATGGGGGCACTCAGGGTGTGTGGGCTGGGCCCTCTGGCCCATGCTGAACTCTTTTTGGAACATATCATGGGAGCCTGTGGGTCTCAGTGCGTTGGGGTGCCAAGGCAGGGAAGCAGAGAAATGTCCTTTATAGGCTGCACCCCTCTGTCATGAGTCCCTGTCATGTCCCGTCCTAAGGAGGCAGATGTCTTGGCGTATGGATGAGCACTCATGCTCGTGCACCTGCTCAGTGGCATTTTCAGGGCGTGGGCTGCTCCGGTCCTTGCCGTGGTCCTGACCTGGAACCAGCTCTCAGGGAGGGTTTCCAGAGTCTTTGTGAACCTTGTTCAGGAACCCTGGGTTGGCCCCACTTGTGGGGCCGAGATGCCCACCGATACAGTGAGGGTTAGCGGACTTTCCTGCCAAGAGCCAGATAGTGAGTATTTTAGGTTTTGCAGGCCTTTGTTTGTGATTTTGTTGTTTTATAATCTTTAAAAGTGTAGAAAAAGTATTCTGAGCTTGAAAGCCATCCAAGGAGAAGGCTTGGCCCTTGGTGCACAAACCCAGCTCGAGAGGCTCTGGGGAGCTCTGCCTGGCCGCTCATAGAATACTGTCTACCTCATGCGGAAGGAGGCGGTGGGCTCAGGGGGTCTCGCTGATTTCCCACAGCCAGCGGGCAGATGCCGGGGAAGCGCTGAAACCACCCAGACCTGCTCCTCCCTGGCTTCTGTCCTGTCTGCTCTGTTGGAATCCCGGGGGCCACCTGACTGCCCTCGCTCACACCCACACCCGACTGTCGGCCGTCCCAGCAGCTTTTCCTTCAGAGTCTGTCCAGAATGTGAGCACTTGTCATCGGCCCTATTTGTCATTGTGCCCTGCAGGACAGGCCGCGACCTCTGACCTGGATTGTTGCAGCCACTCCCCAACAGGCCCCCCCCTTCACCCTCCGGCGTAAGGAGCACCCTGCACAGGACCCCTGCACTGTCTCCCCATCCCTGCTGAATGTCCCACCTGCACACACAGTCCTGGCTAACGTGCTGTGTGTTGTACCTGCCAAACCTGACATATGTATTCTCCCTCCCACCCCCAGAGTGTAAGCTCCCAGTGGGCAGGGCTGTCTGTCCATCTGCTCAGGGCTGACATTCCTGGTGACTGGAGCAGTGCTGGAACCAGACACTGTGGGGTCCCTTCGGTTAGTAAATGGGTGGATGGAGGTGTCTGCCCTCCGTGGCAGCAGGTGTGAGCTGAGTAATGTTTTCTCCACCCCAGCAACATCATTAATACATTTCAGAAATTCCAGTGTGTGTGTACACGTGTTAAAAAACTAAATCCAACCAAATACATTTGAAGACCTAATTGGCTTTATTGAGCAATTCCTGAATCATGCAGCACCCTGTCCAGCAAGTGCAGAGCTGCTCCGGCAGCTGTACACAGTGGAAGGTGTTTGCAGGAAGGACGGTGGGCAAGAAGCTAGCAGCAGAAGAAAAGAAAGGCTTGTTTCAGGCTGGCACGTCTTCTTTTCAGGGAAGAAAGAACAGCAGGGTTGTTTTGTTTTTTAAGATTTTACTTATTTATTTGAGAGAGAGGGCATGCGTGCGTAGGAGCAAGGGGAGGGGCAGAGGGAGAAGCAGACTCCCCGTCGAACAGAGAGCCCGGTGCGGGGCTTGATCCAGGACCTGAGATCATGCCTGAGCCAAAGGCAGACGCTTAGCCAACTGAGCCACCCAGGCGCCCCTACAGCAGGGTTTTTATCCTGCAGATGGCCTCACCGGAGCTGATCAGGACCTTTTAGAGGGACTTTTAAAAGGTCACGTTCCTGGGAGATGCTGAAACTGTAATCAGGTCTTGGCTTGCAGTGCTGGGGGCCAGTGACTCCAGTTTGGGCTTCTTTTTTTTTTTTTTTTAATTTTTATTTTTTTATTGTTATGTTAATCACCATATATCACATCATTAGTTTTTGATGGGCTTCTTTCTTTTTGTTACCAGCATATACCTTTCCTGGTGTGCACAACTCCGTATGTTGCCGACCTCCTGAGCGTTCTTGGTTCTGGCCTGCCAGTGCACCACCAGGGCCTAAGGCTGGGGCCATATGGTTATTTGAGTTATATTATATGCCTCTTGGTTATTTGAGACACATGAGTGGGCCCCAGTGTCTTCCTGCCGGTTCTGTGTCTGCCTCCTTCACTGAAGCCCCTTGCCTTCTCTGGCTGCCAGGAGAGCCGGTGCCTGCCTTGTCCCGTGTTTCCAGTGCCCCCCGCCCCCATCACCCTCCCATCCAACTCCTGGACAGAAGGCAAAGACAAACTCCAGATATACCTGAACTTGGTAAGATCGGTGCAGTAAGAAGTCTTTGGAAGCTGCAAATTTTACTTCATTTTCTGGCTGAAGTAGATCACGTAAGTTCAAACTGCAGCCTAACCTTTCGCCTTCCCTAAAGGTTCTTTGAACAGATTCCTTGTGATTTTCTACCTTTCATTTGATCCCTTTTCCTTCAGGCTGTGATCTCCCAGGGAAGGTGCTTTAACCAGAGAAAGAAGGTTCTGGTTATCAGACAGTGTGCTCAGTGTGCGGTGCCTCTGGCTTTTGCAGCCCCGTGTCTAGAACAGTGCTTAGGACTTGTGGAAACCTACACGCGTTGGCTAACTAACTCATTGCAGTGAAAGGATTGGGATGTGCAGATCTAGGAATACCAGGGGGAGGCCTCTTGAGGTGGAATTTGTTGGTAGGACCGGAGGGGGCTGAATGTTTATAGGATCCGTTGGACAGAACAGGACTCATAGGTGCAGGTACATCATGCACTCGGAAACAGACCCGTAGTAGCAGAGTTTTATCCGGAACGTGCTCTCACGTTGAGACCTGTTTCCCACCTCCGGGAAGACATTTGTTGCTGGGACTGCAGCAGGAGTGGGAGGTGTCTCACGGGAGCAGAGTTGCACCTGTTCAGGTGGGTCAGAGGAGTAAGGGGCTCGTAGGCTTCAGGAGTCCTGGAGGCCAGCTCTCGAAGCCCAAGTGGGGGTGAGGCTGAGGCCATTGAGTCATGGAGGGATGGAGATGGGCCACGAGGTTTGCATGGTCAATGAGCAGCAGAGCTGGTTTCTTAACTCTTCCCAGGGGCCTGTTTCCACCCCACTGCATGCTCCTTACGCCATTACATCTTAACCCATGAACTCAAGGGATTGACAAAGCCCCTAACACAGGAATTTCCCAGGCTTGTTGTCCTAGCCACAGGGCTTCTGCCTGGTGCCTCGAAGGAAGCAAGCACTGTGTCTGACCTGTCGCCCACGTGAGTTGGCCAGAGGCATGCTCCCAACCAGCAGCGACTCACAGGCACAGGGGGACGGCTGCCGACGCCGTAAACCAGCTTCCCACAGCCCACACACTGTCCTTTTCTGCTGGAGTGTGAGTAGGATCAGTTTGGAGCAGGGAACCTGGGTGGCCCACTGCTGTTCAGGCTTTATCATAGATGACAGTGTATTCTGCTGCTCCTCTCTCTGTATCCTTATTTGGGGGAAAAAAAGGGGACATAATGACTATATCACTGGCAGGGTTTGGCAAGAATACATTAGGGAGTTCATCCTCAGGTAGAAGGAAGTGGTGTTGGGGCCGGTGTGTGTGTGACCTCTTAGTAAGTCCCTAAATGGCTCAGAGTAAGGAAATCCTCTTTGAGAGGACAAACAGTTGGGGCGCCTGGGTGGCTCAGTTGGTGAAGCATCTGCCTTCGGCTCAGGTCATGATCCCGGGGGCCTGGGATCGAGTCCCACATCAGGCTCCCTGCTCCGCGGGGAGTCTGCTTCTCCCTCTGCCTGCCGCTCCCCCTGCTTGTACTGTCTCTCTCTTTCTCTCTCTGCCAAATAAATAAAAAGATAAAAATCTTAAAAAAGAGGACAAACAATCCAGAGACCCCCTCCAGCCTTAAACGTAATGATGTTCTATGTTTGACTTTTAAAGTGTCACTTGCTGGCACCCAAAGTGTAATGTTTATGTGGGCGGAACAGAGTCGAAACAGTAGGTCCTTCGTGTCTCCTCTGCATTTCATTCCCGGTAGAGGTCAGAGCACCAGGCCTGTCTGGGCCATCTGTGGGAAGCCGAGTGTAGCGTGGAAGCTACCACGACACTTGAAGCTTGCATGTGGAGTATTTTCTCGGCCTTAGCAATGAGAGAGTGCGCTGCTGTGAATGCCGACTGTGTCCCAAGCCAAGCTGCCCACCAGAGAGGCAGCTTCCGGAAGCAGGTCTGCAGAATCGCCCAACCAGGGGGGGAAGAGTCTCAAGGCCCCAGCCCTGGTCGTCACTGGAAATGTCTCTGGGGCATTTTCAGCAGGAATCTTGCGTCTGCAGGAGTTTCCTGGGGGCTTTGCCACAGGAAGTATCCGTCCAACAGCCTCTGCGTGAGTCCTGCCTTTTTTTCTGCGTGCTGTGACGGGATGGGACGCTGGGTGGCCTGCTCCGTGGCAGGAAGTGGCTCCCGTGTCATGGGCCGTCAGTGTCCAGTTGTGGCTGCTCCAAACGATGGAGCGCCTCGTCTCCCTCACCTGTGCAGGTGTGTTTGAAAGGGACCAAGCCCACGCAAGCTGCACGTGATGTGTCTGTGGCTGTTTCTCCCATGGATCTGTTAGCAGGTCCTCTGCTCGGTGGCAGCCCGGACAGCTGCAGCCCTCTCTCCGGTCTGTAGCTCCTTCTTTGTTCATTGTGTCTGCTCTTTCCTGCTCCCCCCCCCCCCCCCGGCAGACTCTGAGTGCGGGGAAGCCTGTTTCAGGGAAATAACTAAGAGCAGCTCCCCACCCAGAACATTGATGCTGTGTGGTTGCTTCTTTTGCTTCTGAGCGAGTGTTTGTGGTCCAGTCCCCTCAGACTCGACGTCCTTCTTGGAGCATCACTGTGTTTGCCAGAAAGTTAAAAACCACACAGAATTTGATGGTTAAAAATAAACAACAAACCCGTCCAACTAGACTTTGCACAGTATTTCTCAGATCTTCAGTGTCACCGTTGATAAGGCGCTGGGGAAACACTGGCTTAAAATGTTACTCTTTCCAGTTGAATCTGCATTTCGATAGGCTTATTTGGGTTTAAGTGGAAAAGTAAAGTTGTTGTTTTTTTTTTTTTTTGCTAATAAGCGTTTTATTTTCGTGCAGTTCAGATTTAGATGTACAGATTTAGATTAGATTCGGCTAGCAGACTTGGATTTCAGTTTAGGAAAATGACGCAGATAGGAAGGACGGGGAGCTCGCCTGCGCCCGCTCCCCTGACGAGTGACGTTCCCAGGAGCCGCTGCCCGTGTCACAGCTCATGACCCAGCCCTGGAGCATCAGCGATCGACGTCCACACCTCATTCCCTCATCCGTACTTTTTACCCAGTGTCATTCCTCCATCCCGGGGCCTGTCACATCCAGGACAACCCCAGTGCATTCCGTTCTCCCGTTTCCTTCGGCTTCCCGTGCCTCTGACGGTTTCTCTCCGATTTTCCTTGCTTTCCTGATGGTTGTGGGGAAGGCCAGTCTGTAGCTGCCTCCCGCGGGGATTTGTCTGATGTTTTCCCCGTGATGAGGCCGGGCTTGTGGGTTTTGGGAAGAAGACCACAGAGACACAAGTGCTGGTTCTGTCCCGTCACATCCAGGGTGCATGCAGTCATCGTGATGCACCCTGGCTGATGTTGCCTGGGTCACCTGGCTCGGGTGCGTGCCAGCTTGTTCTACCTGCGATGACCCCCCGCTCCGCATCCACACTGTCCTCTCTGGAGCAAGTCACCCTGTGCAGCCACACTTAGAGTCGGAGTTAGGCTCCAGCTCCTGGCGGGGAAGCCACCAAAACTACTTGGGTTTTTTCTGCATGAAAGAAGTGTCTTTTCTCTCCCATTTATTTACATCAGCCAGAGCTTGTGGACATTTATTTTCTATTTTGTGTCATAGCCCATACACTTCGTGCTAGGCACTGGGAGCCTGTGCATTTGGCTCCTGTGTTGTTGTGACATACCCCGAGCAGTGTGGCTGGCTGTTCCGTTCAAGGACTTCCTTGCTTTGTGGCATTACAGAATGTTCCAGAATCAGCTGGAACATTTCCGGCCCAAGTCCTTCAATCTGCCATTGTACCCTCGTTCCTTTTGTTGGAGTGTGGCCTTAGGAACCAAGACCTCGGCACGTGGTGTGTTCGCTGCAGGTGGGGGTGTCCTTGCATATATATGTGACTGTGCGTGTGCCCCGTCAGCTGGTGGAGCGCGGAAACAGCTGTGTGTCTGTGAGCCTGTGCGCACGCACGTGTCTCCAGCTGGTCCTGTTTGCAGCCGTCTGCACCTGGATGAGGCGAATTGTGAGTTCCTGCTGATGCCCCCAGCTCTGGTCCAGGACCACGTGGGTCATTCCAGCCGCCTCCCCTGCTCGTCGGGGACCTTCCACTCCCAACATGAGAAGCCTGACTCCTGCCTGCCGCCCTCCGCTTGCTTATTTGTGGATTCCAGTGTACATGGATAGTAGTTGAGCCTTGTTGACCCACACTCCTGGGGAGACAGCTTTATCAGCTAGGGCTCAGGGCCTGTAGACAGTTCCGTCTGCCTGTGGTCTTCCAGATTCCACTCATTTCCAGACTTACCCAGCTCAGCACTCCCCCCACCCCTGCAGTGAGGTTGTTGTGTGTATTTGTAGTAGAGTTAGATTCTCTCTTTGCTGCCTGCATTCCGTCCCAGGACTCCCTGACTTCCTAAAGTATTTTTTTTTAAATGTGCATGCACCCAGGCTCACTCTTTGTGCTGTAAAGTTTTGTTTTATGGGTTTTGATAAATGCGTAGTGACGTCTGTATTGTTGCAGTATTGTACAGAATACTCTCCATGCCCTAAAACATCTGCTGCGTCCTACCTCTTTGGCCCTCTTCCTCCTCCTCCCTCCCGGGCCCCTGTGATTGCTGATCTGTTTACTGATTCCACAGTTTGCCAATTCCAGAATGTCATATAATTAGAACCATACAGGATGTAGCCTTAAAAAAAAAGGACTTTGTTTCTCAGAGTTTTAGGCTCATACCAAAATTGATGGCAAAGTACGGAGTTCCCACATACGCCCTGCCCCCACACATGCCCAGCCTCCTTTCCCTTCACTGTTGACATCCTGCCCCAGAGAGGGCCTCTGTTCCAAGGATGAAGGTGCACTGACACATGAGAATCACCTGAAGACTGTCGTTTACCTTGTCAGCTCAGGCTGCCATCAGAAAACACCGTAGACGGGAGGACAGGGGTGGGGGTGGGGTCCAAACAGCAGGAGTTTCTTTCCCCCGGTTTGGAGGCTGGAAGTCTGCGATCAGGCGCCCGCATGGTCAGGTTCTGGAGAGAGCCCCCGTCTGGCTCCCGATGGCTGTCTCCTCCCTGTGTCCTCACACACAGATACGAGTTCGGAGAGGGAGAGACCAGGTGGTCCTCTCCTGTAAACCCCACCCTGGATGACCTCACGCCACCTTAATGACCTCCTAAAGACAGAGAGTCCCATTGAGGGTTAGGGCTACAACATCGGAATTTGGGGAGGAGGGGGCACACTTCTGTCCATGACCTGTACAGCAGGGCTCACTCTTGGACATCATGTGGGTTTTGGCAAATGTACGATGACATGTATTCATTCACCATTGCAGTGTCGTTCTGAATAGTTGCACTGTCCTAAAAAAAAATCCCCTGTAGCTCGGCTCTCTATCCCCTTCCCGCCCCCCCCGCTCCAGCAATCACTGGTCTCCCTAATTTTGCATGTTCCCGAATGTCCTATAGTTTGAATCATACAGTATGCAGCCTCTTCAAATCGGCTTCTTTCCCTCAGGAATATGCATTAACGTTTCCCCCGTGTCTTTTCATGGCTTCCTGCCTCATTTCTTTCTGGCTCTGAATAACAGTTTATTGTCTGGGCATCCCACCAGTTAAGTAAACTGGTGTATTTCATTCACCCACTGAAGGACATCTTGGGTGCTTCCAAGTGTTGGCATCTGTGAATAAAGCTGCTCTACACATCCGTGTGCAGGTTTTCCTGGGAACGCAAGTTTTCAAATTAGTCATGTAAATTCCTGGCAGCCCAGTTGCTGGAAATCATGAACTTTTACCCTCGAACTGTGGTCCTCTCCTTTGGAGGAGGTAACATCCGTGGGTCTTCCAGAAGGATCACGAAGCCATGCGCTTGGATAAGTTGGCATCTCTACAGTTAACTTTCTCCTCAGCTACCATTCTCGTGTTTCTGCTGCCACGGGCAGCCCCAAATTATGAGGCCGCAGCTTTCCACCACCACTGCCAAAATGAGTAAGGCCCAGGAAGCTCAGAGGCAGAACTGAAACTCCTTTCTCTTGCATCTTTGCAGACCGAGGAGGCCCCATTCTCCTGTATCCCAGAAGGAGATACGAAGGAGCTCTAGCAGGGTAGTTCAATGCCGGTGCCTTCGTGTCTTGCACACTGCTAGTCGGCGGTTGTGCATGCTTGAACAGGTTACCCAATCTCTGTGCCTTGGTTTCCTCATTTGTAAAATTGGAATAATGGCAAACCGTTAAAGTCTCAAAGTCATTGTGCGGATAAATGAAATAATGCATGAAAGTGATTAACATAATGCGCGACGCACATGAAGCAATCAAGATGTGTGTGTATATATATATAATAGGAAGATCTGCCTGTGACTAGCACTGTTGAGAGGATAGAAAATAGCACTTCGCCTTGAATAATATATTATCAAGTCGGGGAGATAAGCTAACACGTATAGCAGACTTGGAAAGCCACACTCCCCCAGAGAGAGAAATAAAAAGAGATTAAATGAAAGTCCATATGCAGAGTCTAGCCCAGTGCCTGGCAGACACGGGTGCTCCGTTGCGGTGTTTGAGGGGTGATGCCTTTGTCGGGCTTCATCCCACGTGGGCTTTGGAGCCAGTGGACCTGGTGGGGAGTGCAGGAGGCAGAGTGGCGCGGCCCATGGCTCTCAAGACTTCACCATGGATGAGAATCCCTGGGAAGGCTCGTGGTGACGTAGATTGCCGTGTCTCTCCCTGCTCCCCCCAGCCCCACCCTCACCGCACGAATTTCTGATTTTGTAGGTCTGGGTTGGGGCCCAAGGAGTTGGATTATTAGCAAGGTCTTGGGCAGTGCTGATGCTGATGCTTTGGGGAGTGCGTGTTCAGAACCAATCGACCACAGGCAGCTGAGACTCCGAGAAGGCGGGGGGCAGTTGAGGGGTTGACAGAGCTGAGGGAGAGCTCACAACACCAGGGGCTGATGGTGGGCGTGGAGGGCTGGGAGGCTTCACGCATGTGGTGGGGGCTGGGAAGGGGTGCAGATGGGAGGGAACAGGGGCGAGACTCAGCCAGCTTAGGTGAGTCATCAGGAGAGGGACAAGTGGGCAGTGACTGGCTGTCAGCTGCCCTACCTTCCACTGGTGTCTTTGCAGGGGTGAAGGTGGGGAGGATCGGGACCCCCAGACGTGCACAGCCTCGAGCACAGGGTTGGGATGGCTCTGGCCCGTCACTGGGGTTTGCCTGTGTCCACATGGGGACTGCCTTCCCTTCCAGCCTTTCTCCTCCTGAGTCCGTGCATCTTACACCACGAGGCCCACTCTGCATGACCCAGTGGCGCATAACAAGTCACTTCCCTCAGAAACATTTTGAATTACTTATATTGAGTAATGCTTATAATTGACCAGATGTTCTTAAAATAGTTGGCTTCATATGACTTGACCTTTCCATTAGGAAAACAAAGACTTTTTTCTATTATTGTGCATTGTGATTTTCTTAGCAGATTCCCATTTCAGGTTTGCAGCTCTTCGTTCAATGTTGGTAAAATCGTATTCGGCCCGTCCTGTGTGCAGGGGAGGCCCATAACGGGCTTAAACAGTGTCGTGTTTTTTTGTTTTTTTGGTTTTTTTTGGAAAATAAGTCCCGTTGTTGTCTACATTTAAATCCTGATTTGGGGCAGCTCAGAGTATCTAATCTTGAGGGGAAAGAATACTGATGTGTGCCAGGAAGTCGGAATTGGACCTGCTTCGAGAGTAGTTCACGGGGAGGGAAGTGAGGGGCCCCTGCTGACACGTGCTCAGGATAGCGGGCAGCCACACTGTCTCGAGGTCAAATGGAAATCATGGTCCAGGAAGAAAGGAAGCGGGAGGTCAAGCCTGCATTTGTGCAAAGGGTCATGTCTTCAGAGACGCTGTAAACAGGAAACAGAGCCAAACCCAGAGGCTGGGAAGAGCGAGGAGAGTCTGGGAGAGGACAAGTCCAGCGGAGAGGCAGAAGCGGTTTCTGGGGCAGGCAAGTGCTCACGTGAGGCACGGTCTGCCCAGGATGTGCAGTTGGGGCTGCGAGGACTGTTGAAGGGTTCATCCCTAGATGTCTGCCGTTCTGCCACGCATTCTGGGGTGCTGTCCAATCTTGGACCGCACTGACGGTGGACAATAAAGCAGGAGGCTTCGGGGGCACGTGGGGGGTTTAGTTTGTTAGGCAACCGACTCTTAGTTTCGGCTCAGGTCCTGATCTCAGGGTCGTGAGATCGAGCTCCATGTCAGGCTCCATGCTCAGCATTCAGTCCGCTTGATATCTTCTCTCCTTGTCCCTCTGCCCCTCATGCATGTGCTTTCTCTCCCTCTCTCTCTTCCTCTCTCTAAAACAAGTAAGTCTTGGGATGCGTGGTTGGCTCAGTCATTGGGCGTCTGCCTTCGGCTCAGGTCATGATCCCGGGGTCCTGGGATTGAGCCCCACATCGGGCTCCCTGCTCGGCGGGAAGCCTGCTTCTCCCTCTCCCACTCCCCCTGCTTGTGTTCCCTCTCTCGCTGTGTCTCTGTCAAATAAATAAATAAAATTAAAAAAATAAATAAATAAAACAAGTCTTTTAAAAAAAAAAGCAGGAGGCTTTGGTTTTGGTTTCCTTCTTCCAGAGATTACTGCCATCATGGGGGACTTCCTGAAAGAGACTGAGTTTATCCTCTAGTTTCTCTGCTCAGCAGCTTGTCTCTCCCGTTAGTCCATATGGGTTCATGTCCAGGTCTTGAACCTTACGTACGATAGTGACTTCCAGCTACCAGGCAGGTTAAAAGTCCCAGGAATCTTAAATAATATATTTATTCTCACTCTTCACAACAAGTGTTTGTGGGAGGTTATGGCATTTAATTTTAAGAAGTAAAAACACTAAAGTTCATAGAGGTTATGTAGTTTCTCCAAAGTCAAGGACCAAGTGGCAGAACAAGGGTTTGAACCCAGGTCTGCTCCCTTCCAGTGCGGTGGGGAGCTCTTTCCCCAGAGAGTGCTGCTACAGTTACCCTCCAGGATCCGAACCTGGGCCAAAACTCACAGCCACCTACCCCCACTCTCTGGGAGGGACACACCAGTCAGCAGCCCCTGCCCCGGGCCTGCCATGCTTCTCATACAGGTTTTGATCCCTTTTAGGGCTAGCTAGCATTCCTAGTCAAAACCTAATCATCACTCTGGACAGTGAGCTTTAAGCAGTGTTACTTGAAAAAAAAAAAATCATTAGGGAGTCAAACAAAAAAAGATGTAGAGGAATATAAAGGAAGACAAAACAAAACAAAACAAACACCCTGACTCAGGAGCCCAGGATCTAGAAAATGTTTGTGGACATCTAAAATAATGATACTAATAAATAATAATAATAATATGCTTAGATTCAAAGTGTGGAGGAATGTTCCAAACGAAAATGAGCTCAGGGGAGTGCACATCTTGACTCTGGTTCCCTCTACACCCCCAAATAGCTGAGTGACCCCAGATCATCCGACTGTTGGCCCCGTTGGTGGCGGGTCAAACTATGAAGCTTGTTTAAATTATTTGGAAGGTGCCAACCAGTCCAACAGTTATTTGAATTTGTGTCAAAGAGTTCTTTTCTAACAACAGAAAGTACCCTTTGTTTAGACTAAGGTGTTCCTGGTCATTGGCTGTCCTGGGTGGAGTCCTGGCTCATCCATCCAGCACTGTCCCTTCCCTGCCCTGAATGCTGATCTCCGTTCTTACTCCTGCCGTGGATTCCAGCCGGCCTTCAGTAGCTGCCCTCATTTGCTGGGGCTCTTCAAGGTCAGGCTCTCCCCTGCTTATGTTAGTTCACACCACTGATGTGCCTTTGTTTTTTTTTCACTGTGTCTCTTCTCCTTGGACTGTGTTCAAGATGGCGCAGTAGCTTCTCCCCCGCCCTGGACGCCCAGCCTAGAGTCAGTCCACAGAGCTGAGTCCTACCTGAACCACTGGCCTAGTGACACCCAGTGAGCTAAGGCTGACAAAACCTGAGAAAGGGATAGAAATACATTTTCAGAAATTCTCATGACAGCTCCTTGTCCCTAGAGGTAACTTGTACAGATGATGGAAATGTCTGACACCTCAGAGTCTTTCTCGCAGATCCATAAAAGGATGGCTGAATGAGACCTTGCAGGGGAGGGGGTTGGGGGTCTTTCCTGAGCATTTCCTGTATGTGCTGGGTACTCACGGCAACCCCAGGGGACGGGATTATCAGCCCCATCGCATGCACGAGCGCACCAAGGCCGGTGATGGGCACGAAGTTCCTGTGTACTGGTTCTGGGCATCCTGTTGGTCTCAGAGCAGAGTTCCTTTTGCTTCTCTGGTGAGAGATGTTAGCATATCTTCTCTCCTGTTTTGATAGCCACTCTATTTTACCTGTGTGAAATGTCACCTCCCTTCCACATTCAAGCTTCGTCTTCCTCATGAAGCTCTTCTACTTTGAAGATTCTACCCAGACTTAGTCGCATCTTTACCACGTACCTGGAGCACTGATTTTTCACATAAACCGTATCCTGCCTTATATTATCAGTTAGTTTTTTATTTGGCAAAGAGTGTTCCTGAATTGAATCTGAAGACCCGACGGCGGGGAATCGTGTCTCCTCTGAATCTCTCCAAGATGCCAGAATCGTTTTGTGTAACTTCTGCTCGTTGGTTGGTGTTCTGATTTGTTTTTCCTTCGTGTGTTATATCTTTGTCATAACGTGTCATGCCTCTGCTGCAAGTGTGAGCTGGACGAGACAAATCCTGCTGTCATGGCCTTGACAGCTAGCAGGGAATGCAGGGGTCTCTTGCTACCCACAGCATTTGTCCCTCACTTCGATGGTGGGGTCAGAGAAGGATGCCAGGTTGTCTAAATCTGTTTGGATCCTGAGAGCTGGATAGCAGGAGCTCCCTCTCAGCGTTCAGATGGCCAGGGACTGGGTCTGAAATATTAGCAGAATCTGACTCAGTTCTGAGTTTGGGGAGCAAGGGGCACGCTTACCGATTGCAGGTGCACAATAACTCTCACGGGCTTCAGTCGGGTACCAGGAGTTCAGGGTGAGAATGCATATCCAGAGGCAAGGATTTGTTCATTCACCCGACAGGCGGATGTGGAGAGGCCACCGTGGGTCAGGTGCTGAGATACGAACCAGAGGCACACACCTGCCCTGCCTTCCCCACGCAGCAAGCAGTGGAAATCAGTGTGATAAATACAAATAGAAAAATCTGTGCTATCAGGAAGCAGGCTGTGGGCAGGTTAGGGAGTGTTTCAGGAGGATGAGAAGGTGAAAGTGGCTTTTATTTGTGTGTATGGAGTGTTTGGTGGACTCCAGGCACTGTTAGGTGCATGTGGCCCACATATGTGAACAAGTCTGCCCTCAGGCCCTTGCCCCCCTAAAGCTTACGTGTTAGAAAATCTGCCAGCGCGTAAGGAGGCAGTGGTGTTGGGCTGATTCTGGAGGGTGAGGTAACACCTGAGCGGTGTGGCTAGAAGCCAGTGAGGACAGGTGCCTTCCATTCGGAGGGCACTGAGGATGAGGAGGGGGGCTTCACCCACTGCTTCCCCTGGGATGTTCCTGCAGCAGAAACCGGAGAACAGTTTCATCTAATCAGACTGTTTTAACAAAAGCTTCTTTTCCATGCTTGCTAAGGTTTGCCCTCCTAGTCTAGGTGCTTGGTTGGTGGGAGAGGTCTTACTCAATGCCCAGAGGAAGGATGGAGGGATGGACAGATGGACGGATGGAGGGATGGGATGGGTCGTTTGTCATTTTGAGGGTAGACACGATCATTACCATCAGCATGGGAAAGGGGTCACCCACAGACCCAAGTCAGGAACCCCTGGTTACAACTCAGAGGACCCAAATGTGTTGTCTAGAACCGTGGGCCCCTTCCCAGGGCCCCGCCCCCCCCGCCACGCTGCAGCCGGAAGTGATCCCCGCTTGAGTTTGCATGGGGGGGTCTGATGGCCTGCACTTCTTTCATTTCAGACTGCTCTGCCATGACCACAGCGCGGTACCGGCCCACGTGGGACCTGGCCCTCGATCCGCTGGTGTCGTGCAAGCTCTGTCTCGGGGAGTACCCAGTGGAGCAGATGACGACCATCGCCCAGTGCCAGTGCATCTTCTGTACTCTGGTTGGTCTTTTGAGAGAAAACAACTGTTAAAAACAATTTCAGGAGGAGGCTTTTTGCATTTGTTTTTAGTGACCTTGGATCCCACTTTTGCCCGGGATGGAGTCTCTTAACGCAGTTACTGAAAAGAATTCGCCTTGAAATCAGTCAGGCACCCAAGTAGATTTCCATCACAGGTGCTCCTGATGCAAAAGTTAGCGGTTAAACAGAATTTTAGAAGCTAGTAATGCAATTGAGAAAATCTGATCGTGACATGTGCTTTCCTTTCCAGAAAGAAAAAGCTTCACCCTACCTCATTTTAAATTTAATTTAACAGTTACATGTTTGCGATTATAACAGAGTGCTAACCTAGTGAGTGTGCAGTGAGAATATTTGGCTATTCATGTCAACTTGCACCCGTGTCATGCTAACGAGGATGTTGAAATCACATTTAAATTTCCGTAGGATGTAGCCAGCATTATTTGGGGCCAGATGATCCGCTCTTGGTGATTATAGGGACTTCTCTTTCCATCAGGCCTAACTCAGACTCAGCATTTCACCCCTCAGAAAGGGAAAGTGAGGATATGGGGTTTATTTTCAGTTCATTTTGTTGAATTCTACTTGATTTTTCTTCCCATTCAAGTAATAAAAAAGGTCCAAAAAGAAAAAAAAAAAAAAACTGCTTTCTTCCAACTATTAAAAAAACCCAAAAAGTTGCTTCTGAATTTAACTGTGTTATAAATGGACCATCTGGGTGGCCTGCTGGTGTATTTTTCAAATGTCTAGGTTAAAATCTGTCACTAGACAGCCTTCCCTACCCTTTTGCAGGAGCCGTGTTCTCCCCTCCTGCCCTCGTTTTATAGACCTTATTACTTCATGTCTCCTGATGTCCCTGCGACATGGGCACGTTCAACAGCATCATGTCCCTTTCAGAGATAGGGAGATGGAGCTTTGCAGACCTTCACGTCTCCATCTTCTGGCTTCGGACGCCAGCTTTCTGGGGGACAGGATTCTGTACCCCTTAAACACCTGGTCTACTCAGGACTCAACGACTGCTGATCACTAAAAGTTCACTGGATTACAGGGCAGCGAGTCCGCCTCAGTGTTGATCTGCAAGAAATGCGGCTCATCAAATCCTCAGGAAAGTCACTTCAACGTGGAGGGCAGGAAATTGCTTTTGACATTCTCCTGAGATGGGAAAGGGTGGGCGGGAGAGGAATGTGGGAGAGGCAGAGAGAGGGGGCCCTCCAGCCATTAACACTGTGAATGGGACTTAGTTGCACTTCTAGAGGAAGAGCTAGGGTGGGGGAGCAGTCAGGAGGGATTAAAGATTTTGCTTTATGCAAATCGCTTCCCCTTTGTCTGAGGGCACGTCTTCTGTGGTCTCCACAGGGGGAGTCAGTCCCCTCGGCTCTGTGCCCTCAGGTGAGCTTGCTGGGTCTCAGTCACCTGCTCCGCCCCCCCTGCCTTTCCTTGCTTTCATTGTTTTGGTTTTCTGTTTCTAGAGAATTGTAGTAAAAACAAGTAAGCAACTCTAATTCACATCAAGTGCTTAATTTAAGTGGGGAGAGGGGACTTTGAAGGGAGGGAAAGAGCACAGAGAGGGGCGCCCGCGGTTCTGAGAGATAGCAGGACAGTGGAGGTTTTTTTTTTTTCCACAACCAGGTATTAAAATGAAAATGTTGAAAAAAACAGTCGTGCTGGTTTCTGCAGCGTGAACAGAGGAAGCACCTGCGTGTTGACAGATCGAGAGTGGGGGAGGTGCCTGCGCCCCGTTTCTCCTGTGTGTGTGGCCTCGTGTCACCCCGGGCCCCCCACCACGGCCCACGGCCAGAGGAGTTGTAACTGCCCCTTTCCTGGGGGACAGACAGGAAAAGGTGGGAAAGAGGAAAGAGAGAAAATTGTCTAAGACAGAAGGAAGCCCTCTTCATAAGTAATCACTGGAGCGTTACCGTTAAGCTCTGAGGGAGGTTGACCTCAAGGAAGGAAGGGCCCAGGGGCAAACCAGGATGGTGCAGTCAGGCATCTCTGCCTTGAAATGCAGGCTCTGTTTCTGACCTCGGCGACCCCTGAGGCCTCCTCTGTATGTTGGGTCCCCCAGTAGTTAATGGTGGAGCCCATCCTGGAGGAAGCCGAGACTTAGGATTTGTAGTCGAGTGTGCTTTCCACGGTGGCCAGATGAGGTAGACTGTGCCACACAGAAAAGTTGGTCTCCCTGGAAAATGTACCTACGGTCCAGCCCCCAAGCCTTCTGCTCCCTGTGTGGCTCTGGCCTGGGGCGGCGGGGAAGTTGACGACCCAAGGCAGCCTTAGAGGGGCTACTGCCTTTCTGGTCTCATGCCCCAGCTCTGTCAGTGGTATGCTTTAGAACCCAGGGGAAACCTTTCCTAGAAAAACCCTCCCAATCCAGCCCCCTCATACCATGACACCCCCACTTTTGCTTGTCTGTCTGTGATGGCTCTCTCTCACGTTTTCTCTGATAGCTAGCTCAAATGACCCCTCTGTAGTTCGGACCCTCTTGAGTGGAAGTGCCACCATGTAATCGGGTCCCTGCCTTTATCCAGCCTCAGAGCTCCGTTCCCCACCCTCTCCCCACGTCCTCTGTTCCTAACTGTAGGAAGCTTCCAGCTCCTCTTCTATCTGGTTCCTTTTGTCGAACTGTGTTGTCGTGATGTCTACTTACCTATGTCTGCCACTAGAGGAGCGGGGATTTTGTTTTGTTTCATTGTCCGCTAAACTTTGGCCTTCAGTGGTGCTCAAAAAAATGTTTGTCACTGGAATGGTCGGTGCTTGAGTTCTAAATGGCTTAATGTCATATGAGCAAGATGTTACTCTTATTTTTCTTATTTTCACTATTGCAACTGCTCTTGCTCTGGTTCTGCCTCTTCCTCCTCTCTGAGGCACGCCTAAGAAATCGTAGTGTCTCCAGATTTAGAGGAAGCTAACTCTGGTGCACCACATGGTAAGAGTGAATCCTGGGGAGTAGTTTTCAAAGTGTTCTTCAGCTCAGGGTCTCTATTCAAACGGAGGTCTACAGGGGAGACTAAAACTATGTCAAGTGGTTGAAAGCAGGCCTCTCTGTCAGTGTAGAGCTTGGGGGCCATGAGCCCAGTGGATTATCTCTGCCCTGCACGTTGGCTCCTGGGGGCTCTGTGGGGCACAGCTCCCCGGCCTCTTCTCTGTGGGCTGGGGCCCAGCGGTGTAGAGGGCCTCGTCCTAGTCTGGGTCTAGGGTCTAGGGATGGGGAAAGGCATACTTGCAGGGTGAGGTGCCTTGAGGTTCGAGGCTGAGAATGGACCAGAGGGCCGGGGCTTCCAGCTGCCAAGATGGCGGCCACATGGCCACGTACCTCAGCAGGGCCTTTCTGTGTCCCTGTGGCAGACCTGCTTTCTGATCTGCATGGTCTCAGGGCGCCACCCAGACCCCTCAGATTCTCTGCCCACACTGCTCACAGGCATGCCACAGTGGTTTGTGTCTTTATCTCTGGTTTTTAGGTTCCCTGTAAAACTCTGCCTTGCGGGTAGAAAAGGATGGGGAATAGCATTTGTTAATTGTTGGAGCCATACCACATTTATCTCACTTGTCATAAAACCCGGTGAAGTGGCCAGAATTCTCCCATCTCATGAAGAGACTCAGCAGCTCAGAAAGACGCAAGGTCCTGCTCAAGAATGCTCTCTGGTTGCCTCCACTCCAGGACACTTGTTGCTCGCATCCAGATCCGACGCTTATCTACTGACGGCCCCTAAGAAAATGCTGAGTCTCTGCTGGGAAACTTCATGAAGGCCTGGAGGCTGCTCTGGAGTCATTTGTGGGCCACACTCCATGGCAGGGGCAGGGGCAGGGGCCTTCCTCCATACACCCCTGGGTCCTGGCACCTTCCAGCTGAAGAAGGGTACTCGGGGTCTGCTTTCTCTCTCCCTGTTTTGTGCACTTGATTCTCCCTCCCGTGGCCCCCCTCCCTCTTCTCACCCAGGAGACCCATCCAGGTCTCTTGCAGTTGAGGCCCTGGAACCCTGCCCCATTGTTGGCAGGGTACCCCAGTGGAGGTACTTAGCGGTGCCCCCCGGCCCCTTCTTATCTGTGAGGTACAGAACAAACACACTGTTGGTTTCTCTGTTTGATGGAATAATCTTCAGTTCTATGGACGGTTGAGATAGCTTAGCGTAATGAGGCGAAATGAGTGGAGCCTCCCTCTACTGGAATGAGCCCTCAGGCTTCCCAGTTCTGAGCAGCGGTGCGAGGACTCACGTTGTCCCCCGCTTGGGCCTCAGAGCCACGTATTTGAGTCCCCTGTCAGGGGCCCTCTTAATCCAAACACCAGGAGATCCCACAGGACCACAGAAGCGCCGGATTCTCCCGTTAGCGGTAGTCCCCTCAGGGCTTCTCTGTTCTTCCATAGTTTTGGCTCCTGGTATTTGTTGAGTGGATGACATGATGGCTTCTTAGTGTTTCTGTCTCTAATGTATGTGGGTTAACACTCTCCCACTGCGGCACCTCTGACTTGCCTTCCAGCGGGAAGTCTGCAGTGAAGGTGAGGTTTGCTTAAAGACTCATTTTTGTTCCTCTGTGACTTTGGTTTTTCACATTCAGCAGATAGAAAGCATTGTCCACACTTGTTGCTTCTCCTGCAGCTTGTTTACGGGTGTGGTGGGAGGGGCGTGTGCCCCCTGCAGAGGAGGCTGTGCCCTCCCCCACCCCGGGGAAGGACATGCCCCCTGCAGAGGAGGATGTGGCCGCCCCCCACCCCAGGGAAGGACATGCCCCTTGCAGAGGAGGCTGTGCCCCCCCCCACCCCAGGGAAGGACATGCCCCCTGCAGAGGAGGTTGTGTTCCGCCCCCCCCCCCCCCCCCCCCCCCCCCGCAATCCAGGGAAGGACATGCCCCTTGCAGAGGAGGTTGTGTTCCCCCCAACCCAGGGAAGGGCGTGCCCCCTGCAGAGGAGGCTGTGTCCCCCCACCCCGGGGAAGGACGTGCCCCCTGCAGAGGAGGCTGTGTCCCCCCACCCCGGGGAAGGACATGCCTCCTGCAGAGGAGGATGTGCCCCCCCCACCCCGGGGAAGGACATGCCCCCTGCAGAGGAGGATGTGCCCCCCCCACCCCGGGGAAGGACATGCCCCCTGCAGAGGAGGATGTGCCCCCCCAACCCCGGGGAAGGACATGCCCCCTGCAGAGGAGGCTGTGGCCTCCCGACCCCAGGGAAGGACATGCCCCCTGCAGAGGAGGCTGTGCCCCCCCCCCCCAGGGAAGGACATGCCCCTTGCAGAGGAGGATGTGCCCCCCCCCACCCCAGGGAAGGACATGCCCCCTGCAGAGGAGGCTGTGCCCCTTTTCAGAGAAGGGAGTGCTGCACTCTCTCTGGGGTCTCTCCCCTCCCCACTGGCCAGTGCAGCCCCTGCACCAGGAGAAGGGAGTCCAGGATTCCCTGGTCCCTGTGCCAGAGCGGAAAGCACAGCTTCAACTCCAGGCTCTTTTTTCTGTGGAGAGCAGTGGTGCCAAGGCCCCTGAGTCCCCAGAAGAGCCCCCAGGTTGTCAGAGTGGGACTGAGTCCCCTTCAGGCCTCCCGGTCACCCTCAGCCTCACCCTGTGCCCCACGCTGGGTCCCACCTCATCAGAGCCTGCCCCTCATCCCTGGCCATGGTGGGGTTCCCAGAATAGCCCTCCTGCACCCCGTCAGCAGGGCTGGTAACCGCTCCTGCAGGACTTCCCTGAGGACGCCTCGTTTTGATGGTCGATTTTTCCAGTACCTGCTGGTTCCAGGCCAGGCTGTGGGGTGTGCCCAGTCCCCCCCCCACCACGCGTTGCCATCACTGTCACTTCCCTAAGCCAAGGCCACACACTGCCCTGATGGGGACTCCTGGCCTGAGCCACTTTCCCCTGGTCTCCCTGCCGCACTCAGGTTTACCCTCACCCTGCTGAGACTGAGTTCTTTCATGCGGCCTCTGCTGGAGTAAATCCACTCCACGGGGAAGGAGTCTCCACCACCTCTGCACACGAAGCCCCATTGCTGCATGCGGCCCGGGTGCCCTCCTGCCTCTCTGCTCCCCATGGGCTGCCGTGTTTGACACACCCGTGGTCCAGCCAGCCCTTCTGGGGTTGCTGTGCTTTGTGTGGACCTGACATGGGAATGGGCACTCTGTGCTCTGCCTGCCCTGAATGAGCACGCCCCTGTCCAGCGCCGGCCTCACCTAACCCACAGCTGGCTGGTCTCTCTCTTTGCTTTGATTGTGGTGAAGGAGGGCCCCCCAAACCTTGCCGCCCCTGGGTCGGCTCCAGCGCGCCCTCCCTCTCACAAAAGCAGGTGGTCCGTGCCTACCAGCTGAATTGAACTAGAAGCCCCAAGTGGCTGACAAACCAGTGGGCTTCCGACTTGGTGCTCTTCAGAGAGACTGTTTCACGCCAGATCGTGGCTCCACGACCTTACTGGGCATCTGTAATCACAAGCCTGCCGAGGAGTATACGTGCCCTGGGTCCCTACCTGAGGGCCCGCAGTGCACTGATACTCGGGGTGGTGGTAGCCGTGGGGGCTGCCGGGCTGACGCCCACGGAAAGCACGTGGTGCCTGCCCGAGCAAGTGACCGTAGCCACCTCGGGTTGGTCTCCTGGCTGGAATGGGCTTGGTGGTGGCAGGCTTCTCTCCTCCCACCGCACGCGGAATGGGGGCTCCGGGAGGTGAGGTTCCTTGCGCACAGCTGGGAGGTGGGTAAGCTGGAATTCAGACCCAGGTCTGTGCTTCCAGGGCCCTTGCTCTTCAAACGGCGTTCACTGGGGTCCCACCGCCGTTGCTTGGACCTGCCTGTTCCTAAGTAGTGGATCCCCGAGGAGCATAAGCCACGCCAGCTCCTCGGAGCAGTTTCTGAGCAGTGTTCTCCTGCTCTCAGGATCTTCAGCAGCCTGCAGGCCTTCGAGTAAGAAAACAGACACCATGGAGACTTGCTGTAGCTCAGGCAAGGCCGCTGGCTCTCTATGGCCCACTTCTCCTTGGCAAGAAACCGAAGCAGAGCTTTCAGAGCAAATATGCAGTGCCGTCTCCTCTTTGGAACTTCGTTTCAGACAGTTGGAAAACAAAACGGAAAATGAAATGCCTGGAACATTCTGTGGCTCTCGACACCTCCCCTTCCTCCTTCTGCCCTTTGCGCAGCGGATGTCCCCTTTCTTGGGATGTCCTTGTCCCGCTGGCCAGTGTGTTGCCTCTGGGAAGCCTTCCTGGCCCTGCCCCGGGGGGGGACCCCCACTCCCCACTGGGACGTCAGAAATAGGGCACTGTCCCGACCTGCAGGAGCGTCTTTTCCCTCCGCGGCGGCCATGGGGGCTTGGCGTCTCGGACCGTCGTTGCATCCGAGAATCATGGGCATGTATGGATGCATTCCAGGGTGACTGACTCGGCCAGCTTGAAGTACATACAGCAGAGGCGCCCGGGTGGCTCAGTCAGTTAAGGGTCTGCCTCTTGATTTCAGCTCAGGTCTTGATCTCAGGGCGTGAGCTCAAGCCCCGCATTGGGTCCTGTGCTGGGCGTGAAACCTACTCTAAAAAAACAAACAAAAAAAAGGTACGTAAAATTCTGTGTTCTAGTAAAAAAAAAAAAAAAATAGGAGGTAACTGAAAATACATAATAAATGATTGCATATGAAATAGTTCTTAATTGAGGAAGAAGGCAGAAATTAAAAACAAAACCCCCCTCTTTGGAGTCAGGCATACTTGAACCCCAGCTCGTCTACTTACAGAGTATGTCTTTAAGCCCGTTCTTAACTTCCCCGAGGCTTTGTTTTCTCGTCTGTAAACTGGGAGCCATGGCACCTCACCTGACTCTTGTGGCAATGGCTAACGCAGCTCAGGTGAAGACACTGATCCCTGAGAGCTCCAAGCAACATGATAGCGGGAAATCCATCGATATCTGCTTTTGTACTACCTATTTATTTTTACAGAAGTTTCTCTGCCCATTCTCTTGTGCTCCTTTTAAGACCTCTTTTTGCTATTAGATGGAAAAACATGGCTTGTGAGTCCTGACCCACTTCATATCTGGAAGAAGACTGGGCTGGTTTTCCATGGATGGTTGGCTGGACACTTGGATCCTCATCTCTTTTTATATAGTAAACAAGTCGATGCTCCCAGAACATAGTCATTGTGAGCATTGTGCAGAGGCCTCTGAATGATCCAGCCAGACGTGACACACTGGTGGTTTTGCCGTCGGCCTGTTCTTGAACAAGGATGTTCAGAGTCGTAGAGACCCCCTGCTGGGGGTTTCCCACGGGCGCTAAGTGTCGTATTGTGCCTTTCGGGGGACGCAGAGTCTCCCCGCCGTGGTGTACAGCCCCGCACAGCGCTATGAGAGTTTATGGCATTGCAGTGTTCTCCAGAGATCCCAGATGCACAAACTGAGGACAAAAAGTAAAATCATCGTCTTGTGGTTCCGATAGATTTTTATGCCTCTGACTCTAGGAATCCTGTCATGCAGATAGACAAAGCAGAGGCGGAGTGGGTGCTGTGTCCTGGAAATTGTGCTGGTGCTTTTATGTTCTTTCTTAGGATCACAAAGCCCAGCCAGGTGGCCATCCCTGTTTTATGGTCAAGGGAGCCGTGGCCCGAACTCGTCAGGGAGCCCGTCCGTGGCCTCTGCCTACAACGGTTCCGTGGGTCGGTCTAGCTCTGCCTTCGGTCTTCCTCCCGCCTCACCGGTCACCTAGCCAGACGCAGCACATTCCAGGTTCCTCCCGACTGGAAACACAGCATTGTTGCAAGGGTGGCAGGCCACCAAACCACAGCGTGACTGTCTCCCCCAGACAGCTGCTGTGGTGCTCACGGCCAGAGCGGGGGGGCAGGCAGGCCTGCTGGTGGCTCCGTGTGACTGCCCCCTCTTCTCTCTGCCGCCTCGCTTCCTTCTGGTGTGGGTTTTGATGAGCATACCTCTGAGACCGCAAACAGCTCTCCTGCATGCAGCTCATCCATACCCGGTTCTCTGGGAACTCTCCAAAACCATTGTGCTGGCGAGATATTGGTGACCCATGCATCGCGGAAGTTCAGGGGGCCTCTGCCCTCACGGGGAGCCCGGGCAGGACCGAGGAATGCAGTCCGCCTTGGGGCTGGGCTCTGGGCGCCCACATTGCAGTTGTCGCATGAAGCCTCGCATTCTGTTTAGTGCTCTTGAGAAAGGCTGTGGGAAATGGCTCTGAGGATTACCTTGATTTGTATTTTTAAAAGAAATGGCTACCTCGTGTCTCTAGTGTTTGAAATATTCTGATGTGCTAGAAGGGTGAGAATTACCCATTTAGATCAAATTATTATTTATATAATCAGGCATACAGTTTTCCATGTCATCTTCTAGATTCTCTTCCACGAAATTCTTACAACT
The DNA here is from genome assembly GCF_009762305.2 of Zalophus californianus. NCBI lineage: Eukaryota > Metazoa > Chordata > Mammalia > Carnivora > Otariidae > Zalophus > Zalophus californianus. Next base: position 5,329,351 of record NC_045602.1, read on the forward strand.
CCACCGTGATGTGGGTTAAAGCCCCCCAAAGTGCAGGTAGGGAAAATGAGGCTGGTAGAAGGAGAGTAACAGATGTGTTCCAGGCATAGGCATAGAGCTAGTCGGAATTGCAGCTGGATTCCAGTTTAGACACAGCCATTAGTAATGACCATGGGTCCTTCTAGGGCAATGGAGTGCACATTTGAGGGGAGGTAGAGGCTTAGGAAACATAGCTGATGGGCTTTTCTTGATGAATCACTATTACTTTTTTTAAAAAGATTTTATTTATTAGAGAGTGTATGTGCAAGTGAGAGAGAGAGAGAGAGAGAGCACAAGCAGGGGGAGGGGCAGAGAGAAAGGGAGAAGCAGGCTCCCTGCTGAGCGGGGAGCCTGATGGGGGACTCTACCCCAGGACCCCGAGATCATGACCTGAACCAAAGGCAGACGCTTAACCGGCTGAGCCACCCAGGAGCCCCAAATCACAATTATTTTTAATAGTGCTAATATAACAGTGGTGTTGGCATCATGAACCCCAAATACTGGACTGGGGCTGTGATTGCAGGTTGATCTGGGGATGCTGTTGAGATGGTTTTTGCTGGTTTCTCCACTTAATGGCCACAGTTTCTGTGCTCTTTGAGTTCTCCTATGAGCGTTTCAAAGTCTGTCTCATGTTACTTTTGGTAGTGAGCCTACCAGGGGAGGCCATGTCTTTCCTTCTAATTGTGCTTCATAATGTGCTCTTCAGGGGAGTGTGGGCTTCCCAGACTCGTAGACTGAGGCAGGAGTGTACGACCGCATCCCGCTCCATAGAACTCTGCCCTGTCTCCCACTTTGTCTGTCTGACCCGAGACTTTGAGCAGTCCTTCAAGTAGGTGCAGTTGTAGTAAGTAACTGCTGGGAAGTGGGGTGTCAGGGGTGAGGATTGGCATCTGTGTGCAGGTTCTCGGGGAGCGCAGGGGCATTTCTGAGTCGAGCCAGGCCAGGCTTGACTCGGGGCTCTGCCCTTGCTGTCTGGCTCCGCCGGCAAGCTCCTTCAGTGACTCTGTTCACACCTGAAAGGTGCAACTGTCATCCCCTTCCTGTAAGAATGATCTCAGGTGTACGTGAAACGATGGAATAGAAAGGGTTGAGTACAGTGCCTGGCGTCTGATACGCATTTGAGAAATGCTCCTTCCCGACCTCCCTCTCCTCCTACCGTGAGATGCACTGGCATGGTATTTGCCAAACTTGTGTGCAGGGACCCCACCTGCAGCCTTCGTTCTGTGGCCTGGAATACTCTTCGAGTGAACAGAACCTCTACTTTGGTGGTCGCTCTGGGCTACACGGTAGAAATAGGCAAATAGTGAAAATAGGCGGTGTGCTGGATTATGTATTGCGAGGTCTTCGCCCTTGAGGAATAAAGATGTTGACAGATACTTCTCTGTTCTTTGGTTTTTTTTCAGTGCCTGAAACAGTATGTTGAGCTCTTGATCAAAGAAGGACTGGAAACTGCGATCAGCTGCCCCGATGCGGCCTGCCCTAAACAGGGCCATCTGCAGGAGGACGAGGCACGAGCGTCTGAACAAACCTGGTCTTTAACGGGCGCAAGGGCGCCCGCGGTAGATCCGCCGGGGGTCATGGGCTCTGCTTAGGCCGACCTGGGCTGTGTTCTAGCCCACAGCTGGTCATACTTCTTGTTTGTGTTTTTTCTTCTTAGATTGAGTGCATGGTCGCTGCTGAAATTATGCAAAGATACAAAAAGCTACAGTTTGAAAGAGGTAGGTGCCTGGGTGGGTTAGCGGCTTACGATTCCCGTGGTGGTGGAGGACCGGCCGGCGCGTCGGGGGTGGGGAGCGCTTTCGGGGGATAGGATTGTCCATCCTTTGGCTGCAGTGGAAGTGAAAGCATCGATGTAAGTTAGATTTCTGAGATGTCGCGGTCATTTTGAGTTCTCTGCAGAGCTCCCAGGTGGAAGGCCTTTGTTGGGTTTCCATGTGGCAACAAGAAGGAATCCTGAAACACAACTCCTTTACAGAGATTTGGGTTTAGGGGTTGGCTTAAAGCAATCTGACCCTCATGGGGCATGATTATTCTGCAGCCGGGTTATGGCTAATAGTTTGGGGACTAAATTCTTAGACGGTGCAGAATTTAAAAGATCCAAAGGCGCAGAAGGAAGTTGGGAGGCCACGTGTGGGTGAAAGTGTGATGACCGGCGTCCTGACAGGAGAGTGTAACCTGTGCTTTTGCACCTGGGGCGGGTCTGGACACGTGGGCGCCGGGTCCCACGTCCCTTGTCTCAGTAAGTTTTTCCAGACTTCCAGCTCTAGTGGGTGGCGGTAGCAGTGTGGACCAGATCTGCCCCCGTCTCCAGGGTGTCCTGCACACCCTCTTGGCGGGAGCCAGGCCTGCCACAGACCTCAGGGTTCCCCAGGAGCACTGTGTGGCACGGGCGGAGCGGAGGTGACATCATTTTCAAGGTGGCCTTGCCAAGCATTGAAACGTGTTGGATGCCCAGGACTGGTCTTTGGCTTGGCTCTCTGAAGTGTGCCAAGGTCATAAAATGATGTTTTAAAGAGTCAGTGGCTTCCATTTGGCTTCATTCCCATATATATCCGGGACCTTGGGCTCACCTGAAAAGGAGCAGAATAACAGACATGTTTAGATGATGCTCCTTAGGCACAATTTTACTGTGAAGACACCACATCCAAACTCTGACCTTTTCAGCTCAGACTGTAATCATTCAAGTGTGCTCTCCGCTCTTCCTGCTCTTATACAGAGCCTTCTCTGCATCAGAAGCTCATTATTGAGATGCAACCCTGGGCTGCATGTTTACAGGAAAACACTCAAGATGGGAAGAATGCAGAATAGAGCAGAGGAAAGGATCAGGAGATTCCTAGCTTAGCCGAATGTGGAAAGCTCTTTCTTTCTTTCTTTTTTTTTTTTTTAAGAAATGCTACAGATAGTTGTATTTCCTCTTGAGGCTTGCTTAAAAAAAAAAGGCAGTGTGTGGCAAACTTAAAAAAATGAAACAGGATTCTGATGACATTGAAATTGTTTTCAATTGTTTATTTAAATGGCATATATCATTTGCTTTGGGGTGGTTTATAGTTTAAATGTAATACCATGTGATACAGAAGTCAGCATGTAGAGCTATAAAATTGATTAATTTGGATTTCTGAGACTTTCAGGCTCTTCTGAAAATATTTTCCAGAGAGAATCTTGACAGAAACTGGTAGTTATTTGGGTTATAAGAAAATTAACTTTCTCTGACCTTGAATTTCATTTAAAAATTCAGCTGGATAAATTTTCCTACCTAATAATTTCAACTTTGTACTTTCAAATACTTTGTAATTTCAAGTGCTTTGGCTCAGTCAGGGATTTTTTTTTTTTTTTCTAAACTTTGCATAAAAATGAAGCCAACTTGACTTAGGTGAACAAAATCTCTCAAGTCTATTACTTGAGAACATTTTGCTAGCACTATGTGAAAAGCAACAAAAACACAAAATGAACTCAGACTTAGTATGACCAAAGACCTGTCTGAATGAAATGTTGAAATGTTAAAATGTTGGAGCAATTGCTTCCAGCAAGTACATCAAACAAGTTTTGAAACAAGTGATTGTTTTGAAATGCAGTCAGGGAGGCCGCCCCAGGAAGAGAACCCAGCTCCCAGGTCCTCTGACAACACTTAGTTCCTAATTGGTTTAAGTTGCAAACATTGTCTCCCTTGGGTCTTAGCATGTCTCCTCTCATGTAACAGCCTTGATCTTTTTTTAAATTGGAAGTACGGTTGACACACAATGTTATATTAGTTTCAGGTATAACAAGCTTGATTTTCATCTCCTCTCCCCCACTCCTCCAGTTGGGATCTTTGGCAAGGAAGCTGTGGGCTTGTTTTTCTTTCCCAGTGCCCACCTGCCCCTGTGGCAGACTCCAGAGGCCTTATGGGGGCAGGCTCTGCAGGGGGCCCACTCCCTCGCATGCCCCACCATGCTCCGCTACACCCGTGCTCTTGGCTGAGCAGCGACCCTGACAGGCTGCAGGTGTTTTTTCCCTGTTCCTCACTCCTGAAGCTCCTGCCATCCAGAGGCGGGCCCTGCAACCTCCTGGGTTCTTTATTCTTGGGGCAGCAGGTCCGATGAATGCTAACGTCAGGGCTTGTCCTGCATGGTGTTGGTGCTTTCCTCGAGAGTAAAGCCCAGAGAGATGAACTCACTTGCTGAACTGATCCATCTGTAAGCAGGCCTGACCGGGGCCGAGGGCTCCCCACAGGGCGGGATGCACTGCCACGGGGGTGCTGCGGCCGGAGCGCGGGCCTGGCCAGCCGCGTAGTGAGAGAGGAACCCCATCTCTCCTAGCACGCTTCTCCAAGAAAACCACTTTAAAAAGAAAAGCACCTTTTTAAAAAGTCTTGGGCTTTTTTATAAGCAGAGCTATTAGGGACCTGCTTCCTTCATCTATGATTAATGTGTCTTGGGGAGATGGAAGCTGAGAATTAGTTTCTAAGGTGTGCCAGAAAATAGGTTGCTGGCCTTGTTTGAAGACCTATGCTCTACACAGACATGTCTATGTAAGACATTAGATATAATGTATCGAAGATACAATGTGTCTAATGTATATTGTTAGGTATATATGTGATCCATAGCCCTAGATGTCTGTACCTGCATGCTTTCCGAAAAGGAGAGCTCCCTGGTGCTCCCCAGTGTGGATTTTCTTACTGATCGTTTCCTGTCTTGTACATCAGCTGGCGGAATTCAGCATGGGAGTGGCGACGGGCATGTTAGTACAAGTCCACGGGAAGAGCCCTGGGGGCTGTATTGCAGGGTTTGAGGTGTCCTGGCTGCAGGGGAAGGGTGTTCGCCTTCGGCCGATTGGGACAGATTCTTTGCCCTTTTCCTCTCTGATAGGAAATCTCTCCCCCGGGGACAGGCAGTTCCTGTCACAGCTCCATGAGGACAAAAGTCACAAAATTTAAGTCATTACCATGGAAACCTTAACTAGGTCTCCTTGCCCTGCGCTCCTTAATATAACTGGGTCTCGGCCGATGAGGCAGCCTAGTAGCTGCCTTCGCTGTGCCAGGAGAGTGAATGGGAGATGGGTTATGGCCACGGGGTGCGGGAGTTAGTGCAGCCAGCCCTGACGCCGCAGGCTCCTCACTGTAGAGGCCGGGGCCCGGAGCAGGGGGAGCCCGCAGGGTCTGTGTAAGGGCAGCATGCTCACCGACGCTCTCAGACAGACCAGCACTGACCACAGCGTCAAGATAGAAGAGAACAGAGCAGGCTGAGGACCTCTGTCCCTGTGTCGTGTGGTGGTTAGCGTGCTAAGTGCCCACACCCTGCATTGCCCTTCCGCAGGTGCTGTGCTCATAGGGGACCCCAAAATCTAGCTGGGGTGAGGCTGGGCTCCCCCAGAGCCCTCTTTAGCACCGAATACAGGGAGCCGTGTGGGGACCGTCGTGAGGAGGTGAATCAGACCAGGGAGGGGAGTGCAGCGGGTCACCTGCCTCGCTTTCATTCCCCGGGGTGGGGACCTCCATGGAGGGCTTGTCTCCCTCCTCCTTTCTCCTGTCCCCTAGGCTCAGGTGAGGCTCCCCACACATGTGCCCCGGGGGCAGCCACTTCGTTGCCCCACAGAGCCACCCCCAGATCTGATGGCCGCAAACATTCCTAGAAAAGCAGACCCTGAAACTCAGCTAATGACAGGAGCTTTCTCCTCATTCACTCACCATTAGGAACATCAAGAAGATTTTACGTTACTGTAATGAAGGTCAGTTAAAAAGTAGCATATTTTCCTGGATTCCAGAGATCCTTTATATTAGACCTACCAATTTGATAGTTTCCTGCCATTGATTAATTCTCCCTTCCAAACAACAGGTCGAGGAGGAGTTAGATTAGAGCAGGAGTGGGTCAGCTTTGGCCAGTGGGCCCAGAGTGGCCCGGCCCATGGCTTGGCATTGTAAATAAAGTTTTATTGGGACACTCATTTATGGATCAGCATGGCTGCTTTTGTGCTACAATAGCAGAGCTGAGTCGTTGGAGACAGACCGCACGACTCTCAAAGACTAAAATATACTCACTGTCTGCTCCTTTGCAGAAAATATTTTCTCGTTCCTGGAATAGAAGACCGTTTTCAAGGCTGTACCTGACACAGCTTATTCCTAGAGGGCTGAATCTGGCTTCCCATTTAATTGGGGAAAATGGCACACCTACATGTGTCCTGTAGCAGCCCGTGTAGGTGATGTCTGGGCACACGTCCAGCCCACGTCCAGCCCCCAGTGCGTGCAAATCCTGTTTTCGATGCAGGTGAACTTAACCCACCCCTGGCTGTCGGTCGGTCACACGGCCAGGAAGCTCACAAGCCCCTTTCATTGCCTTCCAAGTTTCCCTGGCAGAATCCAGTGGTCTCCGGTTTCTTCCCCATAGCCACGGCTGAAAAGCTTAGAAACCAGTGGCCTACTTGAAGGCCTTTGAAAATGACCCCAATCCTTTGGCCTGTGATGGTTTTTTGGCAGAGCCTCAGCATTCTGTGTCGTTTCCTGTCAGGTTCTCACATCCACTGGCCCTCACTGAGGATTCAGTGTCACCCCGGACAGGCGGTAAATGAAACGATTAATCAGGTTTACGAAGAAGGGCAGCTCGGGACTGACCAGGAGTGGAAACGGGAGGGTATCCTGTTTTTCAGAATAAGCTCCATCACTAACTTCCTATAATGGGGGCTTCTTAGCAGCTTGACCTCCACTTGGAGAGGCAGCCTGGCCATTTCACAGAGGAGTTAGTTCACGGCTTAGGTTTAAATTTGGGAGGGGGGACAGCCTTAGGCAAACGAGTCATTTGATGAGAATTTGGCCACATTCCTTCCCTCCTTTCTTTCCATTCTCCTTACCAAACGTTGTCCAAGGACCCGCTGCGTGCCTTGCACTGGGCCAGGCTGTGAGGCAGCAAGACTGAAGACGTGGGCCTGACTTCAGGAAGCTGTGCCCTGGGGAGGTGAACAAGGAAGCAGAAGGCGCGCCTGGACCATGGCCTGTGGGCATTCACAGGGAGCCCAGACCGGCCGTCAGGGGTCGGTGGGGGGGGGGGGGGTGCTTCCTGGGAGCCACCAGCATTCTGGGTGCAGGCAGCAGCATCTCTAAAGGACTCTGGGTGTGTTTTGGGTGGGATTGGAAGTGGGGAGTGAGAGGAGGGGAGGAGAAAGAGCCAGACAGGCACCAGGTCGTGAAGGACATAGAAGGACTGTTAAAAATGTGAAGCCATGTGCTGATGTGATCCCTCAGTCCGAACACCCCATGAGAGCCTTCGTGTGCAGACGTTGACTTGCCCATTTTTGTCTCCCTGTGCTAGAGGTGCTCCTGGACCCCTGTCGGACTTGGTGCCCGGCCTCCGCCTGCCAGGCTGTGTGCCAGCTTCAGGAGATGGGGCTGCAGACCCCGCAACTGGTGCAGTGCAAAGCTTGTGACATGGAATTCTGCTCCGCCTGCAAAGCCAGCTGGCACCCTGGCCAAGGCTGCCCGGAGGCCTTGCCCATCACCTTCCTTCCCGGAGAGACCAGGTACCCCGCACACAGCTCCTGCGGCGGGCGTGGGCGGAGGGTGTGGGCGGAGGGCTGGGGAGAAGGAAGAGAAGGAAGCTGCCTCGAATGTGTCTCCGGAGACATGACTGCTTCTGGATCAGTCTCTTCCTCTTGAGCCTCATTTAAACCTGGGCAGGGGGGCGGGCGGGTTGATTATTTTTGAGAACTGATGATGTGTCAGGTACTGTGCAAAGCAGTGGCGTTATAATGGTGCACAGGAAGCTGACTGCACTCGGCCTATCTGGAAAGACAAACCTGTGGATGGCTTATTACCGTCAGGACTTTGAAGTCACATCATACCTAGAGTTTTCCAAGCCTCGATGGTGTGGAAGGTGACCTGAGACGGGGACAGGGACCAGGGTAGGTGGGCAGTAGCTGCAAATACCAAAGGATCGCCAAAAACAGGTTTCCATGCGCCTGAGAGCAAGGGCCTGCACTTCCCTGGAAGAGCGGGGAAACATGGCTGCATCTCTGCCGACTCGTCCCCTGGTCCGACCCTCAGGCCGATGCCCAGGGGGACGCTGCAGCATCACTGTATGTACCTTGAAGTTAAGTAGGATGAATCAGAAGAAATTGGTAATATTCAGCTATTTATGTCCTATAAAGTCTGTAGCACAGATGGTTCCCCAAGATGGTGTTAGCCCTGCGCCTGTTGCAGCCGCGTTCTTCATCGAGGGACTCCCACCGGCCACCCAAAGGTGTGGTCACCTGCTGCTCCCTGTTTTCCTCTCCCCGTTCTGCTGCCCCCTCCCGCTCCCCGCAGCTCCCCCTGCACAGAGAACCTCTTGGCCCCTCCTTCCTCTCCCGAGTCTGCACGTTTGAGCCTGTGCCTGCCCCTCACCACCCTCCTTTCCCTGGAGGCTCCTTGCCGCCCTCAAAGACAGGGCGCAAGTCCGTCCTTCGTCAGGCTACCCCGATCCCAGGGCAGAGCTGCTGACCCCACCCTCTGTGCCCCTCGCTGGAGATGGTCTGTATTGGTCACAACACCAGCCATACTGCACTGGAGGTCATCTGCGTGTGCGGCCGATTCCTCCAGTAGGCTGAGCTCCGCGCATCACGGCCTGCGCTTGCTTGAACTTTGTCACCCCAGATCTTGGCATCCAGCCAGCTCTCAGATGCTAGAATGAATCGCTTACCTCCTGTTTCCATGTAGTAGGGTTGTCTTACATTCCATCTTCCCTTAAGCCATGTTCCCATCCACCACCTGACCAGCTTCGATCACTGCGATGTGTCTGCCCCGTGAAGGTCTTGAAGTGGTCAAAGACGCCTTATCTATTTTCATAAATTTAAGTTTATAGTAAGGGCTGTTATTAATAATAATTTGAAATATAATTGAGATGCCGGGAGATGTTGAAAACCGCCGTCCATACTGTGTGAATTTCTAGGCACACCACACCACACCAGCACGTAAATATTTGAACTGTTTGCATTTTAATGTCTCCCTGAGAAGAGATGGTCTTCATTCCCCACCGATACACTGCCCCTGTTCGTGGAATTTCCTTCAAAATGAGCTTATGAATCACATGAGGAAATTAGTTCCATTACTTTAAGGTCACAACTGGCTTTCAAACTGAAACAATGTTATCTAGCCCGATAGCCACCCTCAGTCACTGGATTTGGTGCCTTGTGACTTTGGGGCTCTTTGCAGCAGTCTGCAGGAGGGCACAGCTTGTGATTGTGCGGAGCTGACTGTGTTCCCCGGGGCCCGCTGGGGGCACTTGCGAGTGACCGCCCTGGCTCATTCGGAGTCGATTCCCTTGCAGCCAGCTTGCTGTGTGTTTTGCCTTCACACTAGACAAGAATTGGAGCAGGAGAGAGTGTTCCCTTCAGAGAGACTGTAATAACTGCCAGTTGCTGAGTGCTGACTGCCCCCCCTGCCAGGTTCTGGGTGTGGGTACTACGTGCCCGGAAACCCGTTCAAGCTTCGCCACACCCTGAGGTGGGTGCCGCTAGCCTCACTCCGAGCAGCGGATGGAATGGGCACACTAACACTGCTGATACCCGAGCCGCACGGCTGGGACTTGTCTGTCTCTGGACCCCATGCTCCTCACGGCGAGGACACTCTGCCTCCTGCCGCCATGTCCTCACTGGTCACTGCCTCCTAGTGAACAGCCCAGAACCGCATTGAGCAGGAGCCCACACCCCACTGAGGAGGCGCCTGCCCTCATTATCAGATAGCTCTTACTAAAGTCAAATGGTTTTAATCGTTATATTTACCATGATGCTTGTGGAAGATCCTTCCGCCAGAATGCACTCCAAATGCCAGAATTTGCTCGCTTTCAGTGCATGTATGCTCATGAATGCATTAGGTTCTAGAAGGGCTGCTCACTCCAGTGGGAGATCATTTTTCTCCTGGTGATGCTGGACTGATGCAGTGAGTTCAGATAATACAGCAAATGTGTTCCCGTGGTGATAACTGCTTGTAGCAGATTACCATTTTATCTTCCAGATGTTCCCATGCACATTTTTTTTAGCTTTCTTTTTAAATTTAATGGCATGGGATGGACATTCTTCTGGAGTCACACCAAAATATCTGTGTCATCTCTTTATTAGCAGTGTAGAACGATTGCTGTCATTTATCGGCCAGCTTCACCCGTGCACGATGCTGCAGGGTGCTGTTGTCGTGTGTGATCTTCCAGCGTGCTCGCCCTGAGAGGCCTGAGGCCCAGACGTGGCCAGTCTGCATAGCACCAGCACGTGACCCCAGGCTTACAGCCCATCACGCCAACCACTGCAAGCCTCACCAGACTTCTTACGACAGTGGTTCTGTAAAGACAGGCCCAGTAGATCTAACTGATCGATGAGCATGTATTTGTAACATTTATTTTTTTCTGATAATAGTGAAGTGCATAAAAATTATCATCGATCCTTTGGAAATCATACAAATGTATGAATGAAAACATAAAATTTGACCATCACCCCATTACGCGGACACCTTCTTTGTAAGCCTTTGCCATGATTTCTTTTGTCTACACATATCTAAACTTAAATACGTACCAATATTGCATTTTTCCCCTTAAATCCAACTGGCTGATCCACAGATTTTTTTGGCGATTGTTTTATGGAGTCTTAGTTTTATTTTATAACACTGAATAACAAGTGGCCGTGGCCCCTATAGTTGCACTAATGGTTGCAGTCTTGCTGGTGCTGACGGGTCCCCCCCACGCCCCCCGGGGCCCCACTGAGCCTCGCGCTGATGGACTCTCTCCCACAGCTCTGCTTTCAAACTGGAGGAGGACGACGCGCCCATCAAGCGCTGCCCCAAGTGCAAGGTCTACATCGAGCGGGACGAAGGGTGCGCCCAGATGATGTGTAAGAACTGCAAACACGCCTTCTGCTGGTACTGCCTCGAGTCTCTGGACGTGAGTACAGCCTTGAGCTTGGCTTTGAGGTTCAGCCTTGCAGTGGGAAACACCCTAGCCATTTCCTAAAGAGCTTAGAGAATGTGCCTGGGAAACAGGAATGTTTTTCTGTGCTTATGAAACTGTGAACTCATCAAGTGCAGTGGTACCGGAAGGAGTTCTGGGGAGCAGATCAGCTCAGGCTTAGGATTCAGCCCAGGTGGATGGGGTCTTAGGATCTTAGGTTTTTTCAGTGGGGACCGTCTTCGCTCAGTCTGCTGTCACAGAACACCAGAGAGTGGGAGCTGAAAAACAGGCATTTATTCCTCACGGCTCTGGAGCCTGGTAGCCCAAGATTAGGGTGCCAGCAGATTTGGTTCTTGGCATTTGACCCTAGGGCCAAGAGAGACAAGAGAACCCTCCTCTTGGTTGACAGATGGCCACCTTCTCACGATGTCCCCTATGTCCCTACGTGGCAGAGAGAGAAACTGGTGCCTCCCCCTCATTGTATGAGGACACTAATCCCATCGTGGGGTACCTACCCATCTCCTGACCTCATGGGAGCCTGATCACCTCCCAAAAACCCTACTTCAGATATCATCACATGGGGCCTGGGAGATGCAGCTTCAAATTATAAGAATCTGGGGGGATGTAAACATGCAGTGCACACCGCAGGGACTGTTAGTGGAATAGGAAGGGTAAACGGGCAGGGGACAGGGAAATGGGGTGGTGGGGGCACAGTTACTTTGGTGACCTTCTGTCACCTTCAGGGCAGAGAAACACACCCACACTGTGAGCCGTCTGACAGAATGGAAGTGCCCAGCCTCATGTGGCCACCTTCTCGCAAGCATGCCCTGTGCCGAGTGTTTCCCAAACGATCTGTGCCCCAGTGTCTCTGCACATGCTAAGTTCCTGCTGGGAGCGCCTGGCCCTCCCCTCTCAAAGCATCTGTTTTTTTCTGGAGCTTTAAGGCCAGATGTGAAGGACACTTCTTTTCGGTTCCATATTTTCTTTCTTCACGCATATTAGAAGAAAGGGCATCTTGCCAAAGTGATGGCATTCTGACTTTAGTTTTAGAAGAGTTTATTTGTACATAGTTTTTTTTTTTTTTTAAGATTTATTTATTTATTAGAGAGTGTGCATGCAGTGGGGAGGGGCAGAGGGAGAGGGAGAAAGAATCTTAAGCAGGCTCCACGTTCAGTGCGGACCTGACACCGGGCTCCACCTCATGACCCTGAGATCATGACCTGAGCCAAAACCTAGAGTCAGATGTTTAACTAATTGCACCACCCAGGTGCCCCTGTACATAGGTTTTTAAAACTCTGGTAAGTAGCAGAAATAATCTGTTAAAATCATTGTAGTTAGTGACTGTCAAAGCAAATCAAGTCATGTGTCCTATGTATTTATATATATCTGTCTTACACAGCAAGGACCACTGTGTCCACCTCTTCCAAAAATAGTTATTAAGCCATTACTACCTAACTAAAATAAAGGAGGGTTGCCACAGATCCCTGCTTTACCTTGTCAGGAGTTCGGTTGTCCAGCCTGCCCTACCTCTGTGACATCAAGGCATTGGTCGGGGGAAGTGTCCCTCAGGGGCCACATCAGAGCAGTCAGCTTAGCTCCTGAGGCCGAGAAGGGCCAACTTCTCAGGGCTGCTAAGCTGAAGGAGGAAGGGTCCCTAACAGTGGGCTAAGCAGAGTAACTTTGAAAGTTTGCCTGTTGTCCTCAGGATGGGCCTACAGATTGTCAGGAAGAAAGTAAATGCCTGTTTGAGATGGAATCTTAAAGAAGGTAATAGGTCTGTAACTTAAAGGTCACCTTTTTAAAATACTAGTTTCTGGGCGCCTGGGTGGCTCGGTTGGTGAAGCGACTGCCTTCGGCTCAGGTCATGATCCTGGGGTCCTGGGATCGAGTCCCGCATCGGGCTCCCTGCTCGGCGGGGAGTCTGCTTCTCCCTCTGACCCTCCCCCCTCTCATGTGCTCTCTCTTTCTCTCTCATTCTCTCTCTCTCAAATAAATAAATAAAATCTTTAAAAAAAAAGTTTCTTTCTTTTTTTTTTAGAAGTCTGTCGTTCTTTTATTAACTAAAATTACTAAATGTACAGTAGAACCGTGTGTAGCTGAACAAATCGTGGGAAGATATTACCCTTTTGCTATCCTTCTTATCCAAGGCAAGTGTAATAGATCAGTTTGGCAAGATTAATCTTCTTAGCTTAGATCCAAACAAGTGTGTTCTGTGACCTTGTGTGGTGGTAAGAGATGTTTAGAAGGATGTCTCAAGCACTACAAAGTCCTTAGGGCCTTGAAGTTTTCATATACGTGCACTACATATGTATACAATATATGTATAAAATTATGTATATCTATGTATGTATAGCCTTTGTCTGTATTATATATATAGTTTTGTATTTTACCGTGTTCCAATTTTAGGGGGAAAGCTGATTTTTTTTTAAAGATTTTTATTTATTTATTTGAGAGAGAATGAGATAGAGAGAGCACGAGAGGGAAGAGGGTCAGAGGGAGAAGCAGACTCCCCGCTGAGCAGGGAGCCCGATGTGGGACTCGATCCCAGGACTCCAGGACCATGACCTGAGCCGAAGGCAGTCGCTCAGCCAACTGAGCCACCCAGGCACCCTTTGGAAAACTGATTTTTAAGTTAGGATGTATCATCTAGTATCGGGTCTGCGGTTTACCACTCCTTATAGCTTTTCCTGAAGGAACAGAAGGGAAATGTCAGTTTTATTCTGTTATCCAGTCTCCTTGAAGAGTTTTGGGGGAAAGTATTGGAAACAGGCTGACAGAAGGTGTAGTTTCTGGGGTGATCACTGCCCTGCTTTGATGAAGCTACAGGAATGGGAGCTGTCTTCATAGAATACAAGGCTGTTGACCCTGCTCTGGTCCCTGGAGAGACATCCTCTCTGTCTGTCTGTCTGTCTGAGTTGTGAAGCCCAGCCATCCCGACCCTGCATGAACTAAGGACGTGGGCACCACCCTGCCCTTTTCCACCTTGAAAGTCATCATCCTCCTGGCCAAGCGTTTCCTGTTTGTCTTTGTAAACGAAGAGCTGCTGAAAAAGGACCCTGTGGCCTTAGAAAGCAGATTCTCAAGGGGGCAGTTTATTCAGGACGATCACCATGATTTAAGACAAGTGCCCGAACACCTGGCTGGAGGCCTGCCGGGCTTCTAAGACAGGAATGCACGTCACTTGTCTTTCTCTTGCACGTGTGTACCTGGCAAGGAGTTCTAGAGCCGGTGAGGCTGCTTCCTTCCATCATGCGCCTTATTCCCCCGTCTGCACCGGGCCCGGATCCTCGCGGGTGCGCCCATCGTGCTGCCCGGAATCCCTGCTGTGATGCCCTCCCAGCCTCGGCCACACAGCTGCAAGGGACACTTGCACTTTCCTATTTTTTCGGGGGAGCAGATAGATGACATTTATTAAGGTAATTGTTTGGTGCCCACGCTGTGCAGTTGGTTCCACACACCCATTTTATTTAATACGGGCATTCTTTCTGTGAGAGTTGGAATTATCTCCTTTCCCAAGGGGAACCCAGGAATATTTAACAGCCTTTCCCAAAAGCACCAAAGGAGTGAGGAACGAACCAGCATCTACTCTTTCATCTTTCAGTCTCTAAAAAAACCAGTTTGGGGTCAGACCAGCCACAGGCCAGAGTTTGACACAAAAGGCCCGTGGGGGTTTATTTTTATCTTTGAACATCTCCGTGATTGCAGCTTTCTACACGTTCCATTGTTTCTGTTTCCAGCTTAATGAGACTTCCCTGAACAATAGTCAAGACAAAGCGTCCCTGTCACAGAAATACACCTAGATTCCTGGCAGATCCTGGGGGTTGTTCGGCCCAAGGCTGTTTCCAATAAACTTAAAATCACAATGAAATCATTTATCTTCTGTAGAAGCATCTTAGAGTGGAAGGTATCATTTGAACAAGCCTTCCATTCTGTTCAGGAAGCACGCCAGCCCCAGTGGACTCCTCTGAGTGGCAAAGCCCATGATCTGGAGCTGGGGATCGCCCTGTCCATTTTTTTAGTTTGTGTTTCAGAAAACTAATTCGAAAGCTATTCAGCAGCCTAGGGTGCAAGGCTTTGTGATAGGCAGTCTGGGAAAACGAGACCTAGCAATGGCATATTAGCTAATCTCAGTGTACAAGTGAATGTCAGCAGAAAGGAAAGCATAATTAAGAGTTCAAGGAGGGGCGCCTGGGTGGCTCAGTCCGTTAAGCTACTGACTCTTGGTTTTGGCTCAGGTCATGATCTCAGGATCCCGTTCGGTGTTGGGCTCCGCGCTCAGCAGGGAGTGTGCTGGAGATTCTTCCTCTCCCTCTGCCCCTCCCTCCGCTCACATACTCAATCAATCAATCTTAAAAAATAATTCAAGGAAGGAAGGGTTCACGGTGGACAGATGTTGTCAGAAATAGCTTCAGAGAAGCTGAAGCTCCGGCTAGAAGAGGCTTTCTCTTCATTTTTGCCTGGGCTTCCTCCCACAATTGAGGGGACTCAGGGAAAGGGGGGCGAGGCAGGTGGTGGCCAGCTGGGACTTCCAGCCTCCCTCAAAGGCTTCCTGCTGTGACCCCAGAAAAACCAGGGTTTCATGATGCGCTCTGTGCATTGTGGCACCAGGAGGATGCCCTGTACAGTCTGCAGACTGCAGGTTGGCACCGGTCTCTGGAGGAGAGCAGGGTTCTCTGACTTTGCCCTCCAGTCGGGTTCCGGCAGAGGTGATTTTTTTTTTTTAATTTTTATTGTTATGTTAATCATACATTACATCATTAGTTTTTGATGTAGTGTTCCATGATTCATTGTTTGTGCGTAACACCCAGTGCTCCACGCAGAACGTGCCCTCTTTAATACCCATCACCAGGCTAACCCATCCCCCCGCCCCCCTCCCCTCTAGAACCCTCAGTTTGTTTTTCAGAGTGCATCGTCTCTCATGGTTCGTCTCCCCCTGCGATTTACTCCCCTTCATTCTTCCCCTCCCCGGCAGAGGTGATTTTAAGGGCCGGATGCCAAGCTGTATGTGCGGCATTCCACGGCTCTCGGAAGAGTGACTTCCCGTGCACTCAGCGACATTGGACCCGGGGCTTATGTATTTATTCCTTTCTCAGGAGGAGGCTGTCTGTTTACACTGTCCGTTAAATGAGTAAACAGCCATTGGTCCCTCCTTGGTACTATGTATTGAGCTGTGTCTTTGTATATTTAACAGGAGAGAAGATGGTACTTCCCCTTGGGTGGGGCGGGGAGCAGAGGGGTTGTGTAGCAGACCCGTTCCTGCACGCTCGGCTGGTGCTTGCTCAGGGTTGAGGTGCCAAGCACTGGGCCAGGAACATAGTTTGAGATCAACCTCCACTGAGGGGCCCAACTCCAAGAACCTGACAGCGGCTGGGGTCGGATGGGAGGCGAGAGCGTGGGGAGGGCGGTAGGAACGAGTCAGAACTCACTTCAGACGGAGGAGCTGTAGGTGGCAGGTGGTTTCCTGAGCCAGTTGTTGCTGAGTAACGAGTGCGCTGTCGTGGTCTGAGCTGAAAGGACGAAGCACTTCGCAGGTGAGGAGCCCGACAATAACGGAGGAGGGTCGACCGGAGATCGAGGGAGCCCTCTAGTCCAGGGGCAGTCCTGCCGGGCGGGTGGCAGGAGGATGTAAAGGCAGACGTGCTCCCGTGGAATGAAACACAGCCAGGGTCCTGAGCAGCTCCTGCAGTAGCAGGAGCCTCTGACCTACTTGTTCACAAGCCCTGCATCACAGAGATTGCCTGTCTGCCAAAACCAGAGGGTGACATCTGGAGCAGGGCTCCCTCTAGTGCCCGAGGCCGATGCTCTCGGGAGGACGGAGGGCGGAGGTCCTGCCAGGCCGCCCGGCGCCGTGGGTGCGTGCGTGGGTGCGTGTCCTTCCTCTGCCACCCGCTCCTTCTCAGACCCCCACTTGGTTTGGGCCTAAAGAAAGAAACTCGGCCCCGGCAGGACTCGCTCGCTGAACCGAGGGGAACCTGCCATCGACCCCGCTCTCTCTCTCTCTCTCTCTCTTCGCAGGATGATTTCCTCCTGATCCATTATGATAAAGGACCCTGCCGGAATAAGCTGGGCCATTCCAGGGCCTCTGTCATCTGGCATCGGACACAGGTAGGAGGTGACTCACCTGGAACGTTGATCTCCGGGAGAGAGAATGTGTGTGCGCGCCAGGGGGCTGGAGGCGCACTGTACGGAAAAGCAGAGCTAGTCAGTGTGGGTCCTGCCTGAATTTTTCTTGGTCTAACATCACGCTTAGGGTAGGCCTGGCCCAAAGTTGTAGTAAATATGCACCGTGTTTAGCACGTGACGGCTCCTTAACATCAGACTGGATTACCTGCGCCTTACCCACGGCTTTGGTGATGAGCCACTGGGTGGCTTAATCCTTGTGTGGCCCTTAATGGAGAGCCTTCTCTAGAGGCCTTGAGGTAAGAAAGTTAGTCCAGGAAAGGGGGGCAGAAAGAATGGGAGAAGTCCCTCCCTGGTGTTGCCTGAGCGGCCTGTGCGGTTTACAGGGGCCAGTGCATTCACATGCTGATTCATAGTTGCAACACCCATTTATTCCCTGCTGCACGCGAGGTACTCTTCTAGGGCTGGAAGTACTCCCGTGAGTAAGACAGAGCATCCCTGTCTTACAGGACCCACGTTCCGTGCAGGGACAGGGCCAAAAGGTGTTAGGAGTTCAGCTGGAGAGGAGATGGGACGCGTGGCCGGGAAGGACCGTTGGAGGTGGTGCCCCTGGCGGAGTGCTGAGTGATACTAATCCTAAAAATAAACTTCCAGCTATTTTACCAGCAAAAATGGGTTTATTTGGGAATAGCATAGGAATGCCACTTGGGACAAGCAAGCTACAGCTAAACCATAGGCAGGTCTGGAGAACAGAGGAGAGCAAGTCTCTTTGATAGAAGAAAGGCGGCCACTGGGAAGGCTGTTACAAACATCAGAAGTCCTCTGGAATAAGCCGGGAGCTCCAAATGTCGTGGCTTCTCACTGGCTGAGTTGTGAGCATCTCTCAGTGGCTGGGCTGGTCCTGCAGGGACGGGGGAGGAAGAAAGTGTCCTTCCTCCTGCTGGGGAAGAAAGGAGCAGCTAAAGTACTACCCCAGTCGGGTCCCTGTTGGGTCTGCCCCTGAGGACAGGTGAGCTCTACCTGCTGGCCCCCAATGCCATTTTAAATGAGGTTTCCTTTGAATAATTTTCACAGTAATGAGGAGGCGCTGGCTGTGGGAGTCGGGGTTGGGTCACAGGGGGAGAGAGTCAGGCAGAGGGGAGAGTGTCAGGCAGAGGGGGAGACAGGCAGAGCGGAGACAGGCAGAGGGGGACAGTCAGGCAGAGGGGGAGCCAGTCAGGCAGTGGGGGGGGACGGTCAGGCGGAGGCCATCTGTTCTCTGTGCCGCTCCGTATCTGTGGCCCGATTTCCCTTCCGATAAGGGCACCAGTCATATTGGACTGGGCCGCACCCTAATAACCTCATTTTAACATGATGACCTCCAAAAAGATCCCATTTCCAAATAAGCTCACATTCTGCAGTACTGGGGGTCAGGCCTCCACAAATAGCATGTTCGGGGTCACAGTTGTACGCATGACAATGTCCACACCCTCACCCCCATACAGTCAGGGGAACTGTAGTGAGGCCACGTTCCTCCTTCACTGCTTTTCCCCTTGAGTCTACGGGGACGAGCGTGCATTGGTCTGGGCACGTTGCCTTCGCGGAGCCACCCCGTGAGCGGAAGCTTCGTGGGCATCTGTACAGAATCAGTGGAAATCCGAGCAGGGTGAGGACTCGGGGATCACATTGTTCTGCTCTGGTCTTTTCCGTGTCAGGCATGAGGACCAGCGGAGGGAAGGTGACTTTGCCCAAAGGTGGTGTTTGCATGTGACAAACCTCCCCAGATGCATCAGCTTCATATCCTCACATGTACTTTATTTACGAGTGTGCTGTGCGAACAAGGCCCCACTTAGCCTTAGGGGGGCAGAAATGCTGTCAGTGTCATGGGGACGTGGACATAGCCGTGGGCTGGGGCCTCAGCTGGAGCTCGGTCTGGAACGCCTTCACGCGTGTCTCCGTGCGGCCTGAGCTGCCAAACCCCAGGGCGCCTGGTGGCAAGCGTGAGCTCCCCAGGTGAGCGCCAGGGCAGGGTGGAAACTCTGTCACCCTTTGACCCTAGCCTGGGCGGTCACATCTTATCACCCTGTGCCTGTTTATTCAGGTGAGTGAGTCGCGTGTGCCTGGGGGGTCCTGGGCCGCACTGAGGTCCTGGTAACAGGCATTCACGGCATCGAGAAATATGGAAACCAGGACACAAGGGTCCGTGCCCCGCACTCTTGCGCAGGAAGGAGCCTGGAACACCTTTCTGCCCCCTCCTTCTGCCTTCTGAATGCAGCTCTGAGACCCTGGGGCCCCCCCAACTGTCCCCGGCTGTCCCTGGCCGTGGGGACACGGGGTGTAGGTTCCCACAGGCATCTGCCTCTCTGTGGTGCAAGGCGCTCCCAGGACGTGCGGGGCTGTAGGTAGAGCCGCGGAGGCTGCCCACGAGTTAGTGTTAGATTTGGGGAAAATGGTAAAATGTGAGCGGACCAGCATCGAAAGGAAAGTGCAGGTAGTCACAAAAGCAGCAGAGCGTGGGAAGTATGAAGCAGGGACGTGGAGGCCTGTTGCTCGGGACTTGCTGAGGGACATGGGGTGCAGCGGCAGAGCCTCGCTCGAGCAGACGTTCCTGAGCAGACCCTGGAAGGCCCAGCTGTTCCAAGCCTTCCGTTCTGATGATGAGGACCACCCCCCCACCAAGCTGGAGGAGACCCTCCTCCGGAAGGCACTTCTGCTCCCGTGGCTTGTCCTTCGGGGCAGCATCGGCCTGGACCCTGACACCATCCTCCCATCCCGCGCCTCCTGCCTTTGGATCCGATAGGGCCGTCCGTTCCCTTCCCAGTCAGGCGGGCTCCTGCTTGGGGTTTGCTTCTCCGCTGGCTTGACACTGATCCTGGGACGGGAGTCTCACTTTGTGTTTGGTGCTCAGCTGCTGAAGCTGAAACGTGGGTTTTACTGTCTCCCATCAGTTCATGCCTGAACTGTCTGGTGAGCGTTTGAGAAACACCCAGGGTGGGGGGCAGATCGATGCCCTCACATCCCAGAATGGCTGGTTCCAGGGCCTGGCAGGCGACTCCTTGCTCTGCACTCACTGGCCTTTGGGACTGCGGTCCTGCCAGGCTTCCCTCTCCCTGCCTCTGCCAGGCCCTGGTGCCTCCTGCTCGCTCTCCTCTGCTTGTCCCAGCTCAGTGCATGGACATTCTACACCCTTTGGCTATAGCCTGGTCCAGGGCAATGTCCTCCGTGAACCCCCACCCCTCCTGTCACCAGAGCCCCCCCCCCGCCCTGGGTTCTGCGCATTTCTTTCAGTGCCAATCCCTTACAGTGACTCCCTCCTGTTTGACCCTCTTGAGCATGTGTCTTATCTCTTGAGAGAGACAGACTGTCCTCGATAGCAGGGACTTGTTTTGCATCTTTGTGACCCCTGGAACCCTGGCCCAGGCCTGAACCAGACACATGCTCTGGGAAGAAACTTGGATGAAAGCAGGAGCGTTGGGTTTGGCTTTCTCAGGGTGGGTTCGCAGCCTCCCTCTGCAAAGCCAACGGTCTCTGGAGGGACCTGTGTCCTTGCTCCTTCAGCTACATTTTTCTTTGGGTGGGACAGGAAGGAAAGGGGCCTGTCCGGCTGGCTCCTGTGCTCCGTGAATCCCATGGGGCGCCTCGTGTCCAGGCTGCGCTCCCAGGGAAGCATGATGGCGCCTGGGGGGGACAGGGAGTTGGTTTGTGACCGTTCAGGGAACGAACTGGTGGTGTAGTTGGGAGGTGATGTGACTTGTCCCCACAAAAAAGCTCCCGTTAAGAAAAGTGGACTCTGGACCCAGAGCAGTTGTGTCTGCCCTGGGGCTCACATGGTGCCATCGACCGGAGCTTCGGCCCAGTGTCGGCTTCATCAGACCCTTGGGGGAAGGCTTCTCTCTGTGCCGCTCGGGGCCTGGTCCAGCGCACACCTCAGCAGTGGCCCCAGACTTGTCCCTGAGTTCGGTGGCCTGTGACTCCCCATTTTTAGGGGTGGTGATTGCTTGCCCCGTATAATTTGTTGACTCTACAAAGTTCCTGCTCTTTAGCCTCCCAGCTTTTAAGACATGAGGTTAGGTAAAATTGTTCTAAGAGGTTTTTTTGAGAATTCTAGTGGGCTTTCTTGGGATCACTGTAGGCTGCTCTCAGTATTTTTGTGGGAGTAAAAATATTACATGCCAAATACATTCTACCTAAAACCCTGTCAAATGGATTTTTCTCACAAGGTGTCATGCCCTGAACAGAAAAGATGTGTCTTTGTCACGTAAAGGTTTTGTACAATTCCATTCTGTCCCAAGTGACGTTGTTAACAGAGTCTCGTGCTGAAACGTTGCTCTTGCAAACAGGAAGGGGCAGTCTCACTTTGTGTTTGGTGCTCTGGGTGGTTTGGAAGGCTCAGGCTGCAGGGTGTGGGGAGATGTCCTACTTACCATCAGCGGCAGAGTCCTAGATGTGAGCCCGAGACGCTCACGGCCCTGCTCTTCCATCTGCCCCCCTTGCTCGACCCTTAAACAGGTGGCCGTGGACTGTTTGCCCTGTTTCTAGTGCTGGCCCAGAAAGCGGCCGTTGTACGTCAGAGATGGAAGGTGCATTGCCTCTGCACTAGATACATCTCTTTCCCGAGGATGTCAGCGCCTGACAGGGGAGGGTCTTCTCACTGGCTCTTCCTTGGCTTCTGAGCAGGGAATCCTCGGGCCCCCCTCTCTCAATGAAGGGGGAGCTCACTTTTATTAGACAAAGGATGGCATTTAAGGTAGCCAGCGGATTACCGGTCTCTGTCTTCACACACGTGCGTGGAGCTGTGCCCACGAACACCGGCCGGGGCCAGGCTGAAGGGTGGGGGTGCGATCCACAGACACCCCTGTCCTGGAGGCCTCGTGCAGACACCCCTGTCCTGGAGGCCTCGGGCAGGGAGCTGTCCTAGGGTATTTGTCACAGAGCTCAGTGAAATGGGCGCGAGTCACCTCTTGTACTTACCCAGGATGCCCCGTGCCTTCCGTCTTAAACAATCTCAAGACCGTTGGCATCGCTTTTTGGCCACAGATTTTGCACTGGTGAAGTGAGAACATTGGAGTGGACTGTAATGTACGGGTTAAAAATGACTTATTATTCTGTTTCTAGGGAGGTGGGACCAGCCCTTGTGACCCCGGCGGTGGGGGAGCCCTCCTTGTGTGCTCCCGGCCCCTCCGTGACCGCGTGGCCCCCTCTGCTCCCCGTGTGGGTGTCCGACCATGTACGAGCGGAACTTAAGATTTTTCCCTTGAGACCCCTGCCTCCTCCACGTCCCCCTCATTTCAGGATGGGCCTCTCCAGCCTCCATGTCACTCAGACAAAAGGCCGGGGTTACCTGGATCCCCCTCTTCCCCCCCCGGGTTAACTCCCCTGCGGCCAGTGTGTCTCCTCTGTGTGCCCTGAACCCCACTCCTGGGCTCGCTGCCCTTCCTGCTTCCCCTTAGGCAGCCCCACTGTCCGGCACTCTTGGAAATGCGTTCCTTTGCCTGGCCGTGGCCGGCCCTCCGCCCCGTGGAACTCACGGCCCGTTTTGCAAGTACCTTGCCATGTGGGTCCCCTGAGCACCCGCGGTGCGGAGGTGGAACGTGGGTGCCCCAGGGCCCTCTGGAGCCTGGAGAGGAATAGAGGGAATCGAGGAGAGGCCCATCTAGAGGCTGCAGGCAGCCCGTTGGGGGCCACCCAGAACCAGCACGGTGGGATGCGAGTCTCCCGGAGAGGGGTGCTGTGAATCCATGTGTCCGGTCAGCCCTCCCTCCCTCTCCACTCCACCTGGGGCTTCCCTGACACTCAGCTTTTCCTGACTCTCCTACAAACCTGTGTTTGCTTTGGCAGCATATATGCTAAAATCCTACCAGCCTGACACTCCTCCCCAGTGTCCCCCTTTGTTAGGGGCTGAATTAGGGCCCCTCAGAATTCACGTCTTGCGGTCCGAAGCCCCATTGCCTCAGAACGTGACCGTATCTGGGAGTGGGTCCCTCAGAGAGGTAATTAAGTGACAGCGGGGTTGTTGGGTGGGCCCTGATCAGCGTGACTGGTGTCCTTCTAAGAAGAGATTAGGGCACAGACAAGCACAGAGGGACAGCTGTGTGAGGATGCACCTTGATCTCAGACTCTTGCCCCCAAAGACCGTGAAAAGACAGATGTCCCGTATTTGGGCCCCATCTGTGGTGCTTGGTTATGGTGGCCTGAGCCGGTAAGTGCCTTCGAGATGGCCTTCTCTTCTGCACACAGATGGTGGGATGGCTTAATTCGGTTGCTTTCCTCAATCTGTGCTGCCTCCCTGGCAGGCAGTCACTCGCCTGAACATCTGTGTGCTGATGGTCCTGAAATCTGCTGGCTTCTCCCCAGAGCTCGAGCTCCATGTGCCCGCTCCCTCATAGATACCTTCACGTGGGTGCCCGTGGGTTGCTCAGACTCAGGACATCCAAGTGGAACTCATCATTCTTCCCTTATTACTAAGATGGCATGTCCGTCCCCTCAAGCCAAAACTGAGTGCAGGTTCTTGGATCCCTTCGTGTCTTGCTGATTTTGCTTTCTGAACATCCTTCTGGCCTGAGTCTCTTCTTCCACCTGCCTGGCCTGCTGGCAGTCCTACAAGGGACTTCGTCTTCCCTCCTGTGGACCCATCCTCCACGAAGCCCTGGGACTCACCTGTCCGTGGTTTCTCACAAGACGAATGCTAAGCCTCTGAGCAGTGATCCTGCGCTCCCTGTTTTGGCTCTGCCGGACTCCGCCCCGACGTCCTGCCTGCCCACATCTGGTTATCTGCGTTCCCTCTACTCCACTAGAGTGTCTTCCAGCCGGTCTGAGATTCTCATGCCAGCTGGAGCTGCTGCCTCCCCGGGGAAGCCCCCCCCCGAGCTTCCCAGCCCGTTTTCTGCATCTCGCATCTGTGTCTGGGCCGTTTTCACCCCTTTGTCATGACTGGTGTCTGCCGGCCCTCCCACCAGAACCCGTTCTAT
The DNA here is from genome assembly GCF_009762305.2 of Zalophus californianus. NCBI lineage: Eukaryota > Metazoa > Chordata > Mammalia > Carnivora > Otariidae > Zalophus > Zalophus californianus. The sequence continues at coordinate 5,353,310 of NC_045602.1, forward strand.
GAGAGAACAGAGGCAGAGCCTCATTGAGTTCAGAGCAGCAAATAGTCACTAAGCAAAGGAAAGAGGAGCTATTTCCAAAGGTGGGCAAGAGGCATCACTGTAGCCTCGGCTCACTGCCGGCACTCTTAGCTCGTGGAATCCCTCGCCGCAAGCGCAGATCTGCAGTGGCACCATAGTTGGTATTTAACTGCTGGCTCCTGGGCAGGGGACGCCCCAATCTGCACGCTTGCCATGTCGGCTGCTTCCTATGCTGTAAACACGCCCTGGTGGCTATTTCAGGCTGCCACCGTGATGTCCCTGCAGGGGGAATTTGGAAGAGACATGTGAGCGGCCACAGCCCTCAGCCGTCACCCCTGTCACTGTCCCAGCGTCTGCTGCATCTAGCCTGTGCTTGGCAGGCATCGATGCCGTGTGCACATGCCAAGCGTCAGTAAATTAAAGATGTTCCGTGCATTCACCTTATGTATCTTTGATTTTGGCTTATTGTTCCCCAGCACTGGGGTATGGCTTGTAGAACTCTCCGGAGGAGAGGATTCAGAGCGTACCATTTTCTGTGCTCCTAAACATCTATTGCATGTTTATTATGGGAGACGCAGGGGGCTGCGTGTGGTCAGAGAACCTGCGTTCTACTCTGAAGCTGCAATCTGAGTGAGAGGCTCAGCCTGAGTGGTCAGCCGGGCCTTGAAATCTTCGAGACTGCCAGTACGAACAGTGCGGCACCACACCGTGATTCCCTCGGAGCCTGGACCTGCTGACCCATCCGTGTGTCCTGCAGCGTACGATCCAGTGCCTGACACACGTTTGTAACACGCTCCCTCACCGGTTATTTTTGTTTTGTGATATTTGCTTCCTATCTCGTTCTTTCCTGTTGGCTGCTTTCCTTCTGGCGACATCCTCATATCCTCCATCCAATCGGCAAGAGATTGGTGGCCTTGCTTACGAAGTGGCATGCAGAGTAAGAGGCAAGTAAGAGGGTGAAAATGAAGGTGTGTTACTAGCCAAGAATGGGAACATTTGGTTAAGGATCTTGGTATGTTTTTGACTGCAGAGTCCCTGGCTTCTTTGGGACTGACCGTGTGTTCCAAGTGGTAGCGATTGTGCGAGGGCCCTTGAAATAACCCCTTTCTGGGATTTTCACGCATTCTGAAGTATCAGTGCGCGTGTGCTTTTAACAAAGCCTGATCTGATTTCACATCCCGTAATTCCACCATCAACATTATGTTCAGACAAATGGAGTTAGCCCCCCGGGCGGGAAATACAGGCTCCCAGCGTTAGCAGCGTGATTTATAAATGCAGGGCAGTGTGTGTACGATCGTTTTCAGGTGGAGATCTAAGTGAAGGTGTACTTTCTTTCTCACATCTGGGGTGCCCTAGCCTGGCATCATGCTTCAGAGCTGATAATGGCCCTTAGAGATCTTGTACCTCGTTTGTTTATTTTATATTTGAGAAAGATGGGGCGCAGAGAGACAGGAACGTGCTAGTCAGAATTAGGAGTGCCTGCTCAGTCCTGTATTTATCGTTGCGAACGCTAGGTGGCGGTCTGACTCTGTCCGCAGATTGCAGTTGGGTCTGCTGTTTGCCTGGGAACGCGTGCCTCCAGGGCAGGAGGCTGTCAAAGAGGAGACACTCTGCTCTTTTGACCAGCCACACTGCCCGACTTCGCTGACAACATGTCTGCATTTACTTACATCTGGGCGTAAGCACGTGTTATAAAACGTCAGTTTTAAAAGCAGTCCTGGGTTTTAAATCAGGAAATGACACGGGTCGGCTTCCTCCCTAATGCACTGTGCCTGAGTCTCTCCTGTCCTCCCATCTGGAATGCTCTAGCCTAGTCTTTCTGGTGCACTAACCACCTCCTCATCTTTGTAATCTCAGTCCTCCTTCCTCTTAGCAGATGTCTGGCCCTTGGGTTCCCTGCATACTTGGAACGTGATGGTAATTTCTGTAAAATGTATTGTCAGTTGGTTAAGTCTCAGTCTCTTTCCAGCAAACTGGGTGCTCTAGGATCCATGATCTGATGTGTCTCTGTATTTGTAATACCTAGTATAGTGTCTGGCTCAGGGGAGGCTTGTTGGTTAACTGGATGTATAAATGGATGGTGGTTTGGGAGCTTAGATAGAGGGATGGGGGAAGAAGGGGAAAGGAAGAAAAAGAAATGAAAGAAAGGGCAGGGGGAGTGAGGGGCAGGAAGTGAAGGGAAGGGAGTATTGGTGGATGGGTGGATATATGGATGGATAGATGGATGCGAGGATGGATGGATGATATATAGATGGATGGATGGATAGATGGATGGATGGATGGATGGATAGATGGATGGGTGGATGGATGATATATAGATGGATGGATGGATGGATGATATATAGATGGATGGATGGTTGGCTGGATGGATGATATATAGATGGATGGATGGATGATATATAGATGGATGGATGGATGGATGGATGGATGGATGGATGATATATAGATGGATGGATGGATGGATGATGGATGGGTGGATGGCTAGATGAATAGATGGTTGGGTGGATGGGAGGATGATGGGGGATGGATGGTTGAGTGGATAGATAGCTGGGTGGATGGATGAATGGATGCATGGGTAGATGAATAGTGGATGAGGGATGGGTGAACGATGGGTGCATGGATGGATGGTTGATGGATGAATGGATAGCTGGGTAGATGGGTGGCTAGGTGGACGCGTATATGGATGATGGATGGGCAGAGGATGGGTGGGTGGGTAGTTGTGTGCTTTATACTTCAACTATGGAACCTGCAGACTAGCCACCTTACCCTCTGCTTCTGTGTTTCCTTCTTGCAGGTCGTGGGCATTTTTGCTGGATTTGGGCTCCTGCTATTGGTGGCCTCGCCTTTCCTGCTCTTGGCCACTCCATTTGTACTTTGCTGCAAGTGCAAGTGCAGTAAAGGTGACGACGACCCATTACCCACCTAGAGGAAGGCATGATGCTGGAACAAGACCCCTGCCTCTGGGAAGTGTGGCTCTCCCCCACCCCACCCTGCCGTCCCCTCTCACTAAACATCTTTCTTGCCTTATGTGCCCCATTGAGCTTCACAGTGTCACGCCGGATGCCGTGATTTCAGGGACTGATGTCAGAACGTTGGACGAGGCCCCAGGTGCAGTCACCTGGGCGTGGGGAAGGCAGGCTGGCGTGGGTAGGGCGCGGCACCACAGCCCGTCTCTGCCGACTTGACAAGGGAGGTGCTGCACGGAGCGCGCCGGGCGGTTTTCTCCCAGTGGGGATGGACTAGGAGTGTCTGGTGGTTGCTTAAGAGACCCTCTCGTGCAAAATGTTGTGCATCTCCTCCTCGGTGTCAAGACAGTGCCACGTTGCTGAGAGAAGAAGTCTTTTGGGGATTGCAACTCACCTCAGACAGAATCCAGTAATGCTGACTTGAGAAAAGCACTCTGTGTATGACAACTGTTTTTATTACTAATGGCGTTTAGTAAAATCCTTTTTAGTTTTTTTTTTTTTTTCTTCCCAACTGAGTAGTGAAAAATCAACACGGTGCATCTACACCATCCTATGCCTTTCTTGAAATGTGCATTTTAGGAGGAGATCGCTAAATGACTTTTCTGGCTCGGCCACTTTTCAGGAGATTTAGAAAGCCTTACGCGCTCTTTGTGTTTTTCTTGAAACTTGTAACGACGTCTTAAACACTATAAGCGGTGTACTGTTATAAACGTGGGTTCCTCGGTTGTTTCATTTCTTTGAAAATGCCAATGTCTTTAAAGGAGTATCTTCATCATTAGGTTTTCCTTTTGTTTTTTGTTTTTCTCTCTTTTGGGACTTCTCTCTTCTCATCCAGGTATGAGCAAATATTTTTTAATGCCTTTGGAAACCAAATGCTTTCCTCGGGAATCATTCTGCTGGGAGTCACTATGGTTTGGCCGCTCGCCTCAGCCTCCTTGTGTAGACTTGGAGAAGAGAACAGTGCTATTAGTCCTCACCAGCAGGGCTTCCTGGAAAGACTGGAGGACTCCCGGGGGCTGGGGGAGAAGCTTCCCAATTTTCAGTTTTTTAAATGACTTAAGTTATTTTGGAGAAATCTGTGTTTTACGCAGTTCCGTGTCCTGTTGCTAACCATTTTGCCCCACTGAAAAAAAAGCCTTCCATTTCACTTAGTTATTTCGATTAGGGGATCTTACCATTCAGCCTCTCCCAGGCTGGGGCTGACTGTTACGGTAGCAGCAGAATGCGTGGATCGATAAGACACACGTTCCATCGGTTGACTTTTAAAAAAGTGGAGAAAGGCTCTTCTTTACAGAGAGTTGGCTTGAATAGGACTTTTAAAACCACCTGTGCTTTTAAGGAGCAAACTGATTGCATTGAGCTTGGGACTTCAAAAGTGGGCAAATGTTGTAGATTTATTACAGCGAAGCTTTTTAAAACTTACTACACATTCCACAAAGGAGTGAAATGGAAACAAAATCAGACTTGTTTGCTTGTGGCAAGCGCATTTGTAAAACGTGGTGGGTTTTTTTGTATGTTTAACTTCTATGTTTGTGTGTTGGCCTTGGGGCCTGATTTGCTTCCCTGTATAGAAATGTCTTCCTTATTTCTTAACGTTTGATAGGTTAGAAACCGTATTACTTCACTCTCCACGTGTAGTATTTATTATCTTTATGAAACTGAAGCCATTAGGAAACTAGTCTGTGTCAAAATCACATTCAGAACATTCTCCTTACGACCACGGTTGAATTTTTAATTAAGTAACGAAAGCAAGAACACGCCTAAGATCGTCTGTGTATTCAGTGGAGCCTGGGCACGTGAGTCTCTATACCTCGAATTGTTGCAACAGGGTCTGGTGGTAGATGGCTTTCTGGAGAGGGTGACACTCCAGGAGTCCTAGGCTTGAGCCCAGACTGGGATCCATGGATGCACTTGTCTAGCCAGACCCTTTAAATGCCTATTAAAAACAGCAGCAGGCTCGTGGCCCTGTTTCCAGCGTCCACGGGGCAGGCCTCGCCCCATCCCGGCCTACCTTTCCTGTGCGAGCTGCTTCCCATTGCGTGTCGTACAAGTCCGCCCAGTAGCAGTACCCCTTTCCTTTGGGGTGAAACCAGAGCCTTTGGAAAGGATGCATTCTCTGGGCTCGAGCTCAGATGTCTTTATTCTTAGCGGATTGGGCTGTTCGTCTAGCCTGGAGAAATCCATGAGCAAATCGTGCACATCCATAGCCTCAACCATCCTTGTGCCTTTCACCTTTGACACGTTTCACAAGCGCGTGTTTCGACCCAGGTAGGGACCACGGAGATTCTGGGGCCGGCCGCAGCCAAAGTCGCACCTGCTTGCTCTGAGTCTTTGCACCAAGCATGCCTCTGTTTGCTTGGTTTGATTTCATAGTAACACAGCTAAACCTGTCAGTTCCTTAGGAAGATACCAGCAGGACTGCATTGAGGTCTTACCTAAACTTGCATTTCCCCCGCTGATTCCTCCGATTTCAGTAGGGAATGCCATTCCCATTGTTCATGGGGATGCAGTATTAAGCACGCATGTTGTAAAATGTAAACAGAACTTGGGAAGATGGCCCACGTCTTGGATTTTAACCTCGCCATCGCTCCCGGGGGAAATCTGGGGGCTTCTACGCTTAGTAGGGGGACTGTTGCAGAGCTTGTCTTAACTGAAAATTACATTCGCTTTCACGGATGGTTTTCATGCTGATGTTCTGGAAGCACATGTATGTTTATTCCTTTGGAGGCCTTGAAATCCTGGAGGGGTGGGAAGAAGACCCTTTCATGGCTAACCTTCGGTCATGACCTTAGGTCATCTGTGTCCCTCTGACCCTGTCGTGCAGTTTTATTGGACGTGCCTGGTCTCGGTCTGGCTCTGTCATGCACCGTGCAGCCCGGCCCTTGAGCTTTGTAGTGGTCACCGGAGGCCAGTGCCCCCAGAGGAGGAGATGCAGCAGACGTTCACATAGCAGAGATTGACTCAGGATCTGAGCATAATCAGATCCTTCAGTTGCATGAGCCGCTGTCCAGATCGGTTCTTCTTCACCCCCAGGGGTAGCCGGAGACTGGAGAACCATCATGTGGCACCCTTTTAAAGGGGAACAAATTCTCTTTACAGCATATTATTCCATAAAGCCGGTTTAGGAACCAGGCCGATTCCTGATTAGAATGCAGGGCCCACAGAGAAAGGGATTCTCAGCTACGCAAAACTTACTCCAAGATGAGTCTATCTTTTTCATCTATATTGCAGAGTTAAAAGTTATTTAACAGATTGGAAGAGGACATTTTCCCTTGGTAGTCTTTAAAAATTAGGGGATTGGAAAGAACCAGGGTAGGCTTTTTGTATGTTTCTCAGATTCTCGTTTATTAGTAAATACCCCTGTATATAAGTATAGATAAATCAGTGAAATCATCAAGGGAAAACATTTTGCATGTATAAAGCTTCATGAAGGTCTCTTTAAAAAAATACCAAAGCTTGTTTATTCCTTCTAATTAACCTAAGCCCTTATGAAAATACACGAAATGAAGAGATTATGACTGGTGTTGCCAAAAATGCCAAATGGAACGAAGGGCCTGCACTCAAATATAGTTGCTAATGCGTCAGTACTAAGAGAGCATGCTGTTTGGGTACGTAGAGCCCACGGGCTCCGTTCTTCCTTTGGTTTGTATAATCCTGTCTTCCACACTTCTGGGAGCCTTCGGTGAGGGGTAGGTACCTGCCACATGCCTGACCTTCCCTTGATTCTTTGCTCACTTTACCATGGGTGTATTTTAATCTTGTATAAACATATGCATGAATGGGTCACGCACATGTATACAATACATATTTGACAAGTGGTGGTAAAAACAAAAGTTTGGTTTGTGTTTTTTGAAATGTCAGTCCACTTTGTGCCACTAACACTGTGATGTATAAAAGAGCTGTTTGAATGCCTTTTAATGTTGTGTTTTGTACTTTGGAATCACATGGAAAAGTTTGATTTGTAATTTCAATACATATTTTAAATGTATTGTGTCTTACGTAGTTTGTCCCCCCTTTAGAAGGGATTTCTTTTTAAAAGAGATTTTGGCTGGAATACAGGTTACTTTTGTAAATCCTGTCTGGCTCAATCTTTTGTACGTTCTTCGTTGACACCTGGCCTGGAGATTGAAAATAAGATGATTGGAGCAGGACGGGGAGGAAGTGCGGGCGGGAGAGGGATCCCACCCCTGGGAGAAGCGCTTTTCTGTTCTGAGGTGTTCTCTGTTGGGAGTGTTCTCAACTCTTGGTGCCAAACGGATCTGAGCGGCTGGGTAAGTGGCCACGCACCCTCCTCCCCTCCTCATGGTGCCAGCCCGGTAACACGTGTCGGAGAGCATCTCCACACTGGCTTCCTCCCTGCCCTAGACAAGTACTTAAATCCTGCCATAATTGATGGGCAGCATCCTAGCAATCAACGAGCATCCTTTTACTACTGGGGAAAAAAAGAATAAACATAGATGCTGTTTGTTTTCATAGTAACTCTGATAACTCACCTTGATTTTCATTCTCTTCATTTAAACTTCATGGGAGAATATAGACCTCATTCATTAACATGAAGCAGTAGGCTAGGAATAGGCACCTGTTCCTGGTACTGTGGTTACATTTTAAAAAACATCCTTAGAATCTTAAGGTGCAGATCAGAGGAGGTGTGTTTTGTTAACCAGTGATTCGTTGCTGGTCACAAAGACGCTCGTCCTAGTCACTAGGAGATCCTGGTCTGGAGGGGAGGCATATCGGCCGAATAGTGATGAGAATGAGGTGTGGGAGGTGCTGTGGTGGGCATTTGTACAGCAGTCAGCCAAGGGGCAGGTCACAGGAGGCTGCTGGAGGATCCCGTATGTCACCTGGGTCTTGCGAATGAGTAGGTGTCAGCTAAGCAAAATGCAGGAGAGGAGTGGCCAAGGGAATGGCCAGTCCATTAAGTGCAGGAGTTTGGTCCAACTGGTATACCTGGGGGCCAGTTACTCAACTGTCCAACCTCGAGGGCACAGTGTGCAGAGCTTGGGAACTCAGTCTTCATTCTGAAGCTATGGGGAGAGTGATAGAAGGCTGTCATACAAATTGCCACAGACCGGGGGCCATAACCAACAGAAATTTATTCTCTCATGGTTTTGGAGGCTGGAAGTCCAAGATCAAAGTGTCAGCCACTTAGAAATCTCAGTCACTGCTCATCACTTGGTTTGTGCAACCTGTTCCCTTTCTTAAATTGCTCGGGTGTGCATTTTCAGGATGGGGCTGACACTGGGTGGGAGGCAGAGCAGCAGGATTAGGAGTGGGGCCACCGCGGTCAGAAACAGGTCCCAGATGTGCTATCATCCGGGCACGCGACTGCCTGGGGCATCCGTTTCCTCATTTGAAAACAAGGGTAAAAATACCTCACAGCATCTTTCTAAGGATAAATGGGGAGGTTCAAGTCACTTGCAAAGGAGAGTGTTTGGTAGGATGTGAAGCTGTGAATGAGTCCTCGCAATGATGGGGATGATGGTCCTATCAGGAATGCCCACTCACCTCCTCCAACTCCCAAACACCAAAGCACTCCCCCCCCACCCCCCACCCCCCGCGCCGGCCAAATGTTCTCTTTCCAGAACCCATGACTCAGACGGGGCCTGACCACTTTCCTGCCTGCATCACGGTTCACACTATTTGGGATGCTAATGAGTGGCTATGCAGGGCTCTGGTTAACAGGAAGGAAAATGCGGTAAAATTCTCCACGTGGGAAACTCAAAAGTCATTCACTTGTTCCCCTGGGCAATTATCTGTGTCTTTTTTGATACATGTTTTTATTTGTTCTACTAATTTATTTTTGTCACTGACTTAGAAAATCCACACAATGTGCATAATCGTGTTCCGCACCACACTCGAAGGACCCAGCGGGCCATAGTCTGTTTCCATTCCTCGGGATCTCCACTTGTTGCAACTTTTAGGAAAGGCCCAACATGTAAAGGGGAATAAATTTGGAGAGGTTCTGACAATTGGACTCCCATTTTCTCTAGGAATTTAGGAAATTAACATTATTAATGGGAGATTTTCATGTATGTATCACCAACTCCTACTATGGTGTGATATACAGTAGGGGCCTATTAAATGCTTGTTCCATGAAGGAATTCAGCTTTTGCTGTGTGTGTGTGCGTGTGTGTGTGTGTGTGTGTGTGTGTGTGTTTGGGGAAGGAGGGTTGAGCACGGGGTCACTTGGTTAAAAAAATCAACCACCAAATTTGAACTGGAGGTGTTGTATAGACAGTCTAGAAGCAGATGTCTCATTATAGGTGTAAAAAATCACTGTTATGAACTGAGACCCTGTTATGAGCCAGGCACTTTGCTTACTGCCCTACGCTGGTTAATTTGAATGCTCAGAGACCTGCCAAGATAATCATCTCCGTATTACAGTGAGGAAGTGGGGTCTTGGGGAGCCCACAGACCTGCAGGGATTATCGTCTCCATAATTACAGTGAAGAAATGGGGTCTTGGGGAGCCATCACCACAAGTGACACCAATAGGAAGTAGCCACACGGGGAGGGACCCAGGGCTGCCTGCTGGACCAATGTGTCCCCACTACACTTCTGGTCCTCCCTTTTCTGATCTGCCCCTGTCAACAAGCAGAGGCCTCCCTCCATGGTATGTGGTGGCTTGTTTGTCTTGTCCCCGGGAAAGGTTGAACTCTGTCTGAAGATAGTATTGCATTTGAAGGCAGAAGATTCTGGTCCTACGAATACTCATCCTGCTCAATGAGTGATGAGGGTGGCCCCAGGGAGTCTCAAGGGGGAAGTTGTTCCTCTAAAGGCACACAGGCCATCGTGGATGCTTTCAGATACAGTGAACAAAACAGGTCTCACCATCACCTCCCCTTGATCACGCAGTGACATTTCAGAGTGTCTGGATCTGGATCTGTCCCTCCCAGATCAATATTGTGTGCAGATGAAACTGATTCTCACAACAACCCTGGAAAAGAAAATATCATTTTTGTCAAAATTCTTCACTTTACGGTGAGGGAAACTGAGGCTCTTGTTAAGAATGGGCTCAATCACAGTGACCAGTACACTGCGGAGCAGAGACCCAACCCCACAGTTTGTAGAAAGATAACTCAGGACCTGAGGAAAACCCCAAGAGCCATGTCAAGGGCAAGGGCCATGGTAAGCTGGGGAACCTGTCTTCGGAAGGCGTGTCACAGATGGGGGAGTAGGGCAGCCTTGCTGGGATTGGGGGGAATTCACAACAGCATGAGGACTTTCCGAACTGGGCTCCCAGGACAGCAAAGTACTTCCCAGGACAGGATCATCTTGGAAGTGGACATTCCCTATGGTATCAAATGGGATAAAAAGAAGAGCCAGGATGAAGTTGAAAACTGCAGACAATGTTGGCAAAGGCCACTCAGCCTCTTCTAGAAGAGATTCGCTTTAGCCGAAGGCCAGGTATGAATGTGCAGGTGATGGATGACACGGCCGCCACGGTGCCATTGCTCCTACGCTGGGCACCTGCTTTATGGACGTCACCGATGACGAGAACACCAAGGGAGCCATAGCTTCCTAGCCCCTGGCCTCATGCGGCTTGAGGTCTAGCGGGGTCTACAGGCAAACAAGCCACCATCCTACCTGAGAGCACAGGGACCGTGGCAGGATATACATTCTTCGTGACAAAAGCAATAGATGAGAAGTGACTAATGAGGTCACATAACATCCCTCTAGGGAGAGAGGATCTCTGGAGATTGTGTTTTCTGGTTCCACCTGACAGTGAAGATCCTGAAAAATCATCCTTGCGATCCACGAACGGAAAAGGACAACAACTCAACCACGCTCGGCTACCGGGGAAATTTTCTGGGGCGGGAGGATGAGGGGGCAGCTGGAGTGTGATCTGTGTCTCTGTTCTGCGCCACGGATTCGTTGTCCATGCACAGGGAATGTTAAATAATAATTTAATGGTTTTTTAAATTGATGACAAAGGAGTAATCAGCATGTTAATGAAACTCCGCGGATGATACTAGATGGGGAGTTACTACAAATACCAGCTGGGAGGGAGAAGCAGACAATGCAGAGGGACAGAAAAGAAGGAAAGTTACAACCAAGCAAACTTCTGGTTTGCAAAATGCAAGCCAAAGCACCTGCAAAAAACCGTCCACTGTGGGGGGTGCCGAGGGCGAGGCAGATGCAGGTCTGGACGGGAGAGTAGCTCTTAACGGTGTAGTCTCACCACCTGCCCGCTGCCCAACTCAGCCCGCTCCACCGCTCCACGCCACGGTCGCTTGCCCCGGAAATCTCTTCTAGGTCCTTGTAGCTGTGAATTCTGCAGCACCACTGACCCCACTTCCCGCCTACAGTGCGCTCTGAGCAGCGTTCCCAGCCGCACTCCTCAAGCTTTCCCTCCTGTTATGGAGTTCCCTTTGCATATTTTGTGGACGGTCCTTGAAGCCAACACTTAATTTCACATCCCATGGCTTTCCCACCTGGTTGTGGTCCCCTCTTCCTTCCCTCCATGCCTACTTTGGAGGAGTCATTGGTCCTTCCTTGTCTGCAGGTCGCAGGTATCTGCATGCATTGCACTCCGGACCATGCTAACCCTGAGCACCAGAAGCTCCCCGACAGTCAGTTTGCCTGGCGCAGCGTGTGGGCAAGCTCCCTTTGGGGCTCTTAGTTCTGTGGAGGCTCCGTCTGCCAAAATCCCTGACTTTCCCTGCCCGGGACGGCACAATCTGGCCCCTGAGAGCTCCCGCCGGTCTGGTGTTTATCATACACCAGCTGGAGGAGAGAAAGGAGCCTTTGGGAAGTACGTTACAGCCTGAGTGGTGGCAAAATAGAGAGTTAGTTAAACTACCAGGCTCTGTCTTTGTGTCACACAGAACTCTCCGTATCCCTTACTGAAGACGACGACCCAGTGCATTGTGTTCTATCCAAGCTCTCTGATGGCCGACTCGTCTTCTCTTCACCCGTCTAGCCCCATCTTAAGCACAGCACCTGATGCCCACTAAGGACTTAATATTTGCGAAGCAAGTGCTCTGTGGTGCATTCCAGAAGCAAGATTTAGGGACAGCTTCGTGAGGAAGGACTTTCTGATCTGAAGGAGCAGAAATTGGGTGGACCCTCGGGCAAGAGTGTTACAGAGGCACCAGGGTGTCGGGATCAGGAGACCTGGGATCTCATTCTCAGTTCATTCATTAGCTGAATGAACTCAGATGAGCATTTTCTCTGATTCTCAGGTTTATCTGCCAAATCGTGACAATAGCCCCCATTCTGACTATTTCATCGGACGGCGGAAGCTTAATGGATGGGAAGTTACTGTTTCTTTTATGTGTGTGATTACTAGATGGGTTTCATTCTTCCTATGGGGATTGGATTTAAGATCTTACAATTCCTAACAGTCTTAGAATGATCACATTCCAGTTGCCCTCCAATCAATCTGAATATATTTTAGATAGTCCTGAGAGCACTGTGATCATCCCTGGGGGTTGGGCAGGAAGGAACTGGAAAGAACCACGGTACATTTTCTCATAGAAATCTTCCCAGAAGAGCGACCGTTAAGCAGATACTTGTCAGCAGATACAGGTGTTCAGAAAGCAGAGGGGCCAGTGGGTCAGTAGTGGTTTGAGGAGCCTCCCGGGAGAGGAGCAAGTGGGCCTGAGGGGAGGGAGTGTAGGTTCAAATGTTGGAGGAGAAGTGGAGGCGTTGCCAAGCGTTGAGCTCCTAACATTCTAGGTGCTGTACATGCGTGACTTAATCCTCACACCACTAAAGAGGTAAAAACAATGACCTTTTTAGTGTAAATACCAACAACATGCCAGACGCTGTGCTAGATATTTAAGGTACGAAGATGAATGAACCTGATACCTGGGGTGCGATCACGGGAACACTCTAATAGCCAAGACCAGTAAGGATCAGGTCAGAAATGGAGGAAAGAAAAGGAAAGTAAGAATCAAGACAAGGGTCCTCTAGGCAGAGAGGATAATACAGGAGCACGGGGGCCAGTTGTGAAACGAGAGGGTGTGGATAGGGAAGGTACAAAGGTAAAGCTGTGATCAGACTGTTTTTTAGCTTTGTATTAGGGGAAAATTTCAAGCATATACAAAATGATACAGCATAGTATAAGGAACCCATATGAATTCAACGTCCGGCTTCAGCCATCATCAGATCATGGCTACCACCTCTTGTTTTCTCCGTATCTCATTCACTTTCTCCAGCTTTTATATTTTGAAGCCAATATCAGGTATCTTATGATCAAGCTGTAAATATTTCCCCAGGTGTTTCTGAAGGGTAAGCACTCTATCAACCGTAATTCTAGCACCGTTATCATATCTGAAAAATCAACAATTATTGATATCACAAATCTCTAATCAGCATCTAAATGTTCCCTCTTATTCCACAGATTTTAAGTTAGTTAGGTTTTTTTTTTTTTTAAGATTTTATTTATTCATTTGAGAGAGAGAGAGAGAGTGAGCATGAACGGGGGGGAGGGGCTGAGGGAGAGGGAGAAGCAGACTCCCCCCACCCCCCGCCCCGAGCAAGGACCCTGATGCAGGACTTGAGCCCAGGACCCCAGGATCATGACCTGAGCTGAAGGCAGACGCTTAACTGACTGAGTCACCCAGGCGCCCATATTAGTTGGTTTTAATCAGAATCTAAGAAAGGTGTAAACATTGCAGTATGGGCTTATCTTTGACTCTGTGGCTTTCTCTCCCCTCACATTTTTTCCTTACAATATTTTCTATGGAAGAGAGAGCCATGTTTCCTACAGAGTGCCCCACATCCTGCATTTTGGGGACTGCATCCCTGTGGTCCCCTATGCATGCTCCCTGGATATGGCAGTTACATCTAGAGGTGCATTCATAAAGCGCTTAAAGTGGGGAGACGAGACCGGAGGAGGCCTGTGAGGGGTTGGCGTGGACGTACCAGGACAATGTCGTGTTATTAACCTAAGGTTTTAGTTTGCTCTCCCATGCTCCATTTTCCCCCACCGCCCCCAGCCCAACACTGTCAGAGTCAGGCAGCAGTGGGGGCGTCTACGCTCAGGTTTCCGGGTAGGGTTAATTGTGCCAAACATGCAGAGGAAAACAGGACTTTTGATGGAGATGCAGAGTGGCCCATGCAGACAGAGGCCTGGGGGCCAGATGGAGGCAGATGCCTCGGTCAGTTCCAGAGTGTCTAGGCGCCGGTAGCCAGAGGCCAGGTGTCAAATGGCAATCTCCATCAATTCTCGTGAGAAGACACGCTGACAGCTGAGAACCCAAAACTTTCCCACCCGGTGCTTTGTGACTGTGGAACTTAGCCCGAATCAAAGCCAGCAGGGGTGAGGGGGGCAACCCTCAGCCAGGTGCCAGGGGGTGGGAGAGGAAGCGCCCTGAATGGATTACTTAAGAAGAATTGTTTAAAAGTGAATTTTCTTGGGCGCCTGGGTGGCTCAGTCAGTTAAGCGTCTGCCTTCAGCTCAGGTCATGATCCCAGGGTCCTGGGATCGAGCCCCACATCGGGCTCCCTGCTCAGTGGGGAGCCTGCTTCTCCCTCTCCCACTCCCCCCGCTTGTGTTCCTGCTCTCGCTGTCTCTCTCTGTCAAATAAATAAATAAAATCTTTAAAAAAAAATAAAAGTGAATTTTCTTGAGCAAAAGGGGCTCTGGAGGCGGAAGAATGCAGGGATGCTTTGCGGAATCTGAGTCTGGAAAGGCTGTGCAGCTCTTGCGGATGCTGAGCTGACTGCCTCCCGCCCAAATGCTTATTTTGGTCACGTCCGTGGCATGAAGTATTGCTCATCTTCTTGGAGTGGCCGCCCGTCAGGATAAGGTTTGAAACAGGGCCTCTTCTAGACGGGATCCACCGTTAAACGGAGGCCCCCTGCCCACATTTCCTTCGCCGCCGCACACTGGCCTTGGGCTTCTCTCACCCGCTTTCCTCTTCCATCCTTTGGCCTTTTCAGTCCTTTCTTCACAAGTTGTGAAAGTCTGCGCTCTGATTCTCATGTTTTTCTAACTCTAAGGTTGGATTGTGCTGGCATTCTGCTTTCCCAGAAAGTGGTGGGTAGCCGAGGAGAGGTTGACAAAGACGACGCGACGCCAGTCCCAGTGCACGAGTGTCCATGTGACCCCCCCCCCCCCCAGCTGTTCTCGAAGCCGCGACAACCCTCGGGGCTGGACGCTCCTTTTGTTCCCGTCAAATTGCGAAGGAGTCAGCCGGACAAGGACTCCTGCGCCCTCTGTTGTCTTCCCTTCCTGCCGGAACTGCTGCGAGGATAAACCAACGGTGAAATGGAGGGAGAGACCACTACGCTTCTCTGGTGCTCCGGATGACCGTTCCAGACTCCGGTCTGACGTTTCCAGAGCATGCTCCCTAACCACAACCATGCTGCCCCTCACTGCCCCACACCACGACGGAGGCGCCCGGAAGTTTCCTGCCCTCTCTTCTCACCTGGAAGTTCTCTTAACCCCCAAGAGACCGTCTCGTGTCCCCTCCTAGGTAAAGCCTTTTCTGTGGATCCAGCCAGCACTCCACCCCACCATCAGGACCACCATCTGCAGCCCCTCCTTCCTCCTACACCCCAGTACCATTGGGTCCAGTCACCAGGTTGGTGCTTGACATTAATTGCGACGACAAATTTATGAGTGTGTATCCTTTGTGGAATGTACTTTCCTTGAGAACACAGGGCCTGCGTCTACACTTTATTTTTCCTAGTGTCTAGGAGATGGGCACCAAATGATTTCCAAAAGGGTGGATGGAAACTCTAGAATCAAAAGCAAATAAAACAATGTTTTGATGGCCTGGGGCCCTGCTAATGTAGTGGCCCGAGGAGTCCTCTGTGTCCCCCCCTCTCCCCCCACATCATGGGAGCTGGTCACAGAAGCAAAACAGGTTGCTAGCATTCAGACCAGAGCTTCCTTATCAGGTCCAAATTAATTCCCCAGGTCCAAGCAAAAGCAAAACGTGGCATTCTAACAACTCATACCAAGCTTGCTTAGGCAAATATTTTTCTGCAGTTTTATGGGTCTGAGTTGGGGTCTGACTTCCAATGTCAGCACAGAGCCCTGATGGGAGTATAACGTTCCCACCAGGCTTCGGTTGAATATTTATGACTGTTCTATAGTCACTGCCTTCTATTATTCCTGGAAGACTTCTATTATTTAGAGAGTAATTAATCAAATTCTGAGGGAAGGTGCTGGAGCCAAGCCCCATGGTGAGGTTTCTGATGGCTTTTTCATCCCAGATGAGCCAAATAATAACATCAACAAAACTTTCCCAAAGAATTGCTTATCTCCTGTATCAACCTACACACATTTCCATGGGCCAGTCTGGGATTCCATTACCAAGAAGCCCGTCCAGGAAAAGCACGGGTCAGGAACAAGTCTTTGGCTGTTAGACTTTGCTAACGGTTACCACACCCGTTCTTTGGAGTTCATGATTTAGGCCACATGCCCAGGCCTAGAATTCCATCTCACACTTACTTCTGTCTGGTAAGGATTTCATAGCTCTTCAAATTACCCAACACAAGAGTGAGAAATTGTTCTAGAGTCACAGAAGTCAATCTGTGGGAATGCCCACGCTGTGCTTTGGACACAGGATTTGACAGGCATTACCTATCAAATATTAGATGTAGTGTAAGTCATCTATATTATGTGGTAGGCGTTTTCCCCCATTTTCCTCCCTTACAGCTAAAAGAGGTAAGAGTGTATGTGCTTGCTATTGATAATCCACCAATCACCCCCACATTCAGCAGCTTAAAACAATGAGCATTTACCACCGCCCATGGGTCTAGTGGTCACGTGGCCATTTCTTCCAGTGTCAGCACTCACTCAGGCCCCTGTCATTAGCTCCAAGTCAGCTGGGTCCTGTGGATTGAGGCTGGGGCCTGTCCTGTGTTTTGTGCCTCAACTGGGACAGTTGGGCTGACTCTGCTGTGCTTCATGCGGCCTCTCATTTCTGGCCGTTTTGGCAGCACTGTCTTTGGCCTGGCCTGGGCAAAGGTCAGACAAGGCAGGTCTCCAGAGGTCTAGGCTTGAAACAATTTCGTTTTAGCTCTGCTGTGTTTTCTGGTGTTTTGGTGTTGTCGTTTCATTTTTGGTTTTTTGCCAAAGCAAATCTCAAGAATTTTCAGGATTACAAAGAGGTAGGGAACTACAGTCTGCCTCTTGATGGGAGTTGCTATAAAATCACATTGCAGAGGGGCTGGACAGAGGACAGAGGGAGGACCTCCATGTATCAGTCACAGATGTGTTCTCAGTAATGATGTGGAGTACTCGAAGAAGGTTGTTCCATCTCAACAAAGAAAGGTCACAAGGCGTTGCATCCGAGGTAGGAAGGACATCATTGTCCCAAGTTAAAGTAAATTGATTACAGACAACTCGGGAGGGGAGTGAGATAAATGAGGTTTGCTCACCATTGATTCCAGAGCACATGATGTTGAGCAAGGTGACCCAGAGGAGAGTGCTGGTGATCCTGGAGAATAGACCCTACGAGAGAACAGAGTCAGGGATGCCAGTCTGTGGTCAGTACAAACATCTACTGCGTTTCCCGTGCTTGTTATGTGTCTGTGATTTTGCTTGGCTGTAGCAACAGAAACGGTAAAAACTAACATTTCCTGAGTGTTTAACCGGCCCCCAGTATTGTACTTGGTGTTCTAGAAGGCACCTCCTCTTATTAAAAACCCTCAGCAACACTGTGACCTTGGTACTCTCATGTCTACCTTGTCACTGAGCACGGGGGACTTAGAAACGTGAAGCACTCGGCCCGAGGTCATGCACCTCGCCATGGGGGCGCACAGTTGGTTTTCAGAGGCAGCCCTCTGACTCAGCAAACATGCCCCCTGTCCATGGTGTATCACTTCAGGCTCTTTGGGCTACAGGTATCACATCAAGCTGTATTAAGCATGCAAGAAGAAGGAAGGTGGATTCAGGACAAGGATATAGGCAGGTGTGCAGGGGGTCTCCTATTGGGATGGAAAAAGGCCATGGCCCTTACAGTGAACTCAAAATGTCCACCATCCTCTTGCATTGACATCTCTCCCTTCCCAAAGACGGACTTCGTTGGTTTCCCACACATCAGGGTCCCGGCAACAACTGTTTACATTTATTCTCTTCAAGGAGAATTTAAGTCAGTGTGGGAATCCCTTAGTTCCTAATGCCAATTCCTGGGGAAGAACTCTGATTGGAAGACATGGATCAAGGGCCTTGCTTTGTCAGGCCGAATCGGCTGAAACCAGGGGCCTGGACTGATCAGATAAGAGAATGGTTACGCTCATTTGACTGCTGGAGAACCAGGACAACTAGAGAGGCAGGTTCCTGAAAAGTGGGATGGGGTGAGGGGAATCAGAGATAAAAACAGTAGGTGTACATTCTACAGGATGTCTAGTTTCTGTGTTCCCTGAGAGCCGGGGAGTTTACCCCACATTTTATTTTATTTTCCTAAAGTAATCTCTACACCCACCCCCGAAATCAAGAGTCTCATGATCCACCGACTGAGTCAGCCAGATGCCCCTACCCCACATTTTAAATATAAGGACCAATAGGTATATAAAAAAATGCTCAGCATCTCTCATCATGGGGGAAAATGCAAATCGAAACCACAAGGTGATGTCACCTTACACCTGTCAGGATGGCTCTTATAAAAAACAAAAACAAAAACAAAATAAAACAAAATGAAATAAGACAAGTTTTAACAAGAACATGGAGAAGGTGGGACCCTTGAGGCCTGTTGGCAGGAATGTAAGATGGTGCAGCCACTGTGGAAAACAGTAGAGAGGTTCCTCAAAGAATTAAAAATAGAACCACCCTAAAAGACTCCATCCCAAAACTGCTAGAACTCATACAGGAATTCAGGAATGTGGCAGGATATAAAATCAATGCACAGACATCAGTGGCATTCCTATACACCAACAACAAGACAGAAGAGAGACAAATCAAGGAGTCGATCCCATTTACAATCGCACCCAAAACCATAAGATACCTAGGAATAAATTTAACCAAAGAGGCAGAGGATCTGTACTCAGAAAACTATAAAATACTCATGAAAGAAATTGAGGAAGACACAAAGAAATGGAAAAACGTTCCATGCTCATGGATTGGGAGAACAAACATTGTGAAGATGTCAATGCTACCTAGAGCCATCTACACATTCAATGCAATCCCCATCAAAGTACCATCCACTTTTTTCAAAGAAATGGAACAAATAATCCCAAAATTTGTATGGAACCAGAAGAGACCTCGAACAGCCAGAGGAATGTTGAAAAAGAAAAGCAAAGCTGGCGGCATCACAATTCCGGACTTCCAGCTCTATTACAAAGCTGTCATCATCCAGACGGTATGGTACTGGCACAAAAACAGACACATAGATCAATGCAACAGAATCGAGAGCCCAGAAATGGACCCTCAACTCTATGGTCAACTCATCTTTGACAAAGCAGGCAAGAATGTCCGATGGCAAAAAGACAGTCTCTTCCACAAATGGTGTTGGGAAAATTGGACAGCCACCTGCAGAAGAATGAAACTGGACCATTTCCTTACACCACACACAAAAATAGACTCCAAATGGTTGAAAGACCTAAACGTGAGACAGGGGTCCATCAAAATCCTAAAGGAGAACACAGGCAGCAACCTCTTCGACCTCAACCGCAGCAACTTCTTCCTAGAAACATCGCCAAGGGCAAGGGAAGCAAGGGCAAAAATGAACTATTGGGACCTCAGTAAGATAAAATGCTTTTGCACAGCAAAAGAAACAGTCCACAAAACCAAAAGACAACTGACAGAACCGATAGATATTTGCAAATGACATATCAGATAAAGGGCTAGTGTCCAAAATCTATAAAGAACTTCTTAAACTCAACACCCAAAGAACAAAGGATCCAATCAAGAGATGGGCAGAAGACATGAACAGACATTTTTCCAAAGACATCCAAATGGCCAACAGACACATGAAAAAGTGCTCAACATCGCTCGGCATCAGGGAAATCCAAATCAAAACCTCCATGAGATATCACCTCACACCAGTCAGAATGGCTAAAATGAACAAGTCAGGAAACGACAGATGTTGGCGGGGATGCGGAGAAAGGGGAACCCTCCTACACTGTTGGTGGGAATGCAAGCTGGTGCAGCCCCTCTGGAAAACAGTATGGACGTTCTTCAAAAAATTTGAAAATAGAGCTACCCTATGATCCAGCAATTGCACTACTGGGTATTTACCCCAAAGATACAAATGTAGGGATCCAAAGGGGTATGTGCACCCCAATGTTTATAGCAGCAATGTCCACAATAGCCAAACTGTGGAAAGAGCTAAGATGTCCATCAACAGATGAATGGGTAAAGAAGATGTGATATATATATATATATATATATATACATATATATATATATACACACACACACGCACACACACACACACACACACACACACACACACACACACAATGGAATATTATGCAGCCATCAAAAAGAATGAAATCTTGTCATTTGCAATGACGTGGATGGAACCGGAGGGTGTTATGCTGAGTGAAATAAGTCAATCAGAGAAAGACATGTATCATATGACCTCACAGATATGAGGAATTCTTAATCTCAGGAAACAAACTGAGGGTTGCTGGAGTGGTGGGGGGTGGGAGGGATGGGGTGACTGGGTGATAGACATGGGGGAGGTTATGTGCTATGGTGAGCGCTGTGCATTGTGCAAGACTGTTGAATCACAGATCTGTACCTCTGAAGCAAATAATACATTATATGTTAAAAACGAAAAAAAAGAAGAAGAAGATAGCAGGAGGGGAAGAATGAAGGGGGGGAAATCGGAGGAGGAGACGAACCATGAGAGACAATGGACTCTGAAAAACAAACGGAGGGTTCTAGAGGGGAGGGGGGTGGGGGGATGGGTTAGCCTGGTGATGGGTATTAAAGAGGGCACGTTCTGCGTGGAGCACTGGGTGTTATGCACAAACAATGAATCATGGAACACTACATCAAGAACTGATGATGTCATGTATGGTGATTAACATAACATAATAAAAAAAATAGAAGCGCCCTATGATCCAGCAATCCCAGTTCTGGATATTTGTCCAACAGAGTTGAGATCAGGATCTCCACGAGCTATCAATACCGCATTCAGTGTTATTAACACTTCATTGCCATGCTATTCACAACCATCAGGATATGGATACACCAGTGTCCACCCACAGGTGAATGGATAAAGAAGATGCGGTATATACACACTATGGTTTATACATACTATTCAGCCTTAAAAATGGCAATCCTGCCACATGTGACACATGACTGACTTTGAGAACATTATGCTAGTTGAAGTAAGCCAGTCACAGAAAAATGAACACTGTGTGATTCCACTTATATGAGGTATGTATAGTAGTCAAATTCGCAGCACTGAAGAGTAGAATGGTGGTTGCCAGGGATCAAGGGGAAGGAGAAACAGGGGCTTTCTGATTATCAGGCATGAAATTTCAGCCAGGCAAGATGCACAAGCTCTGGAGACCTACTGGCAAACATCCTACTATCAGTCAAGAAAAATGTAATACACATGTAGAAATTTGTTAAGTGGATAGATCTCCTGTTAGGTGTTCTTGTCATAATTTTTAATAATTGTCATAATTTTTAAAGAAAGATGAGGAAACTAAACCAGGAAAGTTAAAGAATCTGGGTGATGCCCAAGAGAAACTTGGTAGTGAAAATGGTGGTGGGGTCTGATGACTGGCTTTCAGACACCATGGAGGAAAAGGGAATCAAGAGTGGGTTGAGCTTCGGATCCTTCCAGCCTGGAAGATGGCGTTAGCGTCAGAAATGACCAACAGGAGGATAAGGAATAAGGGAGATGGTGATGATTTCAAGTGTTGATGTGTTCGTCGAGGTCGAGGCCCTCAAGACTAGAGCGAGGGCATTCCAAATGGCAGCCTGGGCTGGAGGGGGCCAGTCGGACCAGAGAAGCCAAACTCAGGGTGCCCAGAGGCACGTCAGGGCTCGGGGTGTCCTGAATGTCCCAGCTGCTGGCTGGGACTGGAGGAAGTGACAGTGAGCGGGGGTGTAGCTGCAGCTCCTGGGGGCAGCCGTCTTGGAGTGGGGACATCATGGCAGACTCCCACTGGTGAAAGCGAAGTTAGGCACAGAGACTTTGGAGCGCGAGGGGCCTGCAGAGACCTGAGAATCACTGATGAGGACACTGAGGTCACCATGGACAGGCAATTGGAGGTTAATCGGTGTTTCCCACACTCCAGCCACCGAGCCGGGTTCCGTGCACATGGTAACACCTCATCCCAGCAGTGACCCTGACAGGTAGTTGTCTCTCCATGTGCCCGCTGAGGAAGCTGGGAGATGAGGAGTGAGCTGATCTGCCCCAGGTCAACCGGGAAAGCAGTCCGGCTCAGTCGGCCCGCACAGCCCATGATTCGTGTGGGGCTGGTCCAGCTGGGTCTGGTGGGCGAGGGGCTGCAGGGAACAGTGTTGGACGTGGCCCGGCACCTCTGCATGTGACGGCTGGAGCCCCCTGCCCGCTGCCGGTGCCCGCGCTGCACAGGCCCGCAGGGCTGTCTGTCTCAGCGCCCGGGGGTCCTGGG
This sequence comes from Zalophus californianus, assembly GCF_009762305.2. Taxonomy (NCBI): domain Eukaryota; kingdom Metazoa; phylum Chordata; class Mammalia; order Carnivora; family Otariidae; genus Zalophus; species Zalophus californianus. The sequence continues at coordinate 5,375,799 of NC_045602.1, forward strand.
CTGTGGGCGGGAGGACTGGACGGTCAGAGCGGGTCGCGAGGGCCTGTCACACTTACAACAATCAGTTAGTCCTAGTTTGAAAACATGCGTGCGCGCCAGAGTGCTATCTGGTAGGGACTGTTTCCACCAGGCTTCCCCCTGCCCCGCCACATCCTTCCAGTGATTCCTGTACACCCTCCTGAGGACCTTCTCTCCCTTCATTTCTTTCAAGCGCTCTCTCCCGTCCATCTGTTCCTAAGTGTTGGTCTCTCTCACTTGCTACCTTCCTCTCCTTCTGTATGCCTGTGTCTCCCTCTGTCCCCCTCTGTCTCTGTCTCTCTCTTTCCGACTCTTTTGCTTTTATTCTGGGGGCTTAAACCAGTCGGAATCGCTAGCCGTTGTAAACAACCACAGCCGGGTCGCCGGGCCCGCTTCTCTTCTTCCCAGATTCTGGAGGGACGAGCACAGGGGATTTGCTTTCAGGTGGCTGAGCGCTCTCACCACAGCTTGCACCCAGGAAGCTTCTGGCAAAAGCTCCCCGTCCGCACAGTGATGAAGACATGGTTCTAACTGGTCTGCCTGAAGTTTCTTAACATCCTGGAGATTAACTCCCTGCAAGATGTTAGAATTTGTGCCTTTAATGACAAGAAACAGCTTAGCTCTCTGTATGTCGTCCCTGGTCCTTGTGCCTGTCCTCAAGTTTGTGAGCTGTGCTTTTCCTGTGCGTGGAGGTGTTAGGGTACAGGCACAGTGTGTCTCTGCCGAAACGTGGTGCATGGATGAGAAAGTCCACAGGGATTTCCAAGTGACACGGCTGTTTCCATAGTAATGGGACTGGATTTGGGGACTCTGGGAGACTTCTAGAAAAGTGGAGCTCTAGAGACCACTGCAGAGACACTAACAGGCAGCTTTTTTCCTTTTGACTGAGGTATGATTGACATATAACATTATGTTAGCTTCAGGTGTGCAGTATGATGATTCAGTATTTGTATTATATTGCAAAAATGATCACCACAGGAAGTCTGAAAAGGGAGTTTTTGAACGAAGTTCCCTGTTGGGGGGGTGGGGGGAGAACGGTGCCTGTTCTCCAGACTTGGCTCCTACTAGTGTCTGAGCCTGTGTGGATTGAATTATTTCCCCGAAAAATGATATGTGGAAGTCCTCACCTGTGCTCCCTGTGAATGTGACCTTCTTTGGAAGCAGGGTCGTTGCAGATGTAATCAAATTAAAATGGGGTCATTCTGGATGAGGGTGGGCTCTGACATAATATGCCTAGTGTCTTTATAAAATGAGGAAAATTCAAACACACACACGCACACACAGAACACTACATGAAGACAGAGGCAGAGACTGGAGTTATGTTGTCACCAGCCAGGGGGGGCCGCGGGCTGCCAACAACCCCAGAGGCTGGCAGAGGCCAGGAACGGTTCTGTCCAGAGTCTCGGAGGCAGGTGTCCTGCTGTGCCCACCCTGTCCTCCTCCCTGGGGAGGCCTGCTCAGCCTTCCAGACCGGCTCCCAGCAGCTCCTCTGGGAAGCCTTTCTCAGCCTCCCACCCTGCCAAGTCAGCCGAGCACTCACACTGCAAAGAAATCACGCCGCGTTCACAGCAGATTGCAGATACGTCTGTCACTATTTGGAAATCGACTGTGAGCCTTGGAGGGCAGGAGCCACCTCATGTTCCCATTTGTATAAAGACTGACAGGAGGTCAGAACACTGCCCTAAATGCCTGATCCGTAGTCACATTTATCACACATTTCTGTATATACGACAATGCTCTGGAAGAGGCACGAAGACTGTCCTAAGGAATGGGTGACTTTTTAAATGAATGTGAAGGCACCGTCGGGGATAACGGTATGTCTGTGTGAGGTCTGGCACTTCTCCCCTGTGCCAAGCAGAGTCACCCAATGCCTGGCACACTGAACGTGTTAAATAACTGTTGCATCTGTGGATGGAAATGGTGTAATAAGCTGTATTTGCTAAGCACCGAGGCCATGCCAGGCACTGTTCTCAATACTTCTTATGCATGAACTCATTTAACCCTTACCAGGCCTCATGAGCAGGACAACACATCAGAACGATGCTCGTTCCCACCTGTCGGAGTGGAAAGGTCTCTGAATTGGCCCTCACAGGGTTACGCCACAGTGAATCTGGAAAATTCCTCCAGCTCCTCAAACCCAGGCTGTGCTGGGTGTGAGGGCGTGAGGGAAGGTCCCCTTCCAGAGTCAGCTCTTCTGACCCCGTTCTCTGCCCTCAGCCCCTCGAGCCTTACGGAGAGCTTCTGTGCACCTCTCTTGCCGCGGAGCTGACTCTCCTGTGCATTCGGGAGGGCGGACCACAGGCCTGTCCCCCGGATGAACGTGCAGGTTCCTAAGAGCAGCTCTTCACCTCCCTCCCCAGGGCCCATACCGACTCCTTGCACAGAGAGACTCACTTCCACATGGCTGGTTTCCGGGAGCCTGCACCAACACAGACAAAAGCCGGTGAATTCCGTGTCCCGCACAAGAGCCTCCCTCACACCACCCACCTCCGCAGCCTTTCGAGAACTGTATTCATGCCGGACCTCCCTGTGCACCTGTTGTAACCCCACTCTGCACCCCGCATCAGGTGTAGTCTGAATGTACGGTCACAGGAGTTGTGTTACAGCTGACTAGTTGACATGTTACTTTTGGAGCCATTAAGAGAAATATAAAACTCTATAGCTTTACCGAAATGTTTTATTTTTTCTAAAAAGATTTTATTTGTCAGAGAGAGAGCACAAGCAGGGAGGGGGCAGAAGCAGAGGGAGAAGCAGGCTCCCTGCTGAGCAAGGACCCCCCCCCCTCCAGTGTGGGACTCGATCCCAGGACCCTGGGATCATGACCTGAGCCGAAGGCAGACACTTAACCGACTGAGCCACCCAGGCGCCCCTAAACAAATGTTTGTAGCCAGTGATCTGGTAGTGGTGGTGGTGGCAGTAAGTATTTTCCTAGGCTCTTAAAAAGGTCTGCGCTTTTGAGTTTAAGAATTAAACTTGTTGGGGCACCTGGGTGGCTCGGTCGTTAGGTGTGTGTCATGATCTCGGGGTCCTGGGATCGGGCTCTGTGCTCAGCGAGGAGTCTGCTTCTCCTCCCTCTGCTCCCCCCCCCAACCCCGTGCTCACCCACTCTCTCTCTCAAGTAAATAAAATCTAAAAAAAACCCAAAAAAAACAAAACAAAAAAAAAACATTTTGAAACTCATTCAGTGTCCCTGCTGGCCTCTGGGTGGTAAGCTCTGTGGACCAGACACAGCTGTGTCTTTTTCACTTTGGAGCCCTCAGAACAGAGCAGAGTGCTTGGAATAAATAAACAATGCTCTCTGGAGGGAAGGAAGGAATTCCTGTATCTTTAGAATTTCTTGGAATGACATGTGACAGTGATCAGAGAATGACAGGGAGGAGGAGGTTAAATCTCGTTAGGTTTTTCCTATAATAGAGCTTGATTTTTTTTTTTTTTTTTTGAAGGCTAAGTATTGTTTGGTAAAACTTTTACTTCTGTCACCTACACATGGATTGTGTGTGCTGTGATCCGGTCACAGTGGTCGCTGACCAACCTTCTCAAGGCAGTCGCTGTACTGTGCTCATGGATGCTGTGGGCAGCATTTTCCCGCACTTCGGGCAGGACCCGTGGGATAGCTCATCTCTGCTCCATGACGTCCGTGGCGCCAGCTGGGAAGAGTCAAGAGTTGGGAGTCTTGGCCCCGGGGGCCAGAGTCTCCAGGAGGCATCGTCATTCGCATCTCATGACCGATGCCGGCTGGGGCCGCGGCTAGGTCCCGGCTGGGAAAAGCCACATGGTGGTCTCTTGGCTTGGGCCAGTTTGGGCTTCCTTCCAGCACGCCGCTGAGCTCTAGGCAAACGGGGCTGAAGTGATGGCATTTTGGCAACCCAGACTCAGAAGTCACACGGCGGCACTTCCACTGTGGGCTACTGGCCGAGCCGGTCACAACGGTTGTCCAGGCTCAAGGGAAGCGGGCACATGGGACAGGGCGTATTATTGAGGCTTCGTGGGTAAGTACGGTCTGTCAGAGAAGGTCCGCAGTATGAAACATACCGGTTTCCTCCTGTGCTTTGTGGCCAAAAAGGTTTAACAGCTCTCCGCGTGATCTTGTGTGTGGTGTGGATAAACCACAGTCACCACTGTGTCCGATGGGCGTGTAAGTTGTTTCCAAGTTTTCTGGATTCTGTAAACGATGACGCAGGGAGCGCCGGTGCCAGTGTCCCCATGTGCCCCCGGGGAGGCTTCACTGCAGTGTGTGCTCAAATATCCCAGCCTTGCCCTGGGTTTGCGGAGGGCAGATGGCCACCGCGGCTGAGGGGTCGTCCTGTGCGTGAAGCACGTGTTAGTGTGTAACTGTTACACACTCTGTGACTGGAACTGCTTGTCATTTTGTATTCAGAGTGACACTGTGATTGATTTCTCACTTTACTAGAAATTCTTTGTGAATATAGCTTCCCCCACACTGTTGTATTATAGATGATCCTGCAGGCACACTGCAGCCCTTGCTGACTAATTATTTCCTCAAGAGCCTCCCGGAAGGAGAATGAATGGTCCAGAGGACACTAAAAGCATTCTAAAGGCCCTGGTGCATATTGCCGATCTATAGGTTGCTGTTTTGACGAGCCAGTGGGGATGAAAGTGAACTCCTTGAAGCCCCATTAACAGGGGTGTATTCAATACTCCTGAATAGAATTAGGGAAGATGTGAAGTAACCCAACATGAGCAGTCATCAGTAGAATAATCACCAGTTGGCCAAAGCCCAGCTTCTGACGTATATGCCCTGTGGGGTGCATCCAACCCCCTCCACGAGCCGACAGGGTGCTTGTTCCCCAGGTGTCTGGAGCGTCACCTGTCCCACAGCCCACCTGTATGGAGTTTTTGCGGATGAGCAAGTCTTCCGTGGCCATGGGCTATGAGGAGGCCCACTCTGCAGGGGCCCTTGTAGACAGAGGTGGTCTACAGACGGGAGTGATATTTATATATAGTATTACATGGCTTTGAGGAAGCACCTTCCTCCCCAGCAGGTGGAATTTTTGCAGAAACTAATGCCTTCAGCTTATGAAACATTTACTGAGCTTTTAGTGTGTGCTGGGGTTAGATATGTCGATTTGGGGAGTGCTTTCTCAGTGGGGAAGCTGGTCTACAAGATGGAGACAGATTTTGAGCAAATCTGGGTAATCGATGGGTTGCGACTGCGGCCGGGGCTGTGCAGACTGATGCAGCGGGTTCACCTTCCTGCTGTGGTACAGTAGCCCTCCTGCAGAAAGTACAGTGGCCGCGGCTGGGGGAGGGGGTCCACAGGGGCCAATGTTTAAATTGGGTCTTGAGAAATAGTTACCAGACAAAAAAAGAAGGGGGATAATTGAAGGGGGGTCGGTTAATTTTCAAAGGTCCTGTGTACATTGGGACATGAACGGGGAAATGACGCAGTACTTCTGGGGCGCCCCGTCCAGCTCCTTAGGAGGAGGGAGCAGCGAGGGGGTCGGGTGGGGGGCCCGGGGCAGGCCAGCACGTGTATCCCCAGGCACCGCGGAGGGACTGCCTGCTAAACTGCGTACAGTTCCTATTCCTGAGCACAGAGCCTGTTTCTTAACAGAGCATGTAATTCTTTTTTCTGAATTTTGGCCCCAGAGAGCACTTTTGTTAGAGACCTCTTGCTGGGGCCAGCACCGAGGCTGTGGGCGTGTGGGGGGAGGCAGGCTGGCGCCCTGCCGTGCTAACGAGCTTACCTCTGGCCCACAGAAACACGTGTCCTCCTATCCACCTAAAGGGAGCAAAGAGAACAAAGTTCTCTGACCCGATAATGCTTGAACATCCCAGTTGGATTTGTCCATGTGTGTGATTTGGACCATACGTAGTTGAAGGCAAGAGGATTTAGGTGTTTTATCCAGAACCCATTTCATCATTATCAAAGCCAACTATAACGGAGCATCCCTCTGGAATGACTGTCTTTTAAAATTATTAAGATTTACTTTTTTAGAGTCAGTTTAGGTTCCTAGCAAAATGGAGAGGAAGGTACAGATTTCCCACATCCTCCCTGCCCCCCCCGCCACACGGCCTCGCCCACTGTCGACATCCCCCACCGGAGTGGGACATTTGGTACAACTGATGAACCTGCATTAACGTGTGGTAATCACCCAAAGTCCATAATTTACATTAAGGTTCAGGGTTGGTGTTGGACTTTTTGTGGGTTTGGGAAAGTGTATAATGACTTGTAGCCATCATTAGAAAATCATACAGAGTGTCTTCACTGGCCTAAAAATCCCCTGTGCTCTGCCTGTTCATCCCTCCCCGCCCCCTCTAAACCCTGGCGACAGCTGATCTTTGTACTGTCTCCATAGATTTGCCTTTTCCAGAATGTCATGTAGTTGGAATCATACATATGAAGTCTTTTCAGATTGGCTTCTCTCACGTAGTAAAATGCACTTAGCTTTCCTCCATGTCTTTTCAGGACTTAGCACGAGAGCTGAGCAATATTCCATTGTCTGGACGTGCTACAGTTTATTTTTCCATTCACCTCCATTCACCTCCGGAAGGACATCTTGTTTGCTTCCAAGTTTTGGCAATTATGAATGAAGCTCCACACACATCCGTGTGCAGGTGTTGGTGTGGACATGTTTTCAGCTCCTTTGGTTAAATACCAAGGACTGCAAGTGCTGGATCGTTTAGCAAGAGTATATTTGGTTTTGTCAGAAACCGCCAGACTGTCTTCAAAAGTGACTGCACCCTTTTACGCTCTTCACCAGCCATGAGTGAGAATCCCTGCTTCCCCACATCCTCACCAGCATTAGGTGTCAGTGTTCTGGGTTTTGGCCATTCTAAGAGTTATGTAGTCATGTCTCGTTGTTTTAGTTTGCATTTCCTTATGACGTAGAATGTGGAACATTTTTTCCACTACTGTCTTTTTTAGTGTTGTGTTTAATCCAGAAAGGCCATGAAAATTGGCCTCTAGAGATACAAGTGATATGAAGTATTAAGATTACCCTCAAACACGTGTTACCTTTCTCCTCCCTCCCTCCGTCCCTCCCTCCTTTCTTTAGACAGAACATCCGTGGAACCCACTCGGCTCTCGCTTGCTGGAGGGAAAGGGAAGGGTGCGCCCTGGCACCCGCCAGCGGCCATGGTTAGTGTTAGAATGTGTACATCACCAGCAGCCTGCGCGCTCCTCGGAACAGGGACTGTCTTCCCCAACGCTGGTTGGATTTGCGTTGTCTTGGCCCCTAATAAAACGCTGGGCTCTGAGTAATCACTAAACCATTTTTTTTTTTAAAGTATGAATAGACGAATCTTGGGATCACTGATAATTTACCGTCACCGGACACAGTGGGACTCGAACTGGAATGCATGTTGGAGTTACTTGGACCCTCTTCCAAATGTGAAGCCCCACCTAATGGTTCCTAATTTCTAGAGATGGAACCTGGGAGATAAAACCTGGCCAAGCTCCCCCTGGTGGCCTCGATAAACAAATGCGTTTGGAAAACTAAAACAAAGCGTCCACTTTCAGTTATTCAAAAAATCTCCTAAAATTTCCCAAGCGTGTAAGTATCCGGCATGTTAAAATATCCAGGGAAATAAATTTCATGGTTCAGATTTTGGACATAAAAGCATATTCTTAGAAAAAGACGTGCTTCTCAGTAGTCCCTACCCCTTACCTCTTTCCTATGCGGGCTTAGCTCGCCTTTTAGATCTTAAATACGTTGCAGCCCTAACTGGGGTTAGCTGTTTGGGGCATGAGGTTAGCTGGTCTCCCAACACTGCTGCTCCGTGGGGTGGTCCCCACCCCGCACACGGTCGCCTTTGTCTTCCTCCCCTGCCCTCCGTGGGCATTTCTGTCTCCTGCTCGCCCCGCCCCTGCCACCTCTGGGCGGAGGGCTTTTCTCTAGAGACACACCCACGGTGATGAGGGGGTGGCCGCTTTGGCCCACGCCTCTCCCCAAAGAGTCAGGCTGCCCTGATGCTGCAGGAACAGATTTTTTGTTTTTGGTTTTGGTTTTAATTAATTATGTCCTTGGTCAGTTCCTACGGAAACCATCGTCGGAGATACGATGGGACCTCCCTTACCTACCCCCAGGGACAGCAGGATGGCCACAGGCTCCGAAACGGGAGAGAACGGGGAGTGTGCGGCCCCATGTGCTCTACGGGAAATGCTCCTCGGCATGCCTGAGCCCAGCTTCCTAGAAACTGGTGGTTCTACTGTGCAGGTCACTGTGGCTATGGAAGAAAATGTACGCCAACTTCCCAGGACGTAGAAAGCTACAGATTAATGTCAGTGCCAAAGCTGATGAAAAGGATCACCGTGGTGGAGGAGCCAGGGCGTGAGAACTGCTACAGTGTTGTGCTCTCCTTGCACACTCAAAGTTTTCACTTGTAAATTTTAAACAGCTCAGTTTATCAAACCTTGGAATTACAGATGGTCCAAATTCAAAAAACTTTGAAGATCACGGGCTCTGTCTCCTTGCTTTGCCAGTGAGCCTCGTGAGTCTTAGAAGGAGAAAGGGATTCGCCCCAAGTCACGTCTCCCTCTGGCTCCTTCTCGATTCAGTCCCTTTCAGTTTAACCTAGACCGGTGGTGCAAACCTCCAAGACCTGTGGCTTTTCTTTATAACCTGGTCAGGGGGCTGGAGGTTGATGAGAAGCAGCGGCTGGATGCCTGAGTTTCTATTTTGAAGAAATGGACGGAGGACAGTGTATGGGTCATTTATTTAATGGGCCTGTTTAATTGCCAGCCCTTTAGGATCTGAGATGCTTGGGGGATGAATCGGGGGTGGCGGTACCACAGAGTTTGCTTGGAAGGAGCTCACAGCCTGGGAAGCGACAGCGTCCCGAAGAAGGTGTGCAGCAGACAGGGTGGGCGTAAGTGCCGTGACTGCAGCTTAGGGGAGCTTCACTGGGGTGGGGGCGCTTTCAGAGAAGCCTGGAGGGATGGATACCACCTGGGCGCGTGGCATTCAGGGAGGGCACCCCGGTTAGAAAGAACAACAGGGGTTGGGAGTGGGATGGGGAAGAAAATTGGAGAAATTGCTCAGTCATAGCACCTGCAGTTTGGCCTTTTGCCAGTGGGCCGACATTTCCCAAACTGGGTTCCAGTGTACCGTGCTGTTGCTTAGGTGTTCTGCAAACGTCACCTGGCACTCGACGCAATAAAAAGGAGGCAGGAGGGTAGGGCAAGTTTGTTGTCAATTCCTGTATTTAGGGAATGGTGGGCTAATGAAGTTATAGTTGCTTCTTTCATATGTAACTCGTTAACTCTCTCCTCTGTTTATTGGCTTTGAGAATCTCCACAAGAGACATAGCATGTGGCCTGTCCTATTAACGTGGACGTGGAAATTGCTGGTTCCACCATAATCCAGCGGATGTTGGTGTCCTGTTTCAAAGTTTGGGGTAAAAAGAAAGCTGCCTCACGCAATGTTTCAAGGTGTCAACTTTCCAGTGACCTAGGTTGGCATCAGTGTCTAATCGGAGACTCTCAGGGTCATTGTCCCCAAGAAGGTTCGGAAATATCCGAAGGCCCAGTCTCCGCTCCTTGTTCCTAGGCCAGACTCGGAAGGGCCCTCCTGGGGGCTGTGGGGACTCTGAGGCCTGTGCCCAGGCAGCCTCTGGTCCCCTGGCCGCCCCGCTGGAGCTGGGGAGCCCAGACCCTGCCTCCGACCTGCTGCTCGGTGTGGTGCTGCCCCGGGAGTGGAGCCGAAGTCGGAGGCCAGGGCCTGTGGCCGGGAGCACGGATGACGGCTTGTGCTCTCTGGGGAGAGTGGCTGGGAGGCCCCCGAGCTGCCGTTCCCGGGAGAAGCAGCTTCCTGTCTGTGATGGAGGGTGGGGGCCCCGGGTGGGGCTCACACTGCCGGGAAGAGCCACCGAGGAGCCTTCTGGCCGAAGCTTTCCTGTTCTTAAGTTGTGGGACTGAAGTGCGTGTGTGCACACGTGTGTGCATGTACGGTGTGAGTGAGAGTCCAGATACAGGCAGGTTTTCAGTATGGCTCCTAACGGTAGAAAAGGGGTCAGTTTGCACACGAGGTCGCTGCAGGGACGACAGTCAGGGCACTTAGGCAGCATTGGGCCAACGGCCGGGCCGATGGACCCGGGCTGCACGGAGGGGCCCGGTGACCGTGGGTCCTGGTCAGGCCCGACCACTCTGGGTGTGGCTTGCCCTCCCTGAGCCCTGGCCCTGCTCAGCCTGCACCCTGAGACAGACAGAGCCTCTGCCCTCACGCCTAGCTCCAGGCCTCGGCTCTGTTCAGAGAGAACTCAGTGGCCTCCTCCCTGAGGTCATCCCGGCTTCTCTCAGGCCTGAGCTGCCCAGCTCCCAGCCCTCTGGCTCATCCCCTACTTCCCTTCCCGCATCGGCCCCTTGGCACCGAAGAAAAATTTGGCATCTGTCCTCTGGCCTTTCTTCTGCTTCCGGATGTGGTGTTTCTCTTGTGTTCTGCCTTTTGCTCCCGCCGCACAGGGGCTCTGGGGTGCAGCCCTGGGAGGCGGGCCGCACACTGATGAGCTTGCCGTGGGCGAGGGTCTGACAAGGGCCACAGGAGGGGCAGGACTGGCCTGGAATCGGGGGTACTGACCCTGGGCCAGGGGTGGGGAAGCCCTGGAGGCCACCTGCCTCCCTTTCTGCTCCCGCCTCCCGGGGACCAGGATGTGTTCAGTTTCTGAAGCAGATTATAAACTCCCCACTCTTGACCTTTATCAGACTTTTTTATTGTTCTCACAGAACTTTCTAGTCCGGAGGGAGAGCGAGCCCTGTAACTTTTGGTCAGTGCCGGGAAGTCAGACAGCTTGGCCGTTCCCAGTTTTAAAGACCCGAGTGCAGCTCGATCCGGATTCTGGGCGAGGCCCTGGCCACACAAGTGAGGGAGGGATGTGATGTGTGAGGGAGATTCCAGGGAAGTTTCCTCGATGAGTTCATTTAAGGTAGAAGCTGAGACCAGCCTTGCCGCCCCCAGTTTCGGGAGACTTGGAGAAGAATTGCAGGTCCTTGCCAGAAGCGTGGAAGCAGGAGCAGGGGGGAGCCCTAGCAGGTGGCAGAGGGGAGTCTTCCTGACACACCCATTTCTTGGCTGTTAATTAACTTCCCCAGGTGCTTGAGCTGAGTGAAGTGTGTGTGTGCGTGCGCGCGCGCGCGCGTGTGTGTGTGTATATACATGCATGTCTGCGCTCTGGTATAACCCAGAGCAGGGTCTGGGTTGGCATGGAGAGAAACCCAAAATTAATCTGAAGAGGAGGGACCACTGAGGCTGAGAGAGGTTTGCAAGAGGAGAATCTGGGGAGAGCTTGGAGCTGTCACAGTCTCTGCACTTGGAGTTGTGGCTCAGCAGCACTGGACTCAGAGGCTCGAATTGGCTTCTGGTCAGTGCATCTGCCATCCCAACAGACAAGGGCTGAGAAGAGTCCCGCGCCAATGCAGCGGCCTGAAATAAGGGGTGCTGGTCACTGGGAGACATGCACTCTTTATGGATACATCTAGAAAGTTGGATCAATAGGACAAAGTGGGTAAGTGATAAGAGCAGGTGTCAATGGCAACTCCCGAGTCTCTCAGCACCTGGGGAATGGTGGTGCCTCTCTGCCTGGCACAGGGAACTCAGGAGACTGAGAAGGTTTGAACGGAGCAGGAAGCTGGTGAGTTTAGATGCATGGAGTCCTCACTGCCAGCGAACATCAGGCGGACAGGTGACCAGTCGGCGATTAGGTCCTTGCCCTCAGAAGGGACTCTGGGGTTGGCAGAATACTGAGCAATAGATTTATGCTTGGAGCCCCGTCTGAAGTTTTTCCCGTGCAAAAGCACTTTTGTTTCAAGGCTAGACTTGTTGCCAGGAGACAAGAGTATTCAGTGCGGCAAATAGGAGGAAGGCTTGATTGGCGAGGAAATCCTGGCAGTGGGGAGGACAGGGCTCTGCTCCAGGACAGGAGGTGAAAAGAGAAGCTGTAACTCGGGGGACACCCTTAGGGCTGTTGGGGACGGTGGCAGAGCCTCATGCTGCCTCAGTGACTCTCCTGGGGCAGCCATGCTCACCAAGGTTCAGAAGAAGGGCTTGCCGAGGTCCACGGGGCAGAACCTTAAGGGAGGGGCAGGTCACAGGACCTTCATCATCACTCTACTGTAAGGATCGCCAGGGCTGGAAACCCTCTCAATCCTTAGCCGACGGGGAGCAGAGCTGGACCCTGGTGGAAGGACCGTATTTTCTTTACAAATATTGAATGGACAGGTGGGAGCTCAATGACCCTCTGTGTAGACCCAGGAACACAGTACAGACCGGGTCAGGGAATGAACCCCCTTCCTATAAAGGAGGACCAAGTCCACTCGTTTTTAACAGGGAATTTCTAACAAATCTTTGAGAAAAAGAATATTAAGTGTTTCCGATTAGGAGGAAAGGGCGGGGGTGGGGGGTGGGGGGAGGGTTGGTTAGAAAGTATCCTGATAGAAGTTGAAAGGAAGCTGGGTGGGTTAGACACTGGTTAGAAGCCTCTGATGTTTATGTACTGCACTCCTTGTTCTAAGGGAGAAATCAGACAGTCCTACTAGTACCTTGTAAGTTAGAGGGACAGATGCAGGAAGGGGCATGTACCAGGCATGGAGCTGGAGAAAGTCGTGCCAAGCTGGGAGAGGCAGGGAGCAGGAGAGGTAACTTTGCACTGAACCTGGGGAGAGGCCAGTGGCTTCGCAGAAGGAGCCTGGCTGGGGGAGCCATGCTGGGAGCGGAGCTGGAGGTCTGTTCTTGATGCCCTCCTGGTGAAAGTTGCTCCCATATGAAATGGGACCACTAGTGGGTTTTAAATTGGGAAGTGACTGTTAGTCATAGGCTTTAGGAAGACTCTGTGGCCACTGGATTGGAGGGGAGGGGCCTGAGATCTGTGAGGTTTGCTGGGGAGTTGAGGTTGTTAAGGGCTGTGGGTACAGGCCTGCCGGGAGCTCCCTTCTGGCATGCAGTGACAAGAGACTGCCAATAGGTGGCGCTCAAGGACTTCATTTCTCCAGTTTCTGGCGGGGCATGTGCTTTTTGGTCTGTTCTTTTTTTTTTTTTTTTAATTTTTTTCTTATTTCAGTGTTTTTGTTTTGCGTGTTAGTGGTGGATTTTTGCGTCTGCCTCCTGCCCTTCCACCCTGTACCCACCCAGCTTCCTTTCAACTTCTATCAGGATACTTTCTAACCAACCCTCCCCCCACCCCCCCCCCCCGCCCTTTCCTCCTAATCGGAAACACTTAATATTCTTTTTCTCAAAGATTTGTTAGAAATTCCCTGTTAAAAACGAGTGGACTTGGTCCTCCTTTATAGGAAGGGGGTTCATTCCCTGACCCGGTCTGTACTGTGTTCCTGGGTCTACACAGAGGGTCAGGGCAGGACATGGGAATCTTGCGGGAGTACGTGTGCTCTTCCAGGTGCTGCCTGAAGCTCAGCACAGCATGTTCCTGCCTCCTTTAACTTTCTGCTCGTTCCGCCGTTCCTCCTGCTAATAATCATTTTTTACTGTTACTGTTCCTCTTTAATGTGTAAAAACCAACTCTTGCATTTATCAATCAGTTCCACTGCTCCCTGTCCCCAAGTAAACACTTTCTGCCCTCATCTTTTTAAATTCTCTTGTTCTGCTTTCCTGAAATTTTTTTCTAACTTTTTTCTTAATGTCTTGAGTTTTATGATTAAATAATGCATTTCCATTCACGCTTGCTCATTGATATATATACTTATGACAGAGATGTTCTCTCTGAATGCTGTGGATTCTGGCCCTTCCTGCTTCTATTGTCGTCATGACGAGGCAGTTTGCCTTCCCGTATTGAGGTTTTGATTTACTCTTTGACCAAAGTGTTGTTAAATACAAGTTTCTTAAATTTCCCGGTGGAAAGTTTTTTATCATGGGTTTGACATTCTCATTTTGTGTTTTCATTTCTCAGTTTTTCTCCTTGTATGGAGCATTTCTATTCATTTTGTGCTTAGTGATGTTTTCTTGTGGCCGAATAAAAGGTCAGTTTTTAAGGATTGTTACGTGGACACTTGAAAAGGTTTGCATATCTTCTGTTTCCATGACATATAGTTGGACATATGTCGAGAATATCCACCTCGTTAATTACGTACCTAGGCCTGGTATACTGGGATGTATTTTGTCTACTTTCATGTCTTAGAATAAACGAGAGAGACGTATGAAAAATGCCGCCACCGGAGGGTTCCCACGTGTCTGCGCGCCGACTTTGGTTCTTGCCTCATAAATGTTGACTCCAAGGTATTTGGAGCATAAACCTTCATTTTGTTCCGGCTTCAATTCAAACCCTGGCTCTCTCACCGAGGGAGAGTCTGGCCTTGACGGAGTCACTTTATTTAGCTGAGCTGTTCCCGTCTGAAAAATGGGATGATGATTCAGACATTGTAGAATCCGGCCGAATTTCAGGAAAAAGCCTGGAAATTGCCAGCCTGGAGTAGATGCCAGACTGTGGTTTTCACTGATGCGTCCTTCTCGGAGCAACACTCGGCTGGCGAGCCCGATGGTTAGCGCTCATGGGGCAGGTGCCCTGTCTCCTCGTTTTCTAAAGACTTCTCGACTTCTCTGGAAGTTATTTTGGTAGGTGGTTCCATTACAGACACTACTCGTATTGCTCAGATTACTGTAATCGTGTTGCCCCTCTCGCCGTGGCCGCCTGGGAGCCACCACCGTTCCTGTTCTGACTTCCGCAGTGGCCATTGCTGAAGTTTTGCTGGCCGTCCTTGCTGCCGCTTGGATTGTTGTCTTTGAGGACAACCGCATCCCCCGGTGTCTCTACCGTGTCCACGTGCCAGCTGCAGCTGCCGTTAGTGAGTCGCGATGATTTATGGGATCCTGGAGCTGCCTCGATTCTGGGCCGTTCCTGGAGCAAACAAGTAGATATGTAGAGGCCAGGATGTGTCACTCTGCCTTCCGAATATTGCCTCTCCAGTTTCCAGAATTCTATCCAAGCTAGAATGTGTACCCTTAGATACAATCATCTAGTTTAGGTTTCAAGATTTATTATCTCCTAAGTGAGGCCAGGAAGGTGACTTTTGTGTAGGTTTCCAGGGAGTGGGGCTGTACACCAGAGTGAGATTTCTCGTACAAAAAGGAATCGTGTGCGGTTTTCATTAGGGCTTCAAGCTCTAAGTCACGGACAAGCCTGTTATTTCCCAGGGAAATAGCATGTAGAGTCTTTTGAGCCTTCCAAAGTGCTTCTGTAGCCACTCAGGGGGCCACCAATGTCATCAGAAGCGGGTATGGGCCTCCCGTCCTGGCTGGACCCTTGCCTTCGGGGCCGCTTTGGCCCCGTTGTGCCCTTTCTGAGCTTTTGTGCCCAGCTACATGCGGTCCTGCAGGCAAAGGTGAGCGGAACAGTGAGTGCGTGTCATAAACGCTCAGTGGATGTGACTGTAACAAAGAACATTATGTCTCTCCTGCAGAGAACATGACTATGAAAGGGAGTGGCCACGCGCATGCGTTTGCGGTGCTGACGAGAACCAACCAGAACCTTAGAAATCTGGAGGAGGAATGAGGAGAGAGAGAGGTGGGCAGCTTTGATGTAGGTGCAGACACACGTGCGCACATGCATGGACCCCCACACACAACACGAAGGCTGTGATGCCGAGTGACAGGGCAGCAGTGAGCATGCCGGAGGTGGGCTCCGGTGCGGGGCGGGCGGGAGAGGCTGAGCGCTCCCACAGACACAGGAGCCGACCTGCAGCCTGGGCCTGGGCACAGGTGCCTCGCCTGGATCAGGAGTCCGCCACGAGGTGACTCGTGCTCACTGCTGCGATGAGTCCAGTCAAGGGAAGTGAAGCGAGGAGGCGTGTTGCCAAGAGGCCAGGTGGATTTGCCCTGGTTGCCAGCCGTTGGAGGGAGGTGGCCTCCGGTGGAGTGGGGGGCAAGGTGGGCTGAGAGCTGACAGGCCGCTGAAGGGCAGTGGGTGGGAGAACCAACCTGGAGAGTTTCTGGGCTTGGATATATTTTGCTAAAACCCCGTTTCCATCAGGAGCCCAAGCATTTTGCCGAGCTGGGGGGTTGCTGACTCATGTTTAGCCTGGACAGAGGCTAGGAGGGGGAAGGAGGCTTCCTGCTGTGTGTCTGGTGGGGGGCAAACTTCTGGGGAGCCTTCCTGGGTGGGGGGAACCGGGCTGTCCTGCCACCCTGTGCAAAGGGAGAAGTCTCCGTCGTGGCTCGGATGGTGTGGGCGCCGGTGCCCCAGCCGGGGCGGCTCGCTCTGGGTAACTGACCCAGAAGGCAAGCACTGGCATGAGAGAGGGTCCCCCGTGAACTGAGATCCCTGCAAAGGGGTCTGATGAGGGGCGCTGACGGATAGGGAATACTTTATCATGGCTTTTGTGATAGTTGGCCATTTAAAAATCTTTCCTAGGGCTCACCTCCTTTAAAAAACAGTATTTCTCCCATCCAAGTACTAACCAGGCCCGACCCTGCTTAGCTTCCGAGATCAGATGAGATCGGGCGCGTTCAGGGGAAAACAGTATTTCTACAACACAACCATCTACAAATGGCTTTTTTAGGTACCATAATGTTCGATCATTAAATTCTACAGATGAGGGAAGGGATCTTTGAGATAAATAATTTGCCTGGATTTATGCAGCTCGTGAGGCGTGGGACTGGTGGAGTGTCTTAAATTCATCCAGGCGCTCAGAGGTCAGCAAGGGGTTGGCTCTTTTTTGAAGGTCCTTTCTGGCAGCGTGTTTATTCAAATGCTACCTGCAGGAGGCCTCTGGTGCTGTGTGGGTGTGCATGCACACACCGAAGCAGGTGTGCGTTTGTGATGTTTACCTGAGCGTGCATCGGATTCGATGTAAGCCAACTCGGGGTCTGATCCCACCGAGCTTAACCAAACACCCAGCAAGGACGTTTGGCTGAGGCAGGGCTGGGTTCTGTTGTATGATGATGCATAATTCCCTTTCATTAAGCCCTGGAAACATCTGTTTCTCTTCAGCCTGTTTAAAGGTTTCGCTTTATTAGATATTGGTTAATGATCACAAAGTCATTTGCCATTAAAAACAGGTGCTCCTCCCTGCACTTAACTCTGGTGTCTGGAGAATGACTGAGTCCCTGCACAAAGTGTGGGCGTCACTGGAACTCAAGCCCGAAGCCCCAAGGCAGCAGGGCATCCCGCTGAGACCCCCTGAGCTTGAGCTATCTTCCTACCCCTGGTTCTGCTGGCTTGGGACCTCATTACTGTGTCCTTGGGTGGGGGCTCATCCCAGCCCTCTGATGCCCCATTTAGATACATAAAAGCTCATGCACCCTGGAGTTAGTCTGGTGTACCTGCACTGTCGCTCTGACCTTCCTTATAAAAGTACCGATGACCGCCTGCCCTTGGATGCCAAGAAACAGAGTGAACTTTCATCGTGCATGCCTGATTCTCCAGGAGCAGTGAACCCGACTTTACTTGAGCAAGGTGACAGGAGACGTGTGGCTAAACTGCAACCACCAGCAGGACCACTGCCCAGCTCTTGGGCTGCAGAGTATGATTTTGTTCATGGAGCGACACAATGTGTGTAATGTTACCCCAGCAATCCTCAGCCGTTGACTCTGTTGGCTGCTTATTGGCCTCTTCATGTTGGAGTCAATGTCAGAGTGTTTATAGTAAGTATGGGACAGAAGTGCAAGAAGTCATGATTCTTTGTGTGTTGTTTCAATTCTATACATGTTTATTTTTTTAAGATTTTATTTATGTATTTGATAGAGAGAATGAGAGATCGAGAGAGTATGAGAGGGGGGAGGGTCAGAGGGAGAAGCAGACTCTCCGCTGAGCAGGGAGCCCGATGCGGGACTCGATCCCGGGACTCCAGGATCATGACCTGAGCTGAAGGCAGTCGCTTAACGGACTGAGCCACCCAGGTGCCCAAATTCCATACGTGTTTAATGGGCTCCTACTGTGTGTAGAGTATCCTAAGGAATACAGTGATGGCTGAGATATAATCCTTCCTTTTGACGAGTTTAAAAAACATATTTTAATCACCTAATGAAAAATTCAGTTTGTATCTGCATGATTTTAAGTAACGAGTTCTTTCTACCCAGTAGCTATCATCGGCAGAACATTCAGTTTGGTTCCGTCCGTGTGTCCAGAAGCAAACGGATGGAATATGGTGCAGCTTCCCCTTCAGCGGCTCTTCACCTTGATCGCGCATTCGAAGCTGGGAGCTTGCAAGCACACCAACGCCAAGGTCGTATCCCAGAGAATTAAGTCAGAATCCCTGGGGCTGAGATGTTGGCAGCATTATTTGCTTCCAGCTCTTGACCATATCAATGTGTAGCTACTATTGAGGACCACTGGTATACCTGGGCTTAGAGAAAACAACAGGTGTGTTATATTAGAGAAACCAATTTTACTCCATTCTGAAACAGCCAAGTTATTTTTCAATAGCTCCATTTGGCTATAGAGTGTTATTTTTGCATCTTCAACGTTCAGCAGTTAAAAAAACAATTCTTTGAACTTGAGGGATACAGAGCCCTCAACAACGTTCAGTTTCACAAATCCACTCACCACTTATTCCATAAGGATTGGCAGGGCCTTCCTTAGTGCGAGTCGTCGTGCCGGACCTGTACGTAAGAAGTCATCATCGAGTGCGCAGGAGAAACATGTGAGCCAGTGACTCCCATCCAGTGTCAGTGAAGGGAACCCCATTTTATAGCAATGACCCAAATGAAGATAGTGTCTGTCCCAACCCGGTCAGATGTGTGCAGATCCCCAGCCTCCAAGGATGATACCTGCTGAGGGCGAGACCACCTGAACGCCAGCTCTGCTCTTGGCCCCCTGAACGTCACAGAACCACTTGTGTTACGTGGGCTTTGAGACGTATTTCACAGCCCCTTCTGTTTGAAATTTCACGCACCTGGCCCAATGCCACGCTCTTCTGCATTTATATGAAAGTCCGTAGCTCTGGGTTCTTGGTTACTATAAATGTATTTCACCAATCAGAAAATGTTGGATTTTTTTAGTTATTTTTCCCTTCCCGGCTATCAGCCTTTTTTTCCTGGTGCTGTTTTGGGTGAAGAGACTCCTCTTCCGTTGCCAACACTAGAGAACTCCAACAACCACGCCGCAAAGGGAGGGAGTTGGTGCAAGGTACTGACCGAAGCCCGGGTCCAAGGGCATTAGTGGAATGAGCCAGGCAGGGAGAACTGGGCTCTAGCACTGCCGGTGTGTGGGTGGGGCTTTCCTGCATCCGCTGACTCCAGCTCTAGCTAGCCGACGCATAGCAACCTTGGAGGACTTTCTCCCACTGAAATATACCACTAATCCTTGCTTCCTCCTCGCGCTCCGTTTCTACCTCACCCAATCCGGATATTTGTGTGATAATTTTCAAGCCTCGGGTTCTGCAAAACTCCTTTGTACGTCAAACATTTAAGTGTGTTCATTTACCCCAGTGAGTTCATCTCTTTCTTGGACATTCTCTTGATGAACAGGTGACCCGGGTGTATCTTCAGTCATGACTCCTGCCCACAGGTCCATACCAGAGACTCTATCACTTATGCTGTATATTGGGCACATCATTATTTTGGGGAGTTACATTCAAATTAAGAATTTACAGAGAGAATAAGGGTATTTATTGAGAGATTGAGTTCTACTTTCTGCTCTCCTTCAACGTTATTGGGTGAACTTGGGCAGGCTGTTTGTTTGGAATCCCAAGGTCCTTGATTTGCTCCCATGTAAATGAGAGGCTGGGGTTCCGTCCCAGTCCTAACTTGAGTTTTTGGTGTGAGACCATAAAAAAACCCATCTCAGTCTCAATTAAAGACAATGGAAACACTGACAATTAGATGGCTTATCCAGAAGGCTTGTAAGGAAGTTCTAGATCATTCTAGAGCTTTTTTTTTTTTTTTAAAACAGCCCCCCACCACCAACGAGGAGCATCTCTTGACCATGTCAATCTGGGCATGACACTCAACACTTCTTGACCTTTTATCTCCCAAATATCCCGTGGTGATTCAGTATAGAAATCTCTGTCACGAGTGCTGTTCAGAGTGGGTGCACAGTTTATGTGACTACTGTATTTCTGCCTTTCACAGCCCCAGAGGAGGGGAAGCTCCAAGGCTGGATATTCCTAATGGCCTCTGCACACGGCGCTGTCTTCTGTGTCCGGCCTGTCCACTCCTGACGGTTGTAGGTGACAGATACTTGCACTGGGTTAGTAGCTAAGGTATGTCGCTAGGTGTGTGTTGACTTTAAGAAAAAAAAAAAAGAAGCAGAGCAGTTGGGCTTTTTCTCTTTAGGTTTTTGGCTGGCTGCTTCCTGCTTCATAAATCTGGGGTGGGAGGCAGGGGAGTCAGCAAGCTGCTCCCCGCGTCCCCATCCTGTGGGAGGGGGTCAGCGGCAGCACCTCTCTGGCCAGCTGCTGGGGCCATCTGCAGCTGGGGCCGGCTCTGTGATCTATGACCACAGTGCTGCACCGGGGAGCCTTTATTGCTGCTTCATGGCAGCTGGTGTGAATGGGAGTGGAAAAATAAACCCTTCTCCTCCCCAGCATCAGGAGAAAATGCTCCCAAAGACACACACACACACACACACACACACACACACACACACACACACACACACACACACGCCCCTCAGCTTTTCCACTCCGGTGGTAATTCTCAGGCCTGTGGTTGTGGTTTTTACTTCTGAAGATCTGTCTTTTTGCTTGGGAGCAGACTGAACCCCCAATGGGCGATCGAGGTTGTTGGCATCCAAGTTTCCAGCCTCCAAGGGAGTTAGGAGGAAAAACCCAGGAAAAAGGATTGGTCTTGAATTAAGAGGAAAAACACGTTCATTTCCATTCCCATTGGATTTTAATTTCAAAACACATGCTTTAAAATGACAGATTGCAAACAGCTATTTTGCCAGCCAGTGGAAACTCCGTGTTTTATTGGACTAGCTTGGTAACGCAGGGGACCAAATATGGACCGTGGGTCCAAACGCCTTCTACTCGGCTCCTGTGCCCAGACCTAGCACACAGCAGCCCCCCTCAATCTTGTCCAAATGCCCCTTTGTTAAAATGCGCCTTTACTCCTCTCTGCAAGTACGATGCTTCCGTTAGATAGCACAGGATTCTGACAGTAGCTGAGAGAAAGAACATGCGTGCATTTATTTTCTTTCACTTGGCAAGTATTCCTAAGAGGTACCAATAAATCCAAGCACTCTTAGTCTTTGGTTAAGACAAACCTGAAGCCCTGAAGGGGCTCAGAGACCAGGGGAGGGAAACAGAGCTAAGTGCAATAGAGCACTGGGTGTCAGGACAAGTGTTTTCAGAGGGCCCCGTGGGGTGCGAGGGAGGCAATTGCCAGGCCTGCCACTGGGGAGAGGTGTCAGCAAAGGAGTGGGAGCGTGGGGTGAAGGTAGGGTATACTTGGAATTGCCAATTCATTACAGCCCAGAGTAAACGCCATTATCTCCAGGAAGCCCTTTCTGTCATTTGGTTTTTTCCTTCCTCTGGGCTCCAATATTTTGGTTTCTAAAACTTGTTTTTACTAGTACTGAATGGTTATCTACTTTCTATCCCCAGACATCTTGGGGGCAAGGATGGGCTGTGATTCAGCCTGCCCTTATACTTGGCAGGGTAGATAAATAGCACGTGTTTCTTCTTTGCCTGAATGAAGAACTGGGCAGGAATTAGCCTCACTCAAGTCTGTGCCTGTGTGCCTTTAGCCTCCGTTCTGAGCCAGGGCCTGGCTGGCTCAGGACCGGTGTGGACAGATCGGACACGGGGGCTGAGTTCATCACCTGCCACGCATCCTCAGGAATGCTGGCCACCCGATGAAGTTAGTATTTGCAAAAGTCCTTTATCCTAATGCTGTGAAGTGGGGAAGGTGAGCATTAATGGGAAGAGTGTGCTAACAGGAATCAAGAGAACAAGGTTTGTCTGGGCTAAAGCTTTGGTTTCTTCATCGTTATTTTTTAATTTTTATTTTACTTTTTTTAGAGAGAGAGAGAGTGAACAGGTGGGGAGGGGGAGAGGGAGACAGAATCTCAAGTGGAGTTCCCACTGAGCCTAGAGTCCCACACAGGGCTCGATCTCACAACAACGAGATCATAACCTGAGCCGAGATCAAGAGTCGGAAGCTTAACTGACTGAGCCACCCGGGTGCCCTTGGTTTCTTCATCTTTGATTGGCGTTCGTGAACTACATTTTATTTACTTATGTATTTATTTATTTATTTATTTATTTTGTGAACTACATTTTAATAGTGAGGAATTAACGACACATATATGAGAATACTTCACACAATTACTGTCATATAGAAAGCCGGATTAGGACTCACATAAAGACATTTATAGAAAGGGAGCCCATGCATTTCATTTTAAAATCACAGTAACAAGTGTGTATGTTTTAGAAAAATCAGAGTAATAACAGCTTAGGGAAAATCTGTAGACTCCATGATGCTCTTCCTTAGCACCCTCCCTACCCCGCCCCGAGTCAGCTACTTCAAACTCTGCTATTTCTTCTGATTTAGAACTTCAGATTTCTAATAGTATATATTTATTCTATTTTTTTAAAATTAAAAACATTCTCTATTGACTTATACTATGGAAGGTGAGAGTTCATAGAGCACACCACATGTTCACCACACATATATTTTATTAAAAATTGATTTTTTTCTATGCACCCATTAATAATTCTTTCTGAAAGGACATTTAGAGTCCCAGGAAATATCATCTAATACTTAGAATATATCTTGGCTCCACTGTGTTACTGCTATTGAGACATCCTTCTGTGACCTCCCGTCCTTAGGCTCTAACAGGGACGGTTCCGTAGTGAGTCTCTGGTTCAGCTGTAACCCCGGAACTTGCCTTCACCAGCTTCCTGGAAAACCACTTTTTACCACACCTAATTTGGCTTGCCTTCTTTCTAAACTTCATGACTTTCCCTTTTGTTGGAAAGTTCCTCCTTCATTTGTTGGAGCACATCCTCCAGTAGCTTTCTGAGAAAAATGTGCATAAGAGGTTAATCTGGTGGGACATTGCATGTCAGAAATACAATTACTTGGGACTAACATTTTGTTTTGGTTGGATAAAGAATACCATATCAGAAATGATGTTAATCTCAGAATGTTAGATTCTGCAGGTAATTTTTTGCATTGGGTTGTAGTAATTGTCATTATGATTCCCATCTGAGTCCTGTTCTTTAAAGATGTGTTCTTTCCCTTTGAAGCTTTCAGTCTCCTTTCTTTATGCTTGGTATTCTGAAATTTTGCCATGATGTTCTTGTTTATTTATTTAATGGGTCAATTTGATAGTTTCCTGTGGCTGCAGGGTGGCTGGAAACAAAACAAATGTACCCTCTCAAGCTCTGGAAGGTGATAGTTTGAAATCAGTTTCCATGGGCTGGAATCAAGGTGTTGGCAGGGCATCCTCCCTCCAGAGGTTCTAGGGCAGAGCTACCCTGCCTCTCCCAGCTTCTGGTGGTTACCAGTGCTCCCCCACTGTGGCTGCACCTCACCCCATCTCTGCCCCTGTGGCCGCGTGCCTTCTCTCCTGTGTGTGTCAAATCTCCTTGGCCTCTCTCTTATACATACACAAATGATTGCATTTAGAGCCCACCTGCATAATCCAGGATACTCTCCCCATGTCAAGATCCTTAACTCAATCGCATTTTCAGAGAGATTCACAAGATTCAGGGGTTAGGACATACACATTGTCTGGGGACTGTGATCCAACCAACCCTGGCCACTCAGTAGGAACTGAAGTCCTTTGGCTCTTTTTCTTCTTTCTTTCTTTTTAACTGAAGTATAGTTGACACGTGTTACATTGGTTTTAGGTGTACAATACAGTGATTTAACAAGTCTGTATGTTATGCAGTGCTCACCACAACGTAGCTACCATCTGGACCTACAGGTCTGTTCCAGTAGCATTGACTATATTCCTTGTGCTGTGCCTTTCATCTCTGTGACTTATTCATTCCAAAACTCCCTCTCTCCTTCACCTATTTTGTCCATCCCCCAGCCCCCTCCCCTCCGACAACCACCAGTTTGTTCTTTGTATTTATGGGTCTGTTTCTGTTTTGTTTGTTCATTTGTTTTGTTTTGTTTTGATTTCACATATAAGTGAAATCATACAATATTTGTCTTCTGTCTCTGACTTATTTCACTTAGTATCATCCCCTCTAGGTCCATCCATGTTGTCACAAATGGTTAGATCTCATTCTTTTTTTTTATGGCTGAGTATGATTCCATTGTCTATGTACACCATATCTTCTTTATCCATTCATCTATTGATGGACACTTAGGTTGCTTCCATATCTTGGCTGTTGTGAATAATGCTGCAATGAACATATATCTTTTTGAATTACTGTTTTCATTTTCTTTGGGTAAATACCCCGTAGTAGAATTACTGGATTGTGTAGCATTTCTACTTTTAATATTTTGAGGAAACTCCGAACTGTTTTTCACAGTAGCTTCACCAGTTTGCATTCCCACCAATAGTGCACAATGATTCCTTTTTTTTCCCCACATGCTCATCATACATGTTATTTCTTGTCTTTTTGGTACTAGCCATTCTGACAGGTATAAGGTGATATCTCATGGTGGTTTTGATTTGCATTTCCCTGATGATGAATGATGTTGAGCATGTTTTTGTGTGTCTGTTGGCCATTGAAGTCCTTTGGTTCTGAGACTTTTTTTTATCATTTCTTTAATAATTCTTCCCTTCCATGTACTCCATGCTTTCTGGAACTTCTGTGGTTAAGACATTTGATTTCCCAGAGGAATCCTCTTAATTTCTTACATTCCCCTATTTTCCATTTCCTATCATTTTTATTCCAGTTTCTGAGTGATTTTCTCAAATGTAGCTTCTGGATCTTTTATTGTGTTTTTAATTTTACAGATTTTAGTTTTAATGTCTAAGAGCCCTATTGTTCTCTGATTGTTCATACTTAACAACGTTCTGTCCTTGGTTCATTGATGCAATGAAACTTTCTGAGGAGTTTAATTAAATATATTTTTAAAGTTTTCTTCTGCTCATTGCAGTGCCTCAGGTTCCCTCCTTTTTCTTGTTCTTCAGTTTTGATTTGTCTTTCCTACTAGAGGCTTTCCTTAAATCTCTACCATTCTTGGTTTTCTGCTTGGATGCAAAAGTCAAGTACAAAAATCTGATGGGAAGTTGTGGGGGGGGGGAGAGGGGGAAGTGGCTTAGGAATTGACAAGCTTCACTTAGGGTCATTTGTACTTGGGATGGGTATGGCTGTGTGCTGGTCTGTTCTCTTGGGCTCACCCATTCTCTGGGAAATCTGTTCTCTTATCTCTTGCCCAGGGTGTGCTGGGAGCCAAGGAGGGGAGGTTGGGAGGACATCCCCTTCATTATGGTGACTTCATTCCCTCTGTCTTCAGCCTTATGCTTGACCTTCTCTCTCTTTTTTACTCCTGTCTGGAGACTCTGGTTGGGTTTCTCTAGGAAGCACACAGCCGGTATCCCACCCAGACAGAGGGTATAGCTGCTTCACTACCCAGGGTGGAGCCCATCTGGTCTAGCTCTCTTTATGGGTGTTGAATGGGTTCTTCTGTTTCAGCCTCTCTTCTTACTCCTGTTTCTAGAAGTAGGTGGAGCCTTCATTTTCTGAGATTTTCTGTGGCTTTTGTGTTAATAAGCTATTGACTTTTAAATGCAATGATCTGATTTGATTCATTTGGATAAACAACAGACATTGAGCACATGCACTGTCCCAGTTAACATGTAAGGAATAATCTAAGAAATGTGAATGTTTTGGTGTGGTAGATTATCCATGGAGGAGACTTCTTTTTTTTTAAAATTTTTTTTATTGTTATGTTAATCACCATACATTACATCATTAGTTTTTGATGTAGTGTTCCATGATTCATTGTTTGTGCGTAACACCCAGTGCTCCACGCAGAATGTGCCCTCTTTAATACCCATCACCGGGCTAACCCATCCCCCCACCCCCCTCCCCTCTAGAACCCTCAGTTTGTTTTTCAGAGTCCATCGTCTCTCATGGTTCGTCTCCCCCTCCGACTTACTCCCCTTCATTCTTCCTATCCATGGAGGACACTTCTAATAAACCCCTAGGGGAATTATTAAAAATCGAGTTGAGAAAGGTCAAGAAAAACTAATCAAAAAAGTCCCTGGATGCCAGACATTGGAGGTTGAATTCTTTCTGTGGGCTGTAAGGCACCTAGGAAGGGTTTGAAACATAGAAGCAAGATGTCTAGCAGTGAGTTCAAAGAGGTGCACTCAGTAATCCCTGTCTGTCTCTTCTTTGATTCTTGTAGTTTTTTCTCTTTGTAATCTTCTTTCATGGTCTTTGTGATAATAAACACTTTCATTTATAAATATCCCCAGTGGATTTCCTTTCTTTGGATTTGAAGTATCTTATCATCAAATAATCCTATAACCAATTTAGCAACTCTTGCCTTATACCATTTCTTTTTTTCTTTGTTTTTTTTTTGTTTTGTTTTGTTTTTAGGAACAAGCACAAATAGTTTGATTTGTTTGAGGCAGATTTTTAAAATTATTATTAAAATAAACAGTTCATACCAATCAAAAGGAGTCAGTGCTTAGAATAGCTGAAAATGGATAGACATAGCGATTTGGAACATCTTTGATAACTGAACAGGAGGGCAGCGTCAAGATTTCTGACTAAAGGTTGTCCAAGATTCCCATATTTTAAAGATTTGCAGGCAAGCTCAAAACCTGCTTAAAATAAGGAACTCCTGTCTCAGATGGCGACTGCACTTGTCCTGCATATGGATAGTGCTTATTTTGTAAATGTCATCCCAGGGAAGGTCAGAGCCACCCACCTGGTCCTCATCCTCACCAGCTGTAAAAAGAGAAAGTTGTGGAGAGGGAGCTTCCCAAAAAAACTTACATCTCTGGACACATATGAAAAGCAGGAAGGAAGCCAAATGCGTTGACTACCTACTATGTGCAGGGCACCGTGCGGGGTGCTTCTGCCGCCATTTTAGCGTACTTCCTGCTGTTGTCACGAGAGGCAGGTGGTTTTATTACCATCTTCAGATGGCAAGAGGGGCTCCAAGGTCAACGGGTCCAGGTCACAACAGTGGCTTGGGGGAGAGCGGTTGCCCTCAGGGCCTTCTGGGGTCCCACAGCTGCATTTTCAGGCTCCAAGAGAGTCAGAATAAATCATATGGTTTCTTCTCGTCACACACTGCAGAGAGAAAAGAATTCCAAATGCTGCTGTATGTTTGAAGGGAAAGCAGGGCTCTCCTGTGCTTGCTTGTCAGCAGTGACAGTCTGCCTTTCTCCAGCGTGGTGCAGAGGGTCAATTTAAATCCTCGGAAGTGCCAAGAGCCCCATCTGTTTCTCCATCTGAAACGGGAATATTTTGCTCTTTTTTTTCTTTTCTTTTCTTTTTTTTTAAATCTTGATTTGGTCTTTCAGTGTTTGAGCTGCAGCCTTCAGCCCAGATGCCAATAATGAGGAAAATGTATTAAGTGTTAAGGGGGAAATCAGTGAAATTAAAATGAACGAGAGAGGAAAATTGGAAATGGAAGCAACAACAAAAAAATGAAGTCTTGCTGTAATACCCAGTCCAGGTATGATGGTGAATGAGAGCAGATCTCCAAGAGATTCCGACAGCACTGACGAAGCCCCCACGTCTAGGGTAGAGGGGTCAGGACAGCCCCAGAAGGCATGCCAGAAACACCTTGAAGAGCCTGCCTGACGACGCGGCCCACACTATGGTCCAGCTGCCGCGTGCGAAGGATGCTCATATTTTATGTATGCTAGCTGGAGCCCAGAACGCTGTGGTAACACACAGTATGTTGGAATCTGCAGATTATTGGTTTCACATCCATGTGCAAAGCTGCAGCTCTCCATTTACAAGAATGGGAGGACAGTGTTTCAGAGAATCATAGAATTACAGAGCTCGATGACACCGGACGTGCTTGAGGTCACAGGGAGATCAGGGATGATGGAATGAGCACTGGTCCAGGAATCATGGGACCCACTTGTGCAGCTGGTCGACCTCCAGAATCTCCCGATCCTCCTTCAGCTGGAACATGGAACCAGGGATGGCACCACAGAGTTGACTAGAGAGCAAGCGAGATGGCCATGTTTAATATATCACGCTAAGGTAACAAAGTGCCATTAATGAGCACCTAAATTTGAATTTCTCACTTCATAGTTGGGGAAAGGGAAAGCTAAGGAAGTAAAATTGTTATTCTCCTTTTTACTTTATAGCCATAGTTGTTTAGCTCTTTGTGTTAATTGAAGCTTTTTCAGCTATGCTGTCCCCCTTGGTTCGCACAGTAACTCATGAAGCAGGCTGAATTGTCCTCATTCTGTAGATGGGGGTGCAGACGTGGGGACCTGGGGACATGGTTCCCACAGAGTGTGGCGGGGGCTGGAGACCAGGGCAAGGCGCTCACCCTGGGCTTGGCAAACTCTCCCATGGGGGCCTCTGGGCTGCCAAGGAGTCTTTTCAAGGTCACTTTGGGGGAAAAGTGAGGACCCCCACTTTTTTCGATTTAAAAATTGGGCTTCAATGCAGATTTTCTTTTGTTAAACCAATTTCTTCAAAATTTTGAAAACTCTTGAGTTATGCTCTGACTCCCCAGTTTGATACATAAAGAACTATAACCTAGAAAGGTGAAGACACTCCGCTGAGGACACACAGCCCCTCACCTGCGACTACCCACTGCTACTAACTCTGAGATCAGCATTCTTGCTATCAAACCGAAACTCTTCCAAATTAGGTATGAGGCACATTTATTTGATAGATCCCCCGTGGATGTCAAAAGAAAAGCTGAGCTTTATACCCATGTAGGTGAGAAAAGATTTTTGGAGCACACACACACAAAAATCGTTTTGAAAGTATTTACATAACTACTTGGAGAGCAGGTCACTTAAAAATGTATCTATTTTTGTAAGCATAAGGTAAGAATTTGAGACTTCATAGACACTTCAAATCTTGCCTTAATTAAAAGTTAAGTCTGGGCTCCTGGCTGGTTCAGTCAGTAGCGCTTGTGACTCATGACCTTAGGGTGGTGAGTTCAAGCTCCACGTTGGACATGGAGCCTACTTAAGAAAAAAAATAAAATGTTAAGGTAATTTAAAATCAGTAATAATAGAATTATTCCCTAACATTAAAGGCAAATGGAAAATGGGCATTGATAATAAATGTTTCCTGTTATAGTTTCTGGGGTTTTAAAGAATTCAGGGATGTGTGTCTTTGAACATGTGGGTCTTATAAACTCTGGCAAGCCTGTGACAGCAAGCACTCATTACCCCAGTGCAGGGAAGACCAAAGAAGGAGAACATCCCTCATCACCCACTATGCCAAGGAGTGTGGGCAATGGACCTCGGCTGACAGTCCTTTCCTGGAGGCAAATCTGTCCGCAGAAACCAGTTCCTTGGTGGATCAGGGTCTGCCCGAAGGAAGGCTGGGCTTCACCTCCAGCGACAGAAACAGAGGCTCTGTGCCCCGGAAGAGGGCCCACTGATGGCAGGCATGTCTCAGAATCTCCGGGGCCAAGGGCCACTTCTCACACAGCCGGCCAGGAAATGCTCTATGTCAGGCTAGGGGGCTCCCTGATGTCTTTGCTTTTCAACGCAGGAGACATTTTCTTCTTTGTTCTTGTCTTCCTGTCCCAGGCCTCTCCTTCGATGTTGGTTGTTCAGCGTGTGGTACTTACTCCCTGCAAAATGGGCCCACTTATGCTTCCAGATGTTGGAAATCTGAAAGCAACACTGGCCCCACAGAGAATTTCCTTTGAGAAATCACCAACTTTGTCCTGAACAGCAGGTGTCACTGTTGCAGCAGAGAATCTGCCAGGGCCCTGGCCAGCCCAGGGATATTTTTACCCAAAGGAGAAAAGGCCCAATGTGAGACACAAACTTGGCAAAAGAAGTTCTGAAATGAATGTGGAACCTCATAAAAGGCTGTACGTTATCAGCATGTCTTTAAGGGCTGAGCTGTCGGCTTTGAGCACCCATCATTTTGGACAAGAGACAGTGGGGCTGGACCAATGGGTCTCTGCAAATGAGCTCCCTGAGATGGGCAACAGCAGTCACCTCCTTGAGCTCCAGGCTCCTGTCCTCGCCCGGGGAGGATAGAAGGAAACAGGCGCCTCTCCTGACCACCGACTTGGGGAGCACCCGGGGCTTTGCTAATGTCTGGTGCTCCCGTCTTAGATTCCTGATGACAACTTCAGCAGGGAGCTGTACAGAATTTATTGATCTGCCCAGGGAAAACCAGGGAGAAAGAAAGCTGCTCGGACCCAACCCACTGGTCCTTCCCCAGCTCAATCTGGTAGACGCTGGACTCAAGGACTTCTCCCAGGTGTCTGCACATAGCAGATCTGTCAGTGAATCCAGTGAGGATGTGCTCTCAGGCCCTAATGGTTACCCGACTCAAAACTATTCCTTTGCTCTAAAATATGCTTTGCTCTTTGCAGACATTCTTATTCATTTCAAAGCCAAACATCATGACATATAAATAAGAAGTCAAAGTTGACCAACCAGGCGCACACGAACATGGCCTATTTCAGTACATGGGACTTGGAAATGCAGCTTCACACATTGCCATAGGTTTAAGTAAACTGTGTGTACCGCACAGAGAAAATCAAAGAAATGAAGAAAATCAAAGAAATGAAGAAAACTGGCAGAGGCTGAGCTGGGACGGATGGGTCTAGAGTGAGATCAGCCGTCTTCCCAAGCAGGATCTCTGATCCCCTGGAGGCCATTTTGGGGGCAATTTGGGGATCTGCCATTGCCAGTTGGCTGAGTGGCTTATTCTTCCCACAGGAGTCAAGCTTCCTGGAGAATTTCCACAGCATTCGCAGCCCCAAGCCTACGTGTGCCCCGTCGGGGGTGCATTCTGCGTGGGGTCCACTTCCTTCATCTGTTTGCCTTCTCTTCTTATCAGAATCTTGACTGCAGTGGTACCAATTCTAGCATATCAAATACATATTTCTAACAACTTTAACCCCAAATATCTGAAAATTGCAAGAGAATTAGTTGAGAAGGGGCCAAACTCACACTAGGGAATGAGGAAAAAACCTGCACATTTTGTTAGGCCTAGTCATGAGCACATTCAAGTCCTGTCTGTGTAGTGATTCTAATAGGAATTTCCTCAACAAGTAAGACAATCATCTCTATGAAGGTCCCTCCTAGATTCATCTTCGCTTAGCCACAGTCTGCTGGTCCATTTCCGCAGGCGCCTGGCTCACTGGCCCATGTCAGTGCGTGCTAGAACACCACCTCCTTTATTATGTTCTTTTAGTAATTTTCAGAAAGTCCTTGATTTCCAATTCCAGTGGCTAACATATCACCATAAATACCTTGTTCTTCTTGGCTGTATTCCCTTATGGGCTGGCTTTGCTCCCTCTGCTTTGCCCGCCTCAGCTAATAACTCGATAGAGAATTGTGGGGCAGGCAGGTGGCCTCTCACTCAAGTTTCACCCACGTGTCTTCCCCCAAATGCCCTTACCTGTCCCATTATAAACATTCTGTGTTTCCTATATTATTAATATTGGAAGAGTTCTTTAAAGTCTGTCATTTGCTTATTTGTATTCCTGTTTGAAGAATAACTTCTAGATTCAGTTCTGACATGATAGGAGAGCCTCCCATCTTTGGACTCTAACCATCTTCCAATGATGGAGGTGGAAGGGCTCAGGGCTTTAACATTTAACCAGTTCACGTCTGTTGATAGACAACCGAGGTCGGAGTCACTGATTGGCCACCCTGGTCTTCATGGCCCCCTCAAAGGGTCTCAACACCCATCCAGTTGACTGATCTCTGAAGGACTAAAGCTAAAAGCACAGCTTCCCACCTTACCTGTGAGCCTCACCTTTCCATCTCCCCCAGGGCAGCTGTCCTTGTGGAAGGGCATCCTGCCAAGGAGAAACCCTTTATCTAGTCCCCAAGTGAGGCAAAGTGTCTCCCCTTCAGCCCCACTGCTTCATCTTCTGGAAAATGAGTGAATTTTATCAAAACCGCCAGCAGTAAGTTTTGAATGGATGATCAATAACAGAATATAAAAATAGGTAATTATTCCAAATAAAAGGACCAGCAGGGAGCTGCTGGCAGACTTGCGCTTGCCTGTGCATTGTTCAGTCCGGAGAGTCTTTAGGTGCCAAGAAGCCTGGGTCTCTTTGCCCGGGACCTGCATGAGGTGGGTGTGCTGGGACACAGTCTGTTCCCTTGGCTCTGCTGGGCTGTGCTTCTGAGCAGAGAGGTAGCCAGGACACTTAGATCTTGAGCTCCCTCCTTGGGTTCTTTCTGAAGTAAATGCTGGGCATTAAGAAGGGAGAATACAGCAGAAAATGGAGAAACTTGGAAAGAGAAAGATCAAAGAAATAGTCTGTAAAAAGGGCTAGTGTAAGGTCCAAATTTCCTCAAGTATTGGGCTGGATTTTGTGTCTGTGTTGAATATTGCTCGAAAGGAGTAGGCTGAATTAGGATAAAAAAGAGCTCCTGTTTTCTGGTACTGCTGAGACTGACAATGATTAAATAGAATAAAAAATATACGGCATTACAGAGGGTGAGGGGTATGGCATACTCGTACACAGCTTGTGTGAAAACAGTTTGTTGTAACCTCTCCACAGACTACATCAGAAACTTTAAAAATGTTCATTGCTTTGACCTGCTTCTAGGGATTTATACTAAGGAAATTATTAGTCAAGTGCCAAAATATATATACACAAATGTTCATTAAAGTGGTTTTTTTTTAAAAATAAAAACAACAAAAGTTAATTGGCTGAAATGTGAATAATTTAAGGCTGTGTAGCAAATAATAGTATTACACCCATGTGATGATATGGCACAGCCATTGAGATGGAAATGAACAGTATGTGAACACTGGAATGAACATATCATGAACATCATGAAATTGTTAATATGAAAACCTGATAATCTGTTACAGATAGTATGTACAGTGTGATTTCATTGTGTAATGATACATTACACACTTACATTGTGTAATGATACATTACACACATACATACACACTTATGTGTGTATGTATGTTATAAATGTATAGGAAATAAAAAGACAAGCTCCCAAAAGGTGATAAGGAGATAAAGATACCTACCCCTCCCACAAATGGATTAAAATAAATCAAAAGCAAGTTGGTATTAATACCCCTTAACACTGAAGAGATGACACAGGATTTTTTCCTTTCCTTTTCTTTCTTCTCTGTATTTTCTATTTGTCCACATAACCATGCATTATTTGCGTACTGAAACAATGAAAGCTGAAATAAAAATGGGTAAAATGTCAACGTGAATTTGAATATTCTTTCCTTAAAAGAAAAAATCAACAGTGATTTGATTGACCTTTGTTTTAAAAGTGAATTCTTTATAAATTTAAGGTTTTTTTAGCTGAGGACCCTTTGAGTTTCTCCCAGTTCCTCCCAAGCTACAGTTTGGAAATACCAGCTGCCATCTGTTCGAGTATTGACCTAGATCATCAGGGAAGAAAATTTGTGCTCAGAAAAGAAATACAGAAGAGAATTCTGAGACTGAAAAATACAGTCAAAGCACAAGACCAATTGCTCTTCCTGAGAGAAAACCTAGGGGCTCGGGCTGCTTGCTCCTGTTGACCTCCAAGTTTGACTTTACCTTTGTAATTCTCCATGAAGACACAGTTGATAGGATGGTTAGAATGTAGGTGCATATATCTTCAGCTGTATTCTCTTACAATGAAGAAAACTGTCCCGTTTTCCTGTGTCAATGAAGACACACTTGAAGATGCTGATCCTGTTTTTTTTTGGAGTGTGATTCAAAATATTTATAACTAGTTCGGCCCTGAGTACGAACTCATCAGAATGAATGCTGGTCTTTAACGAAAAATGGTACTTGTGAGTATATTTGTATGCTGATGGAATTCTAGGGGAGCTCAGGTGTAGTCACATAACTTCCAATTAAATCATTTGGTTTGGAAGAACAATTCATTTTATTCTCTTTTGTAGCAGGAGAATCTATAGTCATGCAATACTCCTGCTAAGGCGTTGTGTAACTTAGAATGCTGATTGGTCTCTACTCCTCTTTCTAGTGGACCTTCTTTAGCTTGAAGGATGATGGTCAGGCTGATTACGGGCATCTTTGGATTCTGACAGCCTTCATCAACTCCATGTTCTTGGGCAAATTATTTAAATGGTTGAGGCTTAGTGTCCTAAACCCCCAAATGGGGGTAAAATTATTTATCTTGCCCAACTGTAGCACAGTTGAGATAATATAAAGCATGCAAGATGTCTGCATGTCCAGCAAGAACAGATATGTAATCAGTAGTAGCTCTTCTTGTAAATGCCATCGATAAAACAAAGTTAAAATAAAGTTGGCTTTTAGATAAAGCCTGCTTCACTTGGAGGCCGTTTTTTGAATATGAAATAATCTAAAAGACAAGCTAGTTCTGCAGCCAGTGCAAATATTAATTAGCAGTCTAGCAAAAAGCAGGTCACAATGCTGAATGTCAATGCGCTAAACTGTCTCCTAGTTACAAGACAGTAGCACCTTGCTAATTTGTCATTAAGGGGCCCCTGGAGCTGAAAGAGATGACAAAAAACTGTGTGAAGAAGGCATTCTCACTGACTAAATCAAGCTTCTGCTGTTCTGTAAAAATGTGCTACTTTTCTAAGTTTTGCTTTAGAGTTTTTAATGATATCCACATAAATGAAAGGGTCTTCTGGAGGTGAAAATTAGGTTTGGCAATTTTTTTCAAACCTCTTCAAATTAGGTTTGGCAATTTTTTTCATCTTCAATGACAAAATCTCCTCACTGGGGACCTGAAACTGGAGACTTGTCCAAATTTAAATTTCTTTCTGAATTTTCGTTCAACTACCTAAAAATTTTCCAACTGGCTCTGTCTTCAAAACCAACCCATTCTATTGCATTATCATCAGAAATGTCAAGATTACTTGGCATTTCCATATGAATGTGAGGAAGTTTAACAGATTCAACCCAATGAGAAAATTAGCAGGATCCATCTCAGATGTGGATTTTGTGCTGAAAAAGCCAATGTTTTGAATAAGCCTGTGTTTGATTTGTAATTCCAAACAGACTGTGTTGTCTTTGGCCACGTAGGTAAAATGGGGATGATATGTCCTACCTGACGGGGTCGGGAAGCACTGTAGGTACTCTATACCTGGTAGCACGCAATTCCTTTTAGTATGTATATATTTGTTAAGTCAATATTGTTGGAAAGAAGAAGAAGAAAAAAAAAAAACTCAAGTACCAAATTCTATTCTCAATTCCAACTTTTTCACCCCTAACAAATATTTAGAGAGGTTTGGAGCTCCCAAGTGTTTTCTGTAAGGACCTACTAAAAACAGGGAGGCACTTGTTTGTACAATGGCATCTTAGTGAGAATTTGGCGTACCAGGGATTTGCGCCATCTTCCAAGTGGCCTGGTGCGCAAAACTCATCCTAAACATGCTCTCCACAATTAGAGGTGTTTTTTTTTGTTTGTTTGTTTGTTTTAAGATTTATTTATCTATTAGAGAGAGAGAGAGAGTACACATGAGTGGGAGGGAGAGAGAGCAAGAGAATCTCAAGCAGACTCCCCCCGCCCATCATGGAGCCTCACAACCCTGAGATCATGACCTGAGCTGAAATCGAGTGGACGCTCCACCGACTGAACCACCCAGGTGCCCTACACAATTAGCATGTTTGAACTGCAATTCTCTTCAGGGTGTCTGGCCGCTTCATATGTGCCTGGTGATCCAGAATGAAAATCCTGGAGGGCTGCCTAAGATCTCATGTCAGTAGCTTCTTCTTCTTCTTTTTTTTTTTAACAGGGATCCAGTTCTTACAAGCAGAGTCCATCTTGTAGGCAGGATGTGGGCCAGGGCAGTGGAGTAACGCATGCTGCTTCAATCAGTCCAAGCTCAGGAGCCAGACCTGGGGTCTGTCTCAGGTTTACCCACCCTAGGCTGTGGAGCCAAGAGTGAGCCCGCTTTCTCTTGGGTGAATGTCCACATCTGCAAGTCCCATTAGAAGGCCCCCAATACACCCCGATCCTGAGTTTAGAAAGCTGATATGCCTGAGGCTAGGTTTGCCTGCTAAAGTCTCTTGTTCAATAGAGAAATAACAAAGAAACAACTAGTTTTAGACACTGACGTACGAAAGTGATTTAGTGATTAGAATCAGCATATTCTAACAGGGCTCATTTTCATGCTTTAAGAGTTAATACCGGAAGAAGGGGAGTCAACTAGAGCTTTGCCCGTGTGGCAGTTTTGTGCTGCATATATTTAGAAACAACTTTTAGCAAATAATAAAATCCCTCAATTCACACACATTCCCTAACATTATTTCATATTCTTTTGTCATAATTTATATTAAGAAGGTTTGTTTGTCTTCCAAAGGGCAATGCATAATTGTGTGTCCATAATAATGTGTCTTTACCTATAAATTTGTGATAGGGAGCCACCACTCTTTTTCATGAAAAAGCTTTTAGCAGTCAACCTCTTGGTTCTAATGAAGTTGTATGTATAATTCCAAGGGGTAAACCATATAGTGACAGCCAACACTTTTACAGTGTAAGTTTTGTGTCTGGTCTTGCCCTGAGACATTGAACTCATTTAATCCCCATGAAATATCTCTAAGCTTGGGAAAGGAGTAGTATTATGTCCACTTTATAGAGGGGAAAACCCAGACATGAAGGGATTAATGATGTCGTCCAATGTCACAGAGCTTGGCAAGGGCAGAAGCTGCTCTTGAGCCCAAGCAGAATGAGTTCAGTGTGTGTAGAACCACTATTGTATTGTATTCTGTATGGCTTTTCACAAAAAGCAGTTACTTTGGCTAAAACATGCAGGCTTGGGAGCCAAGAGCCCCAGACTTTTCAAGGTGACCTTTTCCTTGGAGACAGCGGTTCTCAATGAGGACACGGAGCAGCCCTCAGTCCTCAACCTTTCCTTTGCTCTAACTACACTACTCTGGTGTTTTTCTCCAGTCCTATTGCTTTAAATAGCATCTGAGCTCCCAAATGTATATCTGAGTCTCTCCCCCGGACCCCGGACTTCTACAACTACCTATCGACTTGGTATCTCTTGTTGGATATTTAATTGGATCATCATTTTAATGTGTCCCAAGCTGAACTCCTTATCCCTCCCCACTACACACATGTGGAACTGCCTCCCGTCCCAGCAGGTGACAGCCGCTCCTCACACTTGCCCAGCCAGGCAGCAGGAAGTCGTCATCTTTCTCCCACCGTGCATGTAGAGAAGCCTACTGGATCCATCTTAAGAGTAAACCCAGGACCTGAGCCCTTGCCAGTCCACTCCACTGGCTGATCCAGACTGCCCTCATCCCTCCCTCGGATTATCACAACTGCTCCAGATTTGCTCAGGCTTCTCCCTTTGCCTCCAGAGCAATGTCTGTTCCTGACATGGGCTGGAGTGATCCCTTTCTGGAAGTTCCATCATCTCAGGCCTCTGCTCACAACCTTCTGGTGGTCTCCATCTCACCCCAAATAAGAGCTACGGGCGCTCCCTGAGCGACTCCCCTCCGCTCTGCTCCACGTGCCAGCCCCTCACCTCTCCTTCCAGCATCACCGGCGTCCTCCCTCTTACTGGCACATGCCGAGCAGGTGCCCACCCCAGGGTCTCTCCCTGCGGTGCCTTCTTTCAGATACTCTGCCATCAGATCGTCTTATGGCTCCTTCCCTTCCTTCGGGTCTCTGCTTTGATGCCACTGTATAACAGAGGCCCATCTTTGGACACTCTAAAAAGAGTCACACCCCTCCCTCACCACTCCTGGAGATTCTAACCCTTGCGTTGCTTTATTGCTCTTCACAACATTTAATAACACCTAACGTGCTCCATAATTTTGATCGTTTACTGCCCGCCCCCTCCCATTCCAGCTCCCACCAGAACATAGTCTCACGAGGAAATAAATATCTGTTGAAGAAAAGAATGCGTGAGTCTCCTATAAACTTCCAGCTTTCATGGAACACAGCCATCTGGGCTTAGCAGCAGGGACAAGGGTGACATGAGCTGAGGTATAAGGGGAGGAAGCTGGAACCAGGTCAGACTGGGCTGCTGGGCTGACTTGGGCGCTAAGAACCGGGAATCTAAATAACATGTTCCCATGTAGGGACGGGGCTTAGTGGTGGGAAGAAGCTTTTGTTTGATCCATGCCAGTGTCAACATCCAGACAGCGTGGTCCAAGGTGGGATGCAGGACATGACATTTGTAGTAAAGGCAT
This sequence comes from Zalophus californianus, assembly GCF_009762305.2. Classification (NCBI taxonomy): domain Eukaryota; kingdom Metazoa; phylum Chordata; class Mammalia; order Carnivora; family Otariidae; genus Zalophus; species Zalophus californianus. The sequence goes on from NC_045602.1 coordinate 5,413,877, forward strand.
CAAAAAGTTTGGTCTATTTGGGGTGAAGGTGTGTGACTGGGTCTAGAAAGTGAAAAGAGCTAGGGAGGGAACCAGCAAGGCGGGCAGGCATGGTGCCGAGGTGGTGGGAATGGGGAGTCCCAGTGCTACTGGGTCCACCTGGAGAGTGTGGGTGCAGGAGCATGGCAGGCAGCCCTGGCTCCACGCGGACTAGTTCTGGGTCTGGGCAAGCACCTCCGCTGCCAAGTCCAGACCACACTCCTGTGGGCTGCAGCCGGCTCCTACGCGTCTTTCCCCGGGTGCTGGGATTCGGCAGGTGCCGCCAGGCAGCACCTGTAGCCAGCGACACTGGGGAAGGCAGGGCTGACACCTTTCCCTGCAGCCTAACAGATTACCTTTCTGGAGCTTTCTCCAGCTTCTGTTGATGGTATTTACCTTCTGTTCCTTTTGGTTTGTTTATTTGTTTAAAGGAAGATGAAATAACCTCACACAACATCATGCCACTTGAAAATAAAATGAATGTTGAGATTGTTTTTACAAGGAGATAATGAGGTAAACAAACACCTCTGTCTCCTGCCCACCTCTCTCAGGTGGGCCCTGCTGTCAGAATTCTCCCGTCGGCGCAACCTCACTCCTGAGCACACAGCGTGCTTTCTCATGTGCAAATACTCTCCTAAATCTCGGGGGCTGTGGCAGCCCTGTCCTCCAAGAAGCCTCGTGTGTGAACTCTGGCTAACCTCCAGCAGCCTCTGCTACCAGCAGCCGGCAGCTCTAGCTGCCTGACAATGCGAGATGTGTGTCATTCCTGTGGTCCCAGGTCACTCCACGTGTACCGATAGCCCAGACGAGCGGCCTCGTGGACATCTCCACGTGGAGATCTCCGAAGAAAGCATCTCACTTTACAAAATCAAAAGTTATGTCTCTTCAATCCTGTTTTATTTCAGGGAGTGACACCACTATCTGTCCTGGGATATCTCCTTTGGATCAGTAACTATTTACTCGTGAAAACCACATCAAAGACAGGTAGGCCTTATTCCCAAACATGTGCAAGCCTGTGGGCATTGTCTTAACTCAACGGGTTCAATAATAAAACACAGAATGTCCTATTGACCTGACAGCTGAGATACGGGTGGTGGAAGACCCCTTGTCTCTGCCCTGCCACCTTCCTGTGGTGGATATGTCAGTGACATTCTGAGCATGGTCCCTAGTGGGATTTGTTTCCAGCACATAAAGGACCATGTTCCCGGGATGACCTTATGGATGAAAACAAACAAACAAAAAATGCCATCCCTTTACAGTTTTTAGAGATATTTTTCCAAAAATATATATAAATCATTTTTTAATTGCATCAATACTCCCTTAGAAAATCCCTAAGGGAGGACCCAGAGGTGTGAGTGTGGAAGGGGAAACTAGAGAAGCAGAGAAGTACAGTAAGCTGTCACCTGGAGGACATTTGCTAATGGTAATTATGAGATTCAGTGTTTGAGGCTGCACCAAGCACAAGGCCACACAAAGGCAAAGTCCCAGCCATTATGGGAGAGCCAATAAATCTCCTATCTTGCCTGTCCCTTTACATGACCTCAGTTTAGCGTAAGAGTAACTAGAATATACTCACTCCCCACCCAGTTAACTACAATGAAAACTACCTGTCTCAAGCCTTTGTTCTAGGCTGAAGGTAAAAGCAATCTTCCCTGAGAATCCAAAACCGCAAGCCAAGCCTCACATAGGTGTAGAGATTGAATTCACAGTCCTTGTGTAGTCTGAAAAATGTCAGCCAGGGTGGAGGGTCTCCAGGCACCTGATAAAAGCAAATACAATTCCTTTCTGAAGGAGCTTACCTTGTTAGAAAGGTAGATCCTTGGGACCCACTCCAGATCTACTCAATTAAAAATCCATAAACACATTCGCACACTGAAAACCTGCAGATAATGTTCCAGAGCAGGAACTCACAATGAATCATAAAACACACAAGGAATCAAGGCACCATGAGCAAGTGTGAGTGGAAACAAGAAACGATAGAATCACACCACAAAGATGTCAGATATTGCCATCATCAGACAACAAATGTCTGAGAACATTGCTTCTGAAAACTTAGGAGTCATCTGGTAATATTTTGATTTGGTTAATGAAATTCTAACTCTGATGCTGGATGGGCCGAGGCCCTGAGAAGGAGGGCCTCAGGCCCCTCACCAAGAGGGGCCTTGGCTTTGCACAAGAAAGAATTCAGGAGCAAGCCATTTAGCGAAAGGGACAACGATTTATTAAGTATAGAAGTAAGAAAGGAGCTACTTCACAAAGCAGTAGTCTCTCCTTCCTGAGGGGGAAGATGACCTCCCCCCTTCCCTCGAATGAAGGGTTTTATAGGTTTTTAAAATTAGCTAACCGTAAGAAGGGGGCTTCCTCTTTAACTTTGGGTTTATCACTTATATTGGGCAGTTAGTTTTTCCATTCTCTTAAGGTTGTGGAGTTACCCACAGGGAGCAATTGTAACAATGTCCAGCCTTTGTGGCTTTTACTGCCTGAGGGAGTGGGGTCTTTTGGTCTTCCATGAGTTGGACCTTGTGACTCTTTTTATTACCTGTTGACTTTTAGGTTAAGGGTCAGCCTCAAACCAAGATGGCTTTACTCTGGTCAGCTTGTCTCCCGAGTCTCCCTTCCTCCCTGCCTCGACTCCATAAGTCTGAGTCGGTCTTGATATTTTGCATTTCTTTAAAAAACTCCTGGGAGTTGCCACTGCTGCTGCTCTGTGGACCACACATTACAGTAAAGTTTTGATAGCATATTTAATATGCTTTATTAGTTTTCTATTGTTACTATAGAAAAGTACCACAATTTGGGGTCTGGAAACAACACAAGTTTATTATCTCACAGCTCTGTGGTTAGAAGTCTGAGCTGGCTCAGCTGAGTTCTTGGATCCAGATTTCAGGAATCCAGAATTAAGGTGTCAGCTGGCCAGGCCTTCATGAAAAGTCTCTGGGGAGAACCCACTTCCAAGCTCATTCATGTTGTTGGCAGAATCTTGTTCTTTGCCATTGTAAAACTAGGGCCCATTTTCTTCCCAGCTGCTATGTGGGGGGCCACCATTTATGCCAAGAGGCCCCTTTTTGGTCATCTTATGGATGCACCCGCATCTCAGAGCCAGCAAAGTTATGTTGAATTTTTCTCACACTTAGCATTGCTGATTTTCTCTCTGCCGCGTATTTTTTTGCTTCCTCCAGAACAAGTTACCTTTGAAGGGCTCCCACGATTAGATCCAATCCTTCTGGGTAATCTAAGCTAATCTCCCTTTCTTAAAGTCTGTTATATCTGCAAAGTCACCTTTACCATTTACAGCAATATATTTGTAAATTCCAGGGATTAGGGCATGAACATCTGGGTGGAGGCATGTCTACATTATATGTATTAAGGGATATTAGGAAAGCTTGATAATATTTTCAGAAACAGGAGTGAAAAATAATTAAGAAGGTTGATTAGAGAAATAAGTATTGGAAAGAGTAGACAGAAGATTGGACATTGTGGAAGAACCAGTGACATCACATGGGATGTGGTGGAGAGAGAGAAATGGGTGTCACAGACAAAGTGAAGTTAACACACATGCAGAAGAGATGAAAATTATTAATTTGTGCCAAACTGGACTTCCTGAAGGAGATAATAGTGATAACGACAAATGAAGAGCTATCGAAGGATATAATGGAGTAAACATTTCCAGAATTGTTAAAAGAAGTCAATCCTTAGATCCAGAAATCTCAGTAAATCCCAAATAGTTTGAGTAAAAAAAACCCTTACATAGATACAACACAATGACACTGGGAAAAACAAAAACAAAGACCAAGAAAAGATGTCTAGAACAAAAACAAGATTACATTTACAAATATGATACTTTGATTTATATCTGACTCCTCAAAGCCACAATAGAAGCTGAAAAACAAGATTTTCAATCTATTGAAGGAACGTACATGACAAGGTAAAATTTTACATATATATAACATACATATAATATATATAGCCTATATATAAAATATAAGTGTAATTATAAGTTTTACATATAATTATTAAATTTAATTATGAATTGTATTTATTATAGGCAATATTTATAAGTTATATAATTATATAGGATTATATTACTATGCTATATTATATAATTTATAACATAATATAATATATTATATATCATATTTATAATATAATTTATAATATTTGTGGAGGATGGACTTTGAGAAGAAAGAAAGCTGTCACCAACGGGAGGTCTGAGAATCATGAAGGATTAAGCAAACAGAGTAAAAAATATGCAGAAGAATTGAAACAATCATAAAATTAATCCTAGAGCAATAAGGCAGTACGTGATGTTAAAGACACAAGGATAAAACTAAAATCAGTGACAATGGTAGCTTAGAAGTCAGGAGGTAGGCAATAGAAAATAAGTGTTTTAAGATCTCGGTATTGCTAATGGGGAAGGTAAAGTTATCTATTGTATTTCAGGTGCCGAGGGATTAGTGTATATTAAATTTTCTGTGATAACGACTGAAGAATGACAGAGTTCATAAACTCCGAAGTTATGGAGGAGACAAATAACAAAATGAATACTTAATCAATTAAAAGTAAGGTGATGTGAATCAATATAGAGCACACAACCAGGTAGCAGAAACAAGTACATGCATATATGTTTGTAATAATAATGTATTTATAAATCAACTGAAATATCCGGTTAAAAGATAGAGACAATCAGACTTGGTTAAAATAGTGCTTCTATATAGATATATGTACTATTTGTAAGGAACACCTCTGAAACAAAGCAATACAGAGAGAGGCAAATACTAACCCAAGTAAAGCTATGATGGCCATATTAATATCAGACGCATTAGAATTTAAGGTAGAGTGAAAGACTTTAAGACATGAGAAAGAAGGGCAATCTACAGTTGACTCTTGAACACTATGGGTTTGAACTACGCAGGTCCATTGACATGTGGATTTTTGGTGGGCTTTTTTTGGTAAATACAGTGTAGTGCTATCCATATATTTTCTCCTTCTTGAGATTTTCCTAAAAACATTTTCTTTTCTCAAGCTTACTTTATTATTAGAATAAAGTATATAATACATATAATGTACAAAATATGTGTTAATCTACTACTTATGTTATTGGTAAGGCTTCCAGTTAACAGTAGGCTACTAGTAGTTAAGTTATAGGGGAGTGAAAAGTTATATGTGGATTTTTGGCTGCATGGGGGTTGGCACCCTTAACCTCTGCATTGTTCAAGGGCCAACTGTACTTAAATCTACCATGAACATATAAAATTATAAAACATATAAAAATTCTGAAATTTATATGGCATAGTAAATGGCAAAAAAATAAAAAATCCAAGGAACTAAAGAATAACACCTTTGCAATGCTAGGGTATGGGAAATGAGGGGTGGCTTCCTTATGAGATACTGAGACTTCTAATGCTACAGTATTTAGGAGGCCAAGGGAGTAGGGCATTGCATCAATGATAGACCAATTAACCAAAGAGAGGGAACAGAGAACCCTTAATCAGCACTTAATTATAGGAACCTGATTTACGGCAGCATGACTTTTGCACATTCATAGGGAGAGTGGACATAACTATACAATTCTAAAAGATAATAAAGGATAATATATTTACCATAGTAAGGTATAATTTTTAACAAGACATAAAAAGTGAAAAAAAAAGCAAAATTATAACTTTCTAAAATTAAGAATCTCTCTTCAGCTAAATGTACATTAGGGAAAGAGATTATGATTGTTTAAAAACTAGAAGATATTTTCAAACACAAAGTTGAGAAAGGGTCAATACGCAGAATGTATACACACACAATTGCTACATACCCATATGAAAAAAAGGAACAATCTACTAAAAAAAAGGAGACAAAATTTGAATAGGCGCTTGACAGAAAAAGAAATTCAAATGACCAATAATATTGGGACTTCATCAAGATAAAAAGCTTTTGCACAGCAGAGAAAATGGTCAATAAAACTAAAAGGCAACTTATGGAAGGAGAAGATATTTGCGAAAGTCTTATCAGATAAAGGGTAGTATCCAAAATCTATAAAGAACTTATCAAACTCAACATCCAAAAACCAAAAAATCCAGTCAAGAAATGGGCAGAAGACATGAACAGACATTTCTCCAAAGAAGACATACATGTGGACAACAGATACATGAAAAATGCTCAACATCACTTGGCATTAGGGAAATTCAAATCAAAACCACAATGAGATACCACCTCACATTGGTCAGAATGGCTAAAATTAACAACTCAGGAAACAACAGATATTGGTGAGGGTGTGGAAAAAGGGGAACCCTCTTACACTGTTGGTGGGAATGCAAAGTGGTGCAGCCGATCTGGAAAACAGTACGGAGGTTCCTCAAAAATTTAAAAATAGAGCTACCCTATGACCCAGCAATTGCACTACTGGGTATTTATCCAAAAGATACAAACATAGCGATTCGAAGGGGCACATGCACCCCAATGTTTATAGCAGCAATGTGCACAATAGCTAAAATATGGAAAGACTCCAGATGTCCATGGACAGATGAATGGATAAAGAAGATGTGAGATATACATTTTATATATATATATATATATATATATATATATATATATATATATACTCAACCATTAAAAAGAATGAAATCTTGCCATTTGCCATGATGGGAATGAAACTAGAGTGTATTATGCTGAGCAAAATAAGTCACTCAGAAGAGGACAAATACCATATGATTTCACTTACATGTGGAATTTAAGAAACAGAACAGATGCACATAGGGGAAGGGAAGGAAAAATAAAATAAGACGAAAACAGAAAGGGAGGCAAACCATAAGAGACCCTTAACTATGGAAAACAAACTGAGGGTTGCTGGAGGGGAGCGGAGGTATGTCGTGGGAAGGGGTAACTAGGTTATGGGCAGTAGGGAGGGCACTTGAAGTGAGGAGCACTGGATGTTGTGTATAAATGATCAATCACTGGATTCTACCTCTGAAACCAGTAATACAGTATATGTTAATTAATTTGAATTTAAATAAAAAAATGAAAAATGCTTAGTTCCATTATTCAGGGAAATGAAAATTAAATACACAAAGTCATTGGGCTGGCAAGATTGGCAACATTTTTAAAGACTGACAATACCAAGTGTTGGCAAAATGTCAAATAATTAGATCATTTGCACACTGCTAATGGTGTTCTAAATTGGTTAAAACATTTTGGGAAATAATTAACATTATCTAGGGTAGTTGGAAATGAAACTAACCTACGACCCAGCAGCGGTACACCTAGATGTATGCCTTAACAAAAAGAGATACATTGATATACTTTGTGAAAAATACAAGAACTGGCAAAACAATGAAAACAACACAAATGTCCTAAAGAAGAACAGATACATGCATTTTGGGGGTATTCATAAAGTTGAATATTTGGCAGTGATGGAAATGAGTTTTAGCTATACTCAAAAAATTAATGAATCTTAGGATCAAAATTTTAAATAAAAGGCAAGTTGCTAAAGAATATATGAAAGAAAATGGTATATAAAGTTTAAAATGTTATATAAGTAAGCATAATTTCTTAGGAATAAAAATGAATGTGGCAAAATTGTAAAAAAACACAAGAGATGATTGATCCTCATGTTACCTTTCAGTCACTTGCATTCCTCCCTATATTTGTGTTTCATTTTGCAATTATTTTTTTTTCATCTGGAAGAATTTCCTTTAGTAATTTTTGTAGTATCATTCTGCTGACCACAAATTCTTTGCATCTGTTTGTCAGAAAATGACTTTATTTCCAAAGTTTATTTTGCCTTTATTTTTGAGGCCTGTGTTTGTTGTTATATTTAGAGGCTTCCCCGCCTTTTCTGTACTTTAAAGATACAATTCTATTATATTTTGGTTTCCAGTTTGCCATTGAAAAGGTCTACTGCTGCTCCCTTGAATGTAGTGAAATAGTTTTCTCTAGCTGTTTTTTTTTTTAAAAAGATTTTATTTATTTATTTGGGGGGGAGGGGCAGAGGGAGAGGGAAAGAAGCAGACTCCCCACGGAGTGCCGAGTCCTATGCAGGACTCGATCCCATGACCCTGAGATCATGACCTGAGCTGAAATCAAGAGTCAGATGCTTAACTGACTGAGCCCCCTTGGCACCCCAAGGTTGTCATATATTTAAACTTGCCTTCATACAGGTTAAGTGTATATATGTCAATATGTAAATAGTAACTGGACTCAGGTTGTCCTCTCAAGTAAATTACATGATTTGATAGTAGAGGGTGTGGTTGAATTTTAATTTAAACTTGAATCCCTGCTTGTTTCATAAGGTATTGTGTAAAAGATGAAATTATGATACATTGTTGAAAAGAAAGAAGGTTATTTGTACATGAGATGTTACAGACTTACATGTAATATGGCCATAGGAGACAATCCAGTAACAAACAATAAATATTGGAAAATATACTGCAAAAGCACACAAATTTTGAAGCGAGGTGAGACCGATGTGCTTTGTATTGGGAATATCACAAGGTAGGTCATTTTTGACTGGCAAACCCTTGCAGCTGAATTTGAAGAGAAGTTGCTTGACTTTGAAAAAGTTAGATTATTTTAACCAAATAGTAAATGCAAACAAGACCCCGTTATTCTCAATATTCAAGATTATGTTATGGGTGGACGTTACAGAGGCTCAGGGGTTACTGTCCCCTCACAGAACAATACAAACACACTGTATCATTGTAACTGTCTAGGAAGCAACATAGGACCATTAAGGATTTGGAGGACTGTTTGGACAGAAGTTTCATAGGCTTATGAAATCCCCATTTTGAGTGCAATTCTGAAGGAGAAATGAGACTGTTATCCGAATCTCTTGGCTCTCATAACACAGCCTGTTCTAATCTCCCTCTGGGATCTCTGCCCACCCTTCGTGTTCCTGATGCAAGTACATCATCTCTAGTCCAGACACTAAATTCTGTGGTTTCTTAAGACTCGGTCCCAACCCCTCCCAATCTTTAACTTTTCCTTAGGAACTTTCATCTGTATCTCCAGCTTTATTACCAACCAGCACAGACCATGTTGAATCATGTATTATGCCCAGATTTCTCCTCTGTGCATCATTCCATATATCCCAATGACAACTTGATGTCTCCATCTGGTATTTCAAAGGCAGCTCAAGTTCAACATTTACAAATTTGATTTTGTGATATGTTTACTTCAAACCCTATCAACTGCTCTGTGGAATGGCAAGTGTATCTATTGTCTTATAAAAACCAGAATCCCATACATCAAGAGGCAATCCAGCCTATGGCCTGTTTGGTATGTCCCATCAGCTAAAAATGGTCTGAACATTTTTTAATGGTTATTTAAAAGGATAAAAAGCAGAATAAAATAAAACAAGAAGAATATGCAATGGAGTTCATGTGTGGCCTCCAAAGCCTCACATGTGAAAAAGCTTAGGATCCTGATTTAGAGTGACATTTGACACTTGCTCTTCCTTCATGTACCATATCCAACACACAGAATTTTATTGATTTGCCTTATGAGTGTTCCAGGAATCTTTTTCAGTTCTGTTATTCATCACTGTGCCACTACAGGTGGGAATCTGATGATCTCTTCCCTAAACTATCACAGTAGGATCCTAATTATGGGTTGTTTCCCTCAGTCCACTCTAGGAGGGAGGAGCTATTGTCCTATGTCTGCTAAAAATCATTCAGTGGCTTTGCATTGGTCCTCAAATAAAGACCAAATCCATAGTGCAGTATACAAGACACACTAAGGTCACTACTATTTTCTGTGTTTCAGCCACATTGGCATTATTTCAATTACCAAAACATGTCCTTCTTCCTGCCACAGGACCTTTGTGAAGATGCTTTCCCTGTGTCTGGAACATCCTTCACTCCTCACTCCCTTCTCCCATGAAATGGTACTTTTACTTCAAATTTCCCTTTTGTTCAACAGTCTACATCTAACCTCTCTGGTCAGACTCATTATTATTATTATATATTTTCTTTTGTAGTACTTATAACAGATGCAGTTATATATTTGTTTGATTCATGGTTTAATTCTTTATTTCTTGCTTTTATTTTTAAAATTTACATATAGTAAAATTAACTCTTTGATGTGTAATTCTATGAGTTTTGACAGGTGCTTAGAACTCTGTAGCCATAACTGGAATAAAGTTACAGAAGGGTTCCACTACCCAAAATAAACAGTCTAATGCTGCCCCTCCCACCCCATACTTCAACGCTGAAAACCACCAATCTGTTCTCCAACCCTATCATTTTGCCTTTTCCAGAAAGTCACTTAAGTAGAGTAATATATTATGTATCATCTCCTTCAGTTATCATAATGCATTTGAAATGTAACCTTATTACTGTATGTGTCAATAATTTGTTCATTTCTATTGCTGAATAGCATCTATGTGCTATATTTTATTTGTCCACTCACGTTAAAAGTTATTTGTATTATTTCCATGTTTGGTGATGATTGATAAAACCTCTGTAACTTTTCATATAGATTCACCATTGTTTGTTTTTATTTACTGAGGTCTTCTCCGATTTCCTTCATCATTGTTTTATACTTTTCAACCTATAGCAGCTGTTCATGTATTGTCATTTATTTTAGTGCTGTTGAAAATCATATTTAATTTTTTTATTTCCTGGTGTCTATTACAAAAGGACAATTAACTTTTGTGTTCAGATCTTTTTCCCTGCAACTGTTTTAAACTCACTCATTAGTTCAGAGACTATTTTTGTAGGTTTTGTGGTATTTTTAATCATGTTGCCTTCTAAAAGAGACAGTCTCTTTCTTCCTTTTCAGGCTACAGACTTTTCCCCTTCGTTCTCTTGCTGTCTAGATTATCCAGTAAGAGGCTGACTGGGAGTAATGGGAGTGGTCATCCTCACCTTGTTCCTCATCGTAGGGGGGAAAGTATAAAATCTTTCACAATTAAGTGTTAGCTGTAAGTAGTTTATAGAAGCCCTTTTCCAAGTTAGGGAAGTTCCATTTTATACCTAGTTTGCTGATATTTTGCATCATGAATAGATGTTGAATTTTGTCAAAGACTTTTTATGCATCAGTTGAAATGGTCATGTGATACTTGTTGTTTTTAAGATTTTATTTATTTATTTTAGAGAGAGAGAGAGAGAGAATGAAAGAGAGAGAGAGAGAGAGCGTATGAGTGGGGAGAGGGACAAGAATACTCCACACTGAGTGCAGAGCCCGATGTGGGGCTCAATCCCACACCCTGAGAGCACGACCTGAGCTGAAATCAGGAGACAACCGCTCAAGCAACTGAGATACTCAGGCACCCCATGATACTTCTTTAGTCTGTTAATATGGTGAATTACATTGATTTTTTTGAGTGTTCCATCAGCCTTGCATTCCAGACCAACCCATCTTGGCCATGATGTATTATCCTTTGTATATATTGCTGGCTTCAATTTGCTAATTTTTATTGAATAGTTTTTGTGTCTGGGTTCATGAGAGATTTTCGTAATATTCTTGTAATTTCTTTGTCTGGATTTGATATTAGGCAACGATGATCTCATGAAATAAGATGGGAAGAATTTCCTCCTCTGCCTTTTAGGAAAGAATTATAGAACTGGTAGAATTTTCTTTGTTAAATATTTGATAGAACTTTCTAGTGAAACCATCTGGACCTTTTTTGTTGAAAGGTTTTTAGCCACAGATTCAAATTATTTATTTGATGCAGGAAGAATCATATTTAACTATTTCTTCAGAGAAGTTTGGTAATTTGTGACTTTCAAAGAATTGTTCCATTTTACGGAAGCTGTTGAATTCATGTGCACAGAGTTGCTCATGGAATTCTATCATTATCCTTTTAGATCCTATGTGTCTGTAGTCCTATTTCCTCTTCCATTCTTGAATCACAACATTTGCATCTTCTCTTTTCTCATGGGCAGTTGGATAGCACTTTATCAATTTTATTGAACTTTTCAAAGAACGCGCTTCTGATTTTATTGATTTTTTTCTCTATTGTTTTCACAGTTGGTGACTGCTGCTGAGTTCTGCAGTTCATTCACCCTTGGGGAGAAAAGGGAGGAAAAACATCTATGAAACTTATTCTGGCTGTGAGTTGTTATTCAACTTTTCACTTCAGCTCTTGATCTACCTGACATTGCTTACTTGTCAGAGACCTCAAGGAGCTTTTTGTATTCTGTGCAGAGTTTTCAGCAGTAATCAGTGGGAGAGCTAGGTCGTAGTGGGCTTACTTCTTTGTGGCTGGCAGTGGAAATCTGAGTGTGGTAGTGTTGTTAATTCCTCTCTCCTCTGTACTGTGAGTTCACTGATGTCAGAAAGTTGAAAAAGAAAAGAAGGCTGCCTTTTTTATTCCTTATTAGTCCATCCTCTGTGTCTGGCAAAGCACCTGATACATTAATATATGGCATTGTACATTGCGAAGTTCCTCTTTTTCAATGTACATTCATGCAGTATCCCTGGTTTCCCATTAAGGTTATTATTGCATTGATTTTGTACCTTATAAGATGGAATCTGAGGATCAAGGATGCATTTGTTTTCTATTTACTGTGTAACAAATTATTACCAACATATTACCTCATAAGACATGTACATATTATCTCACAGCTTCTGTGGGTAAGGAGCTCAGGCATGGCTTAGTGGGGCGACCTGCACCAGGCTGTGACCAAGTTTTCAGCTGGGCTGTGTTCTCGTCTGGAGGTTTGTTAGGGAAGAAGCCATCTCCATATCCATTCAGGTTGTTGGCAGAGTTCGTTTGCTCATGGTTGTATCATGGGGGCCCTCAGTGGCTCACTGGCTGACCCAGGTCCTAGAGGCCCCTGCATTTCCCTGACACTTGGCTCCCTCCATGGACACTACACAACAGGCTGTTTGCTTCCTCAAGGCCAGCAGGAGAATCTCTCTCCAGTCCACTACGTCATAATCTTATATAATGTGATAAAATCATGGAGTGATATCCTCTACCTTTGTCCTAGAGCATAACCTAATCAACAGAGTAGCATCCTTTGCCATATTCTGTTGGTAAGAAGCAAGTCACTGGTTCTGTCCACATTCAAGGGAAGTATATTCATGACATTAGGCATCACCACAAGGGGTATCTACCAGGAAGGAAGTATAATTATTTATCTCATGTGAATATTTAGAAAACAGGTAAAGTAACTCAGATAGAGAATGGGAATAGAAATGTGTTTCCTCTCACTTAACTGTCATGTGTCTCGTTCCATTTTCACATACAACAGAGCAGACCTATAGAAAATATTCTTTGAATGAATAAATGCATTAATGAGTGAACATTTGAGGTTTACCATTTGACACAATGTAGCTGCTAGTCTTTGGCTAGAGAAGATCCAGAATAAAACCTACTGATAATTTGACTTCATTTCCCTGTCCTAAAGATTTCCCCCCAAACCCAGTGCATTGTGTGTGCAGGTTTCACAGCACAGAGCACAGCTGGTGTTTGTAATTTCAGGGACGTACTCTCCAGCCTCGCCCCAGAGTTCTACTCTCCACCCTAGCACAATTGGATCTCACAGGGCAAGAATCCAGTCTGTGGTAGAATGCAGTATAAATGACCAGTGAATCCAGCCATTCAGCTGTTACTTAGATGAGACCCCTTGATTGATTCCCTGTGATACATGCATTGTCTAGTAAAGATTGCATTGAATATGCTCAACTTACTGAAAATTACTTGCTAAATGTCATTTTGACACTATCACCATCAGTTGGGGAAACTGTCAAAAGCTGAACGATGCAATCAAACTTATGTTTATGAATTCCAAGTGTAATTCTTCATTTCATTTTGTCAATGGCACTAAGAAACTCGATGTCCTCCCCATATGTTATGTGGACAGTGTCTATGTTTTTCCAGGTTTTCCTACCATATAAGTGATACACACCCACACAAGGAAGGCTAGGCTTCCTGAGTTTATGCGGAAATGTTTCTAGTTCAAATTGGATTTTCTACAGGTACTCATAAGTGCTTTTAGTAACTGTAGTAGCATAATCTTGAAACGTTGGACTTCAGTGTTTTCAGCACTCATGGATTGCCTTCCTGGATAAGGGGTACAGTTTAAGAGCTCCAGGAGAATCAGGGACAGTGTGCTTCTTTCCGCTCATTGTGGGTTGAGATAAGATTGAATCCTATAAGAACGTCGAAGGTCAAATAAGAAATAGTGGGTCTGAAATTTACAGAGATTATAGAGAGTAGGTGGAGTCAGGGTCCAGTGCAGAAAGGAGAAGGTGATGGTGAATGCAGGGGTGGGAGAGTTGAGGCACAGGTGGGTGGAGTGAGGAGGACCAGACACCTGCAGGTCAGCCCATGTTCACAGACAAGAAAAAGGTAGAAGAAGATAGTGTGAAAGCTTCCTGCTTGCCCTGCAGGCCTCCTTGTTTCCTGGCTTCTTGACTGGACTTTCCCATCTCTTGGCTCTTGATCCTTTTCTGGTCACACTGAATATCTCCCCACTCCTTTACCATAAAACGCTGCATGTGCTTCCTGGCCTTTGTGCATCGTTATTTCTAGCTCTGCTCCTAATATGCCCTTCTTTATTTTCTCTGGTTGAAGATCATCATCTCCATTTAAAATGGAATTGGAAGATTATCTTCTCTGAGAAGCACGCGGTCCCTCTTCCTGGTCCACATCCATCATCAAAGCATAGACCCACCTAGTGTTCTTGTCCCTTTCCTCCTCTGCCTTCCCTTCCACAGCGTGAGAGACATGATAGGTTCTTCTTTCAGTGTTTATTTCATTCATTTTAAAATCAAGAAGTCTTTGCAGGGTTCAGTGCTGTGGAGGACAAAATGACCCAGTTCCTGTATTTGAGACTTGATTCTAGTTGACAAGCTAACGTGCCCACGTGGGGATGGTGGATTGTAGGTAATGAAAACTAGCATTTGTGTGGTACTTCATAAGTCACAGTCATTACCTCATTTGCTTCTCACAAGACATATGGATCAGATAATATTGTCATCGCTGACAATGGGTTAAGAGTTGATGACATTAGGCATCTATGCCTAATGGTTGAGGTATTTCCAAGCTGTCATATTTCCATATTTCCAAAATGTCAAATCAAATCAAAGGATCAAATGGGTTAAGAGGTTTTTTTCAAGGACCATAATTATTGTTCAATAGTCATAATTAGAAATTTAATTTTAGCCTTTCCACTACAAATGTTATGCATTTTCCATCCAACTCATGATGCCTTTGACCAAAGTGAATGATGCAAATGACGTTTGTAGGAGCTTCTGTGGAAAGAGTGCTTGCTTTTGCTGCGTTGGTTATGGGAGGCTTCATGGAGAAGGTATTAATTGAGATACTTCTGGAAGAATAGAAAACAACTTAATCAATGAAGTAAAAGTGAAAAACAATTCTATATAGGGATGAAAGAGTGATGTTGCATTTGGGGCATAAATTTTCTGGCTGAAAGATAATTTCAGAAAGTTTTAAGTTCTCATTAGAATTTTAGTGGATCTTGAAGACAATATAGTGTTAATGGTTTTAGAGTGAGAAAATAAAATAATAATGTGGTACATCAAAAGTTCCAATTTGGAGGTGATCTTCAATGGGATGAATTATTGAAGGTACCTGAAGACAAGATAACCCAATGGGAGACCTGACCACATTCATGTGTGATTGTCACTGACAGAGTGCATGGATAGTAGAATTATATTTACAAAAGTGGCCATTATATTGTATCCAGAGAAATATCAATCCACTTTTGATATTTGACAAGAGATAATATTTAAGCAATAGAAAATGTGGTTTAGTGTTCTTGATAAATCACCACAAATAATGTTTGAGCACCTACTACATACTCAGCATTGTTCCAGTTGCTGAGGATGCCACAGTGAACAATACAAAAATGCCTTTATGGGGCTTCTGTTGTAGCATTAAATGGGCTCGCAATACATATATGAGGCACTTAGTGACAGCCATTCTTTTTTGGGAGTGGGGGGTGGTATGAAGGGCAAAAAGAGGAGTTGGTCATGAAAAGAAAATGCCTCATTGTAGTAGTTTATGCCTGAGTGAATTGGGATGAAGCTATAAAAGGCTTTATGGTTGAAACCGTTTGAAGAAATTCAGTTGAATGGAAAAAAAATTTGTTCTGTGGGCAGCTGGATGAAAAGTTTGAGGCTTTGTTGTTGTTGAGAACACTGGTCATTCTCATCAAGCTATTCAGAATATTCTGGTCTCCCAAGGCAATGCCCAAGTGAGAAGCAGGTACTGGAGCAATTTTTTTTTTCTAAATTTAAAATAAATCCAGAGGGTTTTGTGCCAAATAATCACCAGCTGCTGTGAGATCAATGTGTGTGGAATTATTAACAGGAAGCAAATTACTAACTACAACCTATGGAGAAAATTTGTCTCAGGCAAGAACTTTCTTTGAAGGATTGCACCCAGCATGAAAACATTTAATTTCCCCACAGTTACTCCACGGGGACCCACCAAGGGTGCCATTCGTAATAAACAAGAAGACGCTGGCTGCAAAGCTTTGGAATTACTAACCTGAAATACAGAGAGGGAAGTGTAGGAGAGAAAAAGTGCATTTGATCAACAACACCTTCAAGTCTTTGTATAAGAATTCTAGATTAAATTTTTAGTAAATAGGTCCCTGTATTTGATCCTTTGATTTGATTTGACATTTTGTGCTTGGAAATACGTCAGCAATGTTTACTGTTGTTATTTGGATGAATCATACCTTTACACTCAGGCAATGTTAGTACCACAAGGGACTATAGGAACCATCTAAATAGAGTTCATTATTTATCCAGAGACCTATGACTTTGTACCCAAACCAGTTAGTGGCCTAGGAGGGAACTAAAACATAGATCTCTGGGGAAGTCTTCATTGTTCAATCCACCTCATCAAAAAAGGCTTAAGAACCCTGATGACATCCCCCATCTTTAATTAATATGAAAATTAGGACATAAACCCACAAAAACCTTACTGAAGGACAATGAGAAGGACAAGCTGGATATCCATAATATCTATAGTCCTTTTCTGATTTCTTTCAGGTGCTGGATTATGTGGACCATGTTACAGAATTATCTGGTCATAAATGAAGAGCCACTGAGGAAGGGGAAGAATACTCAGCTGTTAATGTCTCAAGTACTTCAACCATTGCTCTGAGTTTCTGTTTTGGCCACAGCCTCTCAGGCTAAGGACTAGGGCACAGGTCTTCTGACTTCAGTTGGAGGGAGCTAGCTTGTACAGGAAAGTGCATGAACTGTAGATTCAGGTTCAGCCTGTAATTCTACAACGTACTAATTGCCTAATCTTAAGGAAGTTACTTAATCTTTGAGCTTTGTTGTCCTAACTTGGGGGGGGGCGGCGGGGGGACAGCCTTTAAAGAACTTGTATCCTAAGTAGAGAGACAAATACACAACTACAAAACCAAGTGCCAAATCCAGTGTTAGACCTATATTTAGAAGGCTCAATGGTTATTGATAATAATTGATATTGATATTGATAATATTGATATTAACTTGCTGGTTATTATCAGGGAGGACTTCTCAGAAATGAAGTTATCTGAAGTTATTCTAAAGATTGGGTAAGGTTTTACAGGAGGACTGGCAAAGATCTCCCTTCTAGAGAGGACACTTCCGTGAGCAAATTCAGAAGATACGAATGAATGGCAGCAGTCCAAGTTCTGCAAGAGGCTTAACGTGAGAGCCGATGTGTAGGAAGATGAGTGGAAGGCAATCTGATAGGCAGGTGGCAGATTATGGATGGCTTTGTTTTCTATGCCATGGGTTTTAACTTTGCCCTGTATTTCATGGAAGGATTGTGATAAACATAAACAATTGTGATAAACATAAACAGGCATAAACAATTGTGGATTTCATAAAGTTTATGTTCGTGGTAGTATAGGTGATGGTGCTGACAAAGGAATGGGGGAGTAGCACAAATAACGAGACAGTCCTTGCTGTCTTCTTGGGTGGATACAAAAGCCAGCAAAGGATGTCAGTCAGCATAGGATAGGTTATACCATGGTAACAAAGGAAGCACAAATTCCAGGGGTGTGAAACACCAAAGGTTTATTTCTTGCTCCTACTAACTATTCATCTCAGGTCATCTGAGGGCTCTAGTTTATCTGCAGGCTCTTATATCAACCTCTTTCTATATCTTATTAACAGCCATCATAGGTAAAAAGGAAACATGCCCAAGTGCACATAACTTCTAAAGCTTCTGCCGGGGATACACGTCATTTCTCACACTCATAAGCTGAAACAAGCCATATGGCTGCACCTGAGCTCGATGTGGTAGGGAGATAACATCCTCCAATAAGAATGGAAATTGGATATTGGTGATGATTGATATGGTCTGCTGATAAGATGGTGACATTGTGGAGACTGAGTTTCTAGTATTATGTAGACAACCACAAGAAGAGTCACCAATCTTACACACCTTGTACTGTGTTTATATTTTCATTTTTTTCGTAAGTCTTATAACAAAACTACTGAGCCATATCTGCAGGTCCAAACATGTGTGTATGTTAAAGACAAATACTCAAACCAAAAGGTTGATTTGCTTCCCTTTATCCATCACCATTTCAGTTTTATCCCAAGAGTCCTGATTGTCTTTATTAAATAAGGGTTTTACACCCATTCTGCTGGTAGCAAGGATCTGTTCCCCATACCTCTACTGATGCCAGGTAATTTTGGCCTCAATCTTTGGATTTGGTTTTGTACTTTTATGGCTATTGGACAAAGTGTGTAGATTAAAAGATCTAGAGAACAAGATTACAGGGTGACTTTTCTGGTATCTTTGGAACCTTCCATGGTTGATCCACAGACAAGTTATACCCATATTGATGCAGAAGGAGGATATTTTCCAGGAAGTTGATGTCCCTGTTGCCTGGTCTGTGGGATGGAGTAGATGGAAGCAGTTTTTTCTGTCTTCCCCTAATGGAGGATGAGTCCTGACATACGTGCTGACTCAGAATAAGATCTTCAGATCCAATTTCCACAGGACACTTGGGAACGGTTGAAGTGCAGACTGTCACCTGCCCCCATTCCACTTGCATGTTGAAATGAACAGTTTCCATTTTGAGCAGTGGTTACGGTCATGTAAAGGGCTTATTTTTTTGCAGCTGTCATGCACCTGTCCAATCTTACTGTTTTACACCTGGGGAGGGGGATGGGTGTTGGGAGTCTGAGTCAGGTGGTAGAGGGGATTGAAATGTCATAATGTTATAATTTGCATCAGAGTTGGTGATTTTACTGCACTAAATTCAAGATAAGTAATCAGAAAAACAAAACAAAACAAAACAAACAAATAAAACATGGCCAGACAGAATATGTAACCGCTTGGAAACAAAGTAGAGACAAAGTGTACTAGATTCTTCCTTTGCCAATTGCTAATCCCAATCTCATAGAGCCTGATTTACTTTATTTTTTTTTTTTATAGATTTTACTTGTTTATTTGACAGAGAGAGACACAGCGAGAGAGGGAACACAAGCAGAGAGAGCGGGAGAGGAAGAAGCAGGCTTCCCGCTGAGCAGGGAGCCTGATGTGGGGCTCGATCCCAGGACCCCGGGATCATGACCTGAGCCGAAGGCAGAGGCTCAACCGACTGAGCCACCCAGGTGCCCCTCATAGAACCTGATTTAAACTTAATCCTGTGTTTTCCCTTCTTAAATTCTATAGCATTTTTTCTTTTTTCCCTCTTTTTAATATCTTATTTTATTTAAATTCAATTAATTAACACATAGTATATCATTAATTTCAGATAAAGAGTTATTCATCAATTGGATATAACACCCAGTGCTCATTACATCACGTGCCCACCTTAATGCCCGTCACCCAGTCACCCCATCCTTCCCCCCACCTCCCCTCCAGCAATCCTCAGTTTGTTTCCTGTAGTTAAGAGTCTCATGGTTTCCCTCCCTCTCTGATTTCATCTTATTTTATTTTTCCCTCCCTTCCCCTATGTTTTGTTTCTTAAATTCCACATATGAGTGAAGCCATATGATAATTGTCTTTCTCTGATTGACTTATTTCACCAGTTCTATCCACGTCATTGCCAATGATAAGATTTCATCCTTTTTGATGGCTGAGTAATATTCCATTGTGTATATATACCTCTGCTTCTTTATCCATTCATCTGTCGATGGACATCTGGGCTCTTTCCACAGTTTGGCTATTGTGGACATTGCTGCTATAAACATTGGGGTGCCCCTTTGAATCATAACATTTGTATCTTTTGGGTAAATACCTAGTAGTGCAATTGCTGGGTCCTAGGGTAGCTGTATTTTTAACTTTTTGAGGAAGCTCACACCAGTCAGAATGACTGAAATTAACAGGTCAGGAAACAACAAATGTTGGCGAGGATGTGGAGAAAAGGGAACCCACTTACACGTTGGTGGGAATGCAAACCGGTGCAGCCACTCTGGAAAACAGTATGGAGGTTCCTTGAATTCTACAACATTTTAAAATGTTTAAAATAATGCCCACTCAATTTATTTTAATGTTTTTAAACAGGTTTCTATTTTTTTCAATTTAAAGAGTCTGGAGTGGACATTACTAGCTTGGGGCTACAGTGGGGAGATAGGCCGAAGGGCTGTAAGCCCCAGTGACTTTGGCAGTAGAGGGACATAATGTGGCCCTTAAATATGCAAATAAGCAGGTATTCACCCTCTGTTCTTGGGATTAACACAAGATATTTGTACTGTTTAGTAATTTATGCATTCAATTTATTTTTTATTTATTATTTTTTTAAAGATTTTATTTATTTATTTGGCAGAGAGAGACACAGTGAGAGAGGGAACACAAGCAGGGGGAGTGGGAGAGGGAGAAGCAGGCTTCCCGCTGAGCTACGCATTCAATTTAGTAATCTATTTTATACATCTATTCTGCATATTTCTTTTAGTAGGGCTTTGCCAAAATAGTTTTTTTGTTTTTCAAAATGAGTATGTGTAGACCTCTTTAAAAAGTTAAAAAAAAAGTCTTTTGGGTCTCAAAGAATATATGAATATTGTTGGGTTTTATAGGATAGTTTGGTATTTTTGTTAATTTGATTATATATGAAATTATTTTATAATTATGGGAGGTTGTCTTTACTTTGACGAAATGCTCACTACAGTATTCTGGGGTGAAGCACCATGATTCCTGAAGCTTAGCTATGGTTCAGGGGGAAAAAAAGCTCAATAAAGAAAATATGGGATAATTTAAGCACACATACACACACATTCATATTTAATTTGAGGTTGTTGAGTTGACGAGTGTTTTTGTTAGGTTTTCTATGCTGTGTAATACATTACTATTCTGTGGATTAAAAGAACCTACATATTTATTATTTTATAGTTTTTGTGGTTCAGGAATCTGGACTCAGCCTAACTAGGTCCTCTGCTTGGGTTTCACAAGGCTATAATCAAGATGCTGGACAGAGCGCATTCTCATTAGCAGATTTGACTGAAGGGGGCTTTGCCTCCAAGCTCGCTCGGCCATGGGCAGAATTCTCGTCCTTGCAGGTGTGATGTTCATGTCAGCTTGCTTCTTAAGAAAGAGTTAGAAATGGAAAGAGAAAGATTCTAACAAAACAGGCACCACACCCTTCCATGATCATGCACACACAATCAGGTGTGTCAGCTTGCCACATTCCATTGATTAGAAACAAGTCATATCTCCTGCCCATACACAAGGTTAGGCATTACACAAGGGTGAATTCCAGGAATGGGCATTGTGGGAGTCACCTTAAAGTCTGTTGGTCAGTGTTCATAGGAGATGGAATATGAGAGACCCCTTTCTCGCCATATCTTAAATGGATATCTGGTAGGATACTTTAAGGGAGGTTATATAGCTCACTGTTCTATTCTTTCAACTTCTCCCTCTCTAATGTATACATTAATTATATATTATATAATAGTTATATAAGCATAATTATATATAAATTCAAATCAGAGATGATATTCTTAATATTTGGTAATATGTCTTAAAATCCAGTTATGCTGCAAAAGAGAAAGAAATTTGTAATTTTTGGAATCATTTCAAGAAATTGTTTTTACTAAAAGAACTTTAACCACTTAGAATTTGAGGACTACTAAGAGTATCTTTGCAGATATCTGAGTTTTACGCAGATATTATATTAAGATACAAAAGTTTAATGAAGAGGTTTTTTGATGGTTAATTTTATCTGTCAACTTGGCTAGGACTGTTATTTAATCAAACACTAGAACAGAGGTTGTTGTGAAGGTATTTTATAGATGTAGTTTACATCTATAATCAGTTGACTTAAAAATAAGGAGATTACTCTGGGTAATGTAGGTGGGCCTCATCCAATCATTAAGAGCAAACACTGACAAATTATGTTTCCAAAAGCCAATGGACACCAGGAGCCACCAGGAACCAGAAGAGGCAAGAAAATATTCTTTCCTAGAACATACAGAGGGAATGTGGCCTGGCTGGCACATTTATATTTGAATTCTGATATATTCAAATAATTCTGATAATCTGTATTCTGATAATTCAGAACTACAAGAGATTAAATTTCTGGTGTTTTAGGCCACCAACTTTGTGGCAATTTATTATGGCAACCCAAGGAAAATAATACGGTATTTTTTTTTAACAG
This sequence comes from Zalophus californianus, assembly GCF_009762305.2. Lineage (NCBI taxonomy): Eukaryota > Metazoa > Chordata > Mammalia > Carnivora > Otariidae > Zalophus > Zalophus californianus. Next base: position 5,436,409 of record NC_045602.1, read on the forward strand.
TCATGAACTGGATATGGAGTTGTGCTAGAGATATCTGCTGGAAGAGATAAGTTGGTATTTGGTTCTAGTATTGAAAAACGATTTTGAACATGTCTGAGATGAACCCCATAGGGCAGCACTAACAATGAAATATTAGTGTCTCACACTACATGATGCTTAGTATATAATGAGTAAGAAAATTATAGTTATGACCAGAACAATATCCCCATTGTTGGGTGTTGGGAGTTCCTTTAAAGGAAATGGGTATTTCCAGTATCAATCATTCTAGAACCCTGAAGTTCAGGTATAAAATAAAGACATGGCAGTTAAAGTAAAGACCATTTTCTTTCTCTGAATCTCAGACTTATTTGGCCTTTGTAGCCCTAGTAGTTTTGGGTGTCCTGGAACTGGAAACATGGAAATAAGTTGTGAACTGGATAGATGTCCAGTCTGCTAAGGCTTTGAGATGATTTTGTAAGTCTTATTTAAGATGTTGTATTTAACTTTCACTATCTTTTTACTTCATCAAGCTTTGCTAAAGAGTGTTTTCAGGTCCAGCTAAAATTAGGTAACAGATTGGATTTATCCTAACATTGAAAACAACCATAAAAACATATGTAAAATATGTAAAATAATTGTTTCTAAGATCCTGGATATTAAGCAAGAAAAGTAGTTATCCTTGAGAGGTGGGAAACCAGTTAAGTGAGCCCTGTGATTTCCCAAGATTAATGCCTTGAGGGAATTTCTAGGCTAGGGTGCACAATGTAGAGGCTGGTGAAATCCCAAAGGAAACAAGATGGAGATGAGAGTTCAGGGACAATGCAGCATCTAGAGTTTGAAAGGCAGAGTACAAAAGAGGAAAGAGCTGCAGACAAAGAAAACTCCAGAAATCTGCAGAGGGTCCCTCTTGAATATTAAGCAGAATATTCACAATGCATGTGAAGAAAGCCCCTGAGGCTAAGGAAAGAACCATGTGAGAGAATTAGAACAGAGCCCATTATAACACAGTGCTGGGAATAGTGACTATCCCATCTGCCAGACTAGGAATTCTCATAATTCATGGGATATTGGACATAGTGTTTAGAACAATCATGCCTCATTAATGGGGGACAATTAGCTTTAGATTAAACAGTGCTTTGGTACACTTTAGCAAATCTTAAAGTAAAGATTCAAAAGTACTAACTTGTTTCCAAGTTATTTTAGCTCTATGCCAGAACAAAACCTCAAGAATATTAATGGGAATAAAGATACAGATAGTGACTGAGATGATAAAATTGAATCATCTGGTATCAAATAAAAAGTTACCAAGCAAGAGTAGGGCAATATAACTCATAATGAGAAGATAAATTAATAAATAATAACTGACCCACAACTGACTCAGGTGTTAGAGTGATAAAAGTTGGCATAATCCATCACTGGCAGCCTGAGATTGTTTCCCTCTTCATGCAGAAGGAAAATGGCCCTGGATTAAATATGAAGCTACCCAGAGGAAGGAGGGGTACTGGGAATTGTTACACTAATAAGAATATGAGTATTTTCTTAATATTTAAATACATTTAAAAGATTTTTGACTGTTTAAACAAAAGTAATAATGTGTCATAGTGTTTGTAACACAGTAATGGAAGGGCGCATGGGGGGCTCAGTTGGTTAAACATCCGACTCTTGATTTCAGCTCAGGTCATGATTTCAGGGTCGTGAGATCAAGCCCCATTTTGGGCTCCACGCTGGGTGTGGAGCCTGCTTAAGATTCTCTCTCTACCTCTTCCTCTGCTCATGGCTCCCTCTCCCTCTCTAAAAGAAACAAACAAACAAACAAACAAACAAACAAACAAACAAACATATGGGAATGGAATGTATAACAACAGAGGTTTAGAGGGGTAAATGGAAGTATACAATTGTTTGGTTTGTTTGCTATACACGGGGTGGTTTTAATCATGTAAAGTATACTGTGGCATGTAAAAGACACATATTAGAAACCCTAAAGCAACCACTAAATAACTAAACTAAAAGTTATATCTGATAATCTGACAAAGGAGATTGAATAAAAGCATAAAAAATGCAATTAATTTAAAAGTGGGCAGTTTGAAGAGGAAGGAACAATAGATGAAACAAATAGAAGGTACATAGCAAAGTGATAGACAAATCTAATGGCAGCAAAATCCCATTAAGTGTAAATGGTCTAAACCAAATTAAAAGACAGAGATTGTCATATTGGATTAAAACAGAGACCACAGATATACTGCAGTATTTTCAGTACTACAGTGCACTTTAAATATAAAAACACTAATATATTAAAAAGACAAAATAAGAAACAGTTATAAAAGAAAACTGGATTTACCATATTATCCATCAAATTATATTCTAGAGGGGAAAAAACATATTGCCAGAGATAAATAACTTCTCAGAATGATAAAGTAGTGGATTAATTCAGAGGATGTAACTGAAAGAACTGCAAGGAGAAATAGATGAATCAGTTATAGCTGGAGATTTCAATTCCTCTCCCTCAAAAAACTGATAGAAGTAGACATAAAATTAGTAAGAATATATTCATCTTTTTAAATATCTGATTTTGTGGAAGAGATCATATGGATATTAGGATTTTCTAGATCAACTGGCATTCATCTTCACTTTGGAGGCCTCAGAATAATTTGTTTTCTCACCTGCTTCCAACCCAGAGCATTTGTGGAGGAAGCACACTAAGAGAATATATTTGAAACTAAGCCTTCCCAAGAGCATGTGAGGTTCACTGGCACACAAAGTAGCCCAGGGGTTGCATTCTGTCCTCACACAAAAAACCTGTTGCTAATTAAAGATTTAAGAAATACAGCTGGATAAGTAACATCAGCCCAGATGGCATTTCAAGAAACCTCTGGTGAGGCTTGAGGCAGACAGTAATTCTGCAAGATTTATCAGCCAGGTGGGGGTCTGCCATGATTGGCCCAGTACACTTCAGGTGGAAAAGTACCTACAAGGATCAGAGACTTGGAGCCAGGTAGAGACTATAAACTTCATGAAATCACTCAGAAACAGGACAGCTCTAATTCTTCTTGTGTCTGTCAGGGTTTAGTAACTGAGGAAGTGAGAGATTTTACTCATTAAGCTTCATGGAGATTTCTGTCTAGTGGTTTTTTTTTTTTTTGGTTTTTTTTTTTGTAGACTCCCTGCTGAGCAGGGAGCCCGATGCGGGACTCGATCCCGGGACTCCAGGATCATGACCTGAGCCGAAGGCAGTCGCTTAACCAACTGAGCCACCCAGGCGCCCCTGTCTAGTTTTTTTTTTTTTAAACTCTGTATAGGATACAATAATCAAATAAATTAAATGTATGCTATAAACCCTACTGAGCAAAGAGCACTATGCAAGATTTGTAAGGGATGCAGTGGTGGAATATTTCCCAGAATGTGTTCCTCAGAACATGAATTCCACCAGCAAAATGGTGGGTAACGTGTTAAAAAGGAAAAAAAAAAGGTGGGTTTGTAGCCAAATAAAATCAAGAAGTATTGGTTAAACAATATCACTAAGGTTTTGGTTTTTTTAAGTTTAAACTTGAAGAATTTATCAAAACCGGTAAAACGTAGGGAATAAAATAACTGGATGAACTGACTTTGTCACTAGATTCTTTTTTTTTTTTCACACGCAAGTGTACTTTATTGAATTCAGCTGTAGGCAGGCAAGTGTATTAATGTAAAGGGCTGGACGCTAAGGGACAGGGCCAGCAGCGCACGGTGGAAGACTTGGGTCTCCTGCCATGAGCACCTAGTGGTACCCATTGTTCTCCTGCATAGACTTTAAAAATACACTGTAGACTGTAGCGTAGACAAACACCAGAAGAACAATGGATCCAGTGGTCAGAAGGAGGCCCAGGACCAGGGCCCAGATGTTCAGACAATTGGCGGTGGAGGCATAAGTCTGGGCCCCAGTCATGTCACCCACCATCTTCTGGTCCCTGGACTTCACGGAGTAGGCGAAGGCCACGAAGCCCAGGCAGCACCAGTTCATGAAGATGGTGTTGAACAGGGACCAGACGATGTGGTCGGGCACGGCTGTCTCACTACGGATGTTGATCACAGTGGTCGTCATGGGAGCCGAGCTCTGGGGCGCCCCGAGTACAGCCACCTCGTGCTCCTCCTTGAGCATCTCATAGGTCGGGGGGACGCCGTTGTGGGCGCCGGAGAAGAAGTGCTGGGAGTTGTGGTTCATGGTGGGAGATGGAGCACCGGTGGTGTGGATGTGGGCGCCGGACCTTGCTCTTGTCACTAGATTCTTATTGTGTACCTTTGGGATTCTGTGTTTGATCACTTGGAAGAGGGAGAGAAACAGAACACACTACCTATCCTCATCTTGTGTCAGCGTTCAGAATCTTCTGCTTTGCTCATGCTATGGTTTGGGGAACCTGCAGCAGCATTAAGCCAACAAAGATGGGTTCACAATGACATGTTCTAAAGCTTGGGTGCTCTTGGTTGAGAAAAAATTATAAATTATAAATACATAATTAGGAAAGAAATGGGATATATATTTAGAATGCAAATACACAAGCAAGATGGCGGAGGGGTAGGAGACCTGGATTTCGTCTGGTCTCAGGAATTCAGCTGATTAGGGATCAAACCATTCTGAACACCTACGAACTCAACAGGAGATCGAAGAGGAGAGTAGCAACAACTCTCTGAACAGAGAAGCGACCACTTACTGGAAGGTAGGACGTGCGGAGAAGTGAATCCGAGGCGATATTCGGGAGGATAGACGGCGGGGGAGGGGGCCTCCGTCGGCCGCTTCTGGCAAGTGCTAGAGCCGCGGAGCACAAAATCGGACCTTTTAGAAGCCGGCTCCGCGGAGGGACGTCGCTGCAGTGGCTAAGCGGGGGGTGGAACCCTCGCGGGACAGTGTGGTCTCAGGACCCTCGGGGTCACAGAGAGACTGGGGGTGCCTGAGTGCGGCAGAGCTCCCAGGGATCGGAGCAGGGAAGCCGGCTGCAGAGACGGAGCCGAGGCGCGGGCTCTCAGCTCGGGGTGGCCATAAACTGTGATCCGCGGCCCAGTCGGGCCACTGCTCCTCCAGCAGGGACCCAGCAACCGGCAGAGCCGGGGCAGACTCCCCTTCCTCCCCCGGGAGGAGCGGCGCGGGAGCGCACCGCAGGGATCTGCTGGGTTTGCAGACTCCACACGGGGTCGGGTGCCAGAGATAGCAACGCTCGGTCACAGGCCGGGTGAGCACGGAGTGCGGCCGGAGACCGGGGACACGGGAGTGACTGCTTTTCTCCGGGGGCGCACTGAGGAGCGGGGCCCCGAGTTCTCAGCTCCTCCGGGTGGAGATTGGGAGGCCACCATGTTCACCCTGGTCCTCCAAAGCTGTACCGAGAGCTTGCAGGGAACAAAGGCTCCTGAGAGCAAACCCGAGCAGCTTGCTTAGCCCAGACCGACAAGGGTGGGGCAATTCCGCCTCCGGCAAAGACATTTGGGAACCACGGCAACAGGCCCCTCCCCCAGAAGATCAGCACGAACAGCCAGCAAGCCAAGACCAAGTTTACCGATCAAGGAGAACGGGAGAACTCCAGCGCTAGGGGAATACCGCACATAGAATTCATGGCTTGTTTTTTTTTTACCATGATTCATTTGTTTTTCAAAGTTAATTTTTTTAACTGTTTTTTTAATTTTTCTTTTTCCCTTTTTCAACCAACATCTTTATCAAACCCTTTTTTAAAAAAACGTTTTTTATTTTTCATTTTTAGAGTCATATTTTATTCCTTCAGAGTAGTTACCCTTATTTTTGGCATATATATATATAAGTCCTTCTCTCTTTAAAATTTTGATATACAGTTTCTTCTAACAGATCAAAATATACCTTAAATCACTAGAGTATGGCTTTGTTCTAGTCTCCTGCCTGATCACATTCTCTCCCCCTTTTTTTTTCTTTTTTTAAAAAAACTTCTTTCTTTTTTCAAACAACTTCTTATCAATTCCTTTTATAAAATCTTTTATAATTTTCCTCTTTACAGTCATCTTCCATCCCTTCATTTTATCAACCCTTATTTTGTACATATATAAGTCTTCCTTTAAAATTTTAGGAGGCACTTTTTTCTAACAGACCAAAATACACCCAAAATCTAGTGTGTGGCACTGACCTATGCACTAGGCTGATCATATTTGATCATATTCTCTTTTTTTTTTGTATTGTTCTGGTTTTGTTTTTATCTTTTTCTTTTTGTTTTTTTTTTTCTTTCTTTTCTCTTTCTTTTTTCTTTCTTTCCCTTTCTTTTTCCCTGGTTTCAGCTCTTTTCTGATTTGTATGCAGTATATTTCCTGGGGACGTTGTTAACCTGTTAGGATTTTGTTCTCTCATTCGTCTATTCTCCTCTGGACAAAATGACAAGACAAAAAAAATCACTTCAGCAAAAAGAACAAGAGGTAGTACCGTCAGCCAGGGACCTACTCAATACGGACATTACTACGATGTCAGACCTAGAGTTCAGAATCATGACTTTAAAGATACTAACTGGGCTTGAAAAAAGTGTGGAAGTTATTAGAGAAACCCTTTCTGGAGAAATAAAAGAACTAAAATCTAACAAAGTCGAAATCAAAAAGGCTATTAATGAGGTGCAATCAAAAATGGGGGCACTAACTGCTAGGATAAATGAGGCAGAAGAGAGAATCAGTGATATAGAAGACCAAATGATGGAAAATAAAGAGGCTGAGAAAAAGAGAGAAGCAACTACAGGATCACGAGGGCAGAATTCGAGAGATAAATGATACGATAAGACGAAACAACATTAGAATAATGGGGATCCCAGAAGAAGAAGAAAGAGAGAGAGGGGCAGAAGGTATATTGGAGCAAATTATAGCAGAGAACTTCCCTATAGTGGGGAAGGAAACAGGCATCAAAATCCAGGAGGCACAGAGAACCCCTCTCAAAATCAATAAAAATAGGTCAACACCCCGACATCTAATAGTAAAACGTACGAGTCTCAGAGACAAAGAGAAAATCCTGAAAGCAGCTCGAGAGAAGAGATATGTAACCTACAATGGTAGAAACATTAGATTGGCAACAGACCTATCCACAGAGACCTGGCAGGCCAGAAAGGCCTGGCATGAGACCTTCAGAGCACTAAACGAGAAAAATATGCAGCCAAGAATATTATATCCAGGTAGGCTGTCACTGAAAATTGAAGGGGAGATAAAAAGCTTCCAGGACAAACAAAAACTAAAGGAATTTGCAAACACGAAACCAGCCCTCCAAGAAATATTGAAAGGGGTCCTCTAAGCAAAGAGAGAGCCGAAAAGCAGCACAGATCAGAAAGGAACAGAGACAACATACAGTAACAGTCACCGTACAGGCAATACAATGGCACTAAATTCCTACCTTTCAATAGTTACCCTGAATGTAAATGGGCTCAATGCCCCAATCAAAAGACACAGGCTATCAGATTGGATTCAAAAACAAGACCCATCAATATGCTGTCTGCAAGAGACTCATTTTAGACCCAAAGACACCCCCAGATTGAAAGTGAGGGGGTGGAAAACCATTTACCATGCTAATGGACACCAAAAGAAAGCTGGGGTGGCCATCCTTCTATCAGACAAATTAGATTTTAAAACAAAGACTGTAATAAGAGATGAGGAAGGACACTATATCCTACTTAAAGGGTCTATCCAACAAGAAGATCTAACAATTGTAAATATCTATGCCCCTAACATGGGAGCAGCCAATTACATAAGGCAATTAATAACAAAAGCAAAGAAACACATTGACAACAATACAATAATAGTGGGGGACTTTAACACCCCCCTGACTGAAATGGACAGATCATCTAAGCAAAAGATCAACAAGGAAATAAAGACTTTAAATGACACACTGGACCAAATGGACTTCACAGACATATTCAGAACATTCCATCCCAAAGCAACGGAATACACATTCTTCTCTAGTGCCCATGGGACATTCTCCAGAATTGATCACATCCTAGGTCACAAATCAGGTCTCAACCGGTACCAAAAGATTGGGATCATTCCCTGCATGTTTTCAGGCCACAATGCTTTGAAACTAGAACTCAATCACAAGAGGAAAGTGGGAAAGAACTCAAATACATGGAGGCTAAAGAGCATCCTACTAAAGAATGAATGGGTCAACCAGGAAATTAAAGAAGAATTTAAAAAATTCATGGAAACCAATGAAAATGAAAACACACTGTTCAAAATCTTTGGGATACAGCAAAGGCAGTCCTGAGAGGAAAGTATATAGCAATACAAGCCTTTCTCAAGAAACAAGAAAGGTCTCAAATACACAGCCTAACCCTACACCTAAAGGAGCTGGAGAAAGAACAGCAAAGAAAGCCTAAACCCAGCAGGAGAAGAGACATAATAAAGATCAGAGCAGAAATCAATAAAATAGAAACGAAAAGAACAGTAGAACAGATCAACGAAACTAGGAGCTGGTTCTTTGAAAGAATTAACAAGATTGATAAACCCCTGGCCAGACTGATCAAAAAGAAAAGAGAAATGACCCAAATCAACAAAATCATGAATGAAAGAGGAGAGATCACAACCAACACCAAAGACATACAAACAATTCTAAGAACATATTATGAGCAACTCTATGCCAGCAAATTAGATAACCTGGAAGAAATGGGTGCATTCCTAGAGATGTATCAACTACCAAAATTGAACCAGAAAGAAACAGAAAACCTGAACAGACCTATAACCACTAAGGAAATTGAAGCAGTCATCAAAAATCTCCCAACAAACAAAAGCCCAGGGCCAGAAGGCTTCCCAGGGGAATTCTATCAGACATTTAAAGAAGAATTAATACCTATTCTCCTGAAACTGTTCCAAAAAATAGAAATGGAAGGAAAACTTCCAAACTCATTTTATGAGGCCACCATTACCTTGATCCCAAAACCAGACAAAGACCGCATCAAAAAGGAGAATTACAGACCAATATCCTTGATGAACATGGATGCAAAAATTCTCACCAAAATACTAGCCAATAGGATCCAACAGTACATTAAAAGGATTATTCACCACGACCAAGTGGGATTTATCCCTGGGCTGCAAGGCTGGTTCAACATCCGCAAATCAATCAACGTGATACAATGCATTAACAAAAGAAAGAACAAGAATCATAGGATCCTCTCAATAGATGCAGAGAAAGCATTTGACAAAGTACAGCATCCGTTCTTGATCAAAACTCTTCAGAGGATAGGGATAGAGGGTACATACCTCAATATCATAAAAGCCATCTATGAAAAACCTACAGCGAATATCATTCTCAATGGGGAAAAGCTGAGAGCTTTTCCCCTAAGGTCGGGAACGCGGCAGGGATGTCCACTCTCACCACTGCTGTTCAACATAGTATTAGAAGTCCTAGCCACAGCAATCAGACAACAAAAAGAAATCCAAGGCATCCAAATCGGCAAAGAGGAGGTCAAACTCTCACTCTTTGCAGATGATATGATACTGTATGTGGAAAACCCAAAAGACTCCACCCCAAAACTGCTAGAACTCATACAGGAATTCAGTAAAGTAGCAGGATATAAAATCAATGCACAGACATCAGTGGCATTCCTATACACCAACAACAAGACAGAAGAGAGACAAATCAAGGAGTCGATCCCATTTACAATTGCACCCAAAACCATAAGATACCTAGGAATAAGTTTAACCAAAGAGGCAGAGGATCTGTACTCAGAAAACTATAAAATACTCATGAAAGAAATTGAAGAAGACACAAAGAAATGGAAAAACGTTCCATGCTCATGGATTGGAAGAACAGACATTGTGAAGATGTCCATGCTACCTAGAGCAATCTACACATTCAGTGCAATCCCCATCAAAATACCATCCACTTTTTTCAAAGAAATGGAACAAATAATCCTAAAATTTGTATGGAACCAGAAGAGACCCCGAATAGCCAGAGGAATCTTGAAAAAGAAAAGCAAAGCTGGCGGCATCACAATTCCGGACTTCCAGCTCTATTACAAGGCTGTCATCGTCAAGACAGTATAGTACTGGCACAAAAACAGACGCATAGATCAGTGGAACAGAATCGAGAGCCCAGAAATGGACCCTCAACTCTATGGTCAACTCATCTTTGACAAAGCAGGAAAGAATGTCCAGTGGCAAAAAGACAGTCTCTTCCACAAATGGTGTTGGGAAAATTGGACAGCCACCTGCAGAAGAATGAAACTGGACCATTTCCTTACACCACACACAAAAATAGACTCCAAATGGTTGAAAGACCTAAACGTGAGACAGGAGTCCATCCAAATCCTAAAGGAGAACACAGGTAGCAACCTCTTTGACCTCAGCCGCAGCAACTTCTTCCTAGAAACATCGCCAAAGGCAAGGGAAGCAAGGGCAAAAATCAACTATTGGGATTTCATCAAGATCAAAAGCTTTTGCACAGCAAAAGAAACAGTCCACAAAACCAAAAGACAACCGACAGAATGGGAGAAAATATTTGCAAATGACATATCAGATAAAGGGCTAGTATCCAAAATCTATAAAGAACTTATCAAACTCAACACCCAAAGAACAAATAATCCAATCAAGAAATGGGCAGAAGACATGAACAGACATTTTTCCAAAGAAGACATCCAAATGGCCAACAGACACGTGAAAAAGTGCTCAACATCGCTCGGCATCAGGGAAATCCAAATCAAAACCTCCATGAGATACCACCTCACACCCGTCAGAATGGCTAAAATTAACAAGTCAGGAAACGACAGATGTTGGCGGGGATGTGGAGAAAGGGGAACCCTCCTACACTGTTGGTGGGAATGGAAGCTGGTGCAGCCACTCTGGAAAACAGTATGGAGGTTCCTCAAACAGTTGAAAATAGAGCTACCATACGATCCAGCAATTTGACTACTAGGTATTTACCCCAAAGATACAAATGTAGGGATCCGAAGGGGTACGTGCACCCCAATGTTTATAGCAGCAATGTCCACAATAGCCAAACTGTGGAAAGAGCCAAGATGTCCATCGACAGATGAATGGATCAAGAAGCAGTGGTATATATACACAATGGAATATTATGCAGCCATCAAAAGGAATGAGGTCTTGCCATTTGCAACGACGTGGATGGAACTGGAGGGTGTTATGCTGAGTGAAATAAGTCAGAGAAAGACATGTATCACATGACCTCACTGATATGAGGAATTTTTAACCTCAGGAAACAAACTGAGGGTTGCTGGAGTGGTGGGGGGTGGGAGGGATGGGGTGGCTGGGTGATAGACATCGGGGAGGGTATGTGCTATGGTGAGCGCTGTGAATTGTGCAAGACTGTTGAATCACAGATCTGTACTTCTGAAACAAATAATGCAACATATGTTAAGAAAAAAAAAGAAGAAGCTAGCAGGAGGGGAAGAATGAAGGGGAGTAAGTCGGAGGGGGAGACGAACCACGAGAGACGGTGGACTCTGAAAAACAAACTGGGGGTTCTAGAGGGGAGGAGGGTGGGGGGATGGGCTAGCCTGGTGATGGGTATTAAAGAGGGCACGTTCTGCATGGAGCACTGGGTGTTATGCACAAACAATGAATCATGGAACACTACATCAAGAACTAATGATGTCATGTATGGTGATTAACATAACAATAAAAAATTTAAAATAAAGACATGCAAAACCAGTTCACTAAAAGTTGAGAAGCATTACTGGGAGAATTAAAGCCAAACTTAATGCAGAGATATGTCATGCTTATAGACTAGAAAACTCAATATTTTTAAGGAAACTATTTTCCCCAAACTGACCTATAGATCTGAAATCCTAACATGGTTTACTGTGGAAATTGACCAACTGATTCTAAACTGTATATGAAAATACAAAAAAAAAGTTAAAATTATCTTGAAGTACAAAGTTAGGGGATGCAGAAGACTTGATGTCAAGCCTTACTACAGAAGACAGTCACTGGTCTGTGGACACAGAGATTATAAGCACAGAACAGAAGTCAGAAACAGACTCATGTATATTCAACTGATTTTTTAGTAAGGCCCCAGGGCATCTCAACAGAGAAATTCCTTTGAAAAAAATGGTACTTCGTTAACTGAGTAAAATGGGGTGAGATTTAGACTGACTCCTAAATCTGATTTTTCACAACATTTGAGATGGATCATGGACCTAAACTTAAGTTCTCTCCAAAGTCACAGGAGGGTAGCTTTTCAAACTTCAGATAAGTAAGAATTTCTTAGAAAGGATAAGCCCCCAAAATCATAACCATAAAAGAAACAGGGTAAGTGGGAAACTAATGATAATTTAAAATGCCCACTCCTCAAAAGATACAAAGAAAATGAAAAGGCGAGACACAAATCGGGAGAAAATATTTTCAGTGCACGTATCTGGTCACGGAGTGAAGGAAGCATTGTATGTGGTACCGGGGTCGATGGACAGATGAATTTACACATTTGTCAAAACTCATAGAGCTAAAGCAAACAAACAAAAAATATCTCTGAGTCAACTTTAATGTATGCAAACTGAAAAATAGAAATTAGCCAGAATGTCAAGGATCCCAGGATGGAATGGCAAACAAATCTAAGTATCACAGATGTATGACATAATCCCAATGAAGGAGGAAGTAGTGGAGAACCTGAGCAAAGTTAGCTTGGAAAATGGTGTTTTGATCTGGAAACTGTAAGACTAAAGACAAAGAACTATAATTTTATATTTGCTTCTCCTGGCAGGGTGGGTTAATAACGAGTAAACTACATGTACAATGGTGTTGAGCAAATAGGAAATGGATGGTGGGTGGCTGGAGCTCAATTTCTTATTGTTGGAAAAGGAAGTCACTAGTAAGCAAGAAGGCAAGGCTTCAGTGACCCCAGGGGAGTGTGGATTGGTGAGAGTCATCAGTATGAGCTCATGTGTGGATACACACACACATACACACACACACACACACAATCATGGGTATAGAGACACTGGTTACTACACATACATATGCCATCTAGCCCTGCCCACTGAGACAGCCTTGACACCTGGTACCAACATCCAGGTTTTGGTGTCTAAATATCATTCTCCTAGAAAAGGAACCAGGATCCCTTGCAGAAATGTCTGATTTGAGAACAGTGATGGGGAATGTACAAGATGAGCCCAGAGCATCTCCTCAGTCCAGAAACTATGGAAGTGTTGTCCAAAACTGAAAGGATGGGCATATAATCCAAAGGCCATGACAAACCCAAGAGAGCCACCAAGGGCCAAAGCTGGAACCACTTGAAAGACAGAAAAAAATAATGTAGTTTGAATTATAATCCACAGGACAAAATAAGTCTGTGGTCATATAAATAAATGGTTGAATATACAAATAAATGAAGAAGAGGAGGCAAATCTCCCTTACAGAAAAATCTCAAACAGTGTATGTGGATACCCTTCTCTATTGGAGGTCCAGCTTAATCCATCTCCCACCCCTTGAGAGTGGTCTGAATTTAGTGACTCACTCATGGGAACAGAGTAAAGGGAAAAGTAATAACTTCATACTGGAAGAACCTGGCCAACACTCCCTAACTAAGGGGTCAGGTAAATATGCCACTGATGCTTTGCAGAGGCCAGGTAACCCCACAGGAGGTGATAAGGACACTTCACCTCTGTGGTATTCTCTCCAAAAACTCCTAACCAAGTCTAATTAGGAGGAAATATATCCACATTCTGCAAAGTACCTGACCGGGACTCTTTAATACTGTGAAGGTCCTCTCTCTCTCTCAAATAAATAAATAAAATCTTTAAAAAGGGGAGGCACCTGGGTGGCTCAGTTGGTTAAGTATCTGCCTTCAGCTCAGGTCATGATCCCAGGGTCTTGGGATCGAATCCCGCATTGAGCTCCCTGCTCAGCTGGGAGTCTGCTTCTCCCTCTGCCTCTCCCCCTACTCGTGCTCTCTCTCTCTCTCTCTCTCTCTCTCTCAAATAAATAAATAAAATCTTAAAAAAACTATCAAGGTCATCAAAAACAAGGACAATGTGAGACAGTCACAGACTGGAGGAAGCCAAGGAAACATGACAACCAAATGCAGATTGTATCCAGGGACAGGAAATGACCATTAATTAAACACTAGCAAAATCCCAGTGAGGGATGAATTTTGTTGACCAGTAAGTTACTGATACTGATTTTTAGTTTTGATAAAGGTACCAGGGTACTGTAAGAGGGTGACATTAGGGAAGGTGATAGTGGATGAGGGGCACAGGGGCACTCTCTGAGCTACTTCTGTAAATCTGTAAATCCAAAATCCAATAGAAAGTTTACTTTTAAAAAATCTTATCGTGCAGTGGTTAGCCCAGCAGAGGGATTCAATAAATATTGTTGAATGAAAGGATTATAGATATGAATGACTTAGTGCATCTGGAACACAGTAAGTAATCACTAATATGATAGTTTAAGGTAACAATTACAAAGTAATAATAAATTGTCCTCAATTACGGATCACACTCGGGTCTTTATAGTAAACACTTATCAAGATACAACCCCAAACTGCTTTTAGCATAGCTTTTTAGGTCTTTTTATTGTGTGGATCATACACAAATTTCTCTCCATAACAATTCTCTTATCTATAAAGATCAGATCTGACATCTTTAAGCCAGAAGAACACAGCATAAAATTCAAGGTCTCCTTTTTAATAATACATGTTAGATTCCCAGGAACAAAGAGAAATCTGATTACTCTTCTCGAATTCTTCTTTGCCTTTTGCACTAAAACTAGTTTTGGATCAATGTTTATTTTCAAAGGTATACTTTTTTTTTGATGTTGTCATGGGTGGTTTGAAAAATTATTAAACCTTATTCTTCCCAGTAGTCCATCCCACAATGGGACAAACACAAGTTGAACTTTAGGATTATTCACTGAAGTCCTAGGTGTTCTTACAGGTTAAGTCAAAGGCATGCCAGAGCTCAACAGAAATCCCCACGTGATACCATATCTGAAACCCACCTTGACAGAAAGAATGTGAAGGACTGATGGAATTTTAAAATGCATGCGTTCCCTTTCTTTTCAACTCTGTGCTTCAGACGAAGCCTCTGTAAACATACTGTAGGGGTGAAGGATATCTTGTTTCCTAGCCGCAATACAATTTCACAGAACGTGAAAATGAGAGACAGAAGAGAAGTATTAAATCATCCTGTCCAATCCCTGCAGCACAGGATTGCTCCCTGCAGTACATTTTCCGTTGCTTTGTCAATTTTGAAATGACTCAAGCAAGGAGGTTTCCATCACTTCCCTCGGGAGACTTTTCAATGGTTTAATGGCCCTCACTGTTAAGATTGCTTTAATTTTCCTTTGCTCAATTTTCCCTTGCTTAATTTTCTTCTGTCTTCCTCAGTTGCACTCCCGTGGATGTGCTCTCCCCTCCCCAGCATGTAGAGCGAGTTATCATCTGTTAGTCATCGGAGGCATGAATTCAGTTCTTTCGGTCTCACTCAGTCTCCCCTGGGTTTTCCTCATTGACTTTCCATGGAGACACTGGATTTGTTGTCAGTCAACACCAGATCAATTTAAGCAAATTATAACTAAATGAGTAGTACCCCATTTATTCCAGAAGTCTCTAACATGTGTCTAACATATCCTTGGACGAACAGCAAGCCCCTCTGTGATCTAAAACCTACTTAGTCCAACAATGTGCAAAGGAGAAGTACACACTGATTTCCATGGGCTTAAACCCTAAATCCAAACATGTCCCTAGTAGGGCAGAAGAGAAATAGACCACTTCTAGACAGCAAATGGGCCTGACTAGGGGTGGACCAATTTTTTCACCATGAGAATGTTTCCATCTTGTTCTAGGAGATTTGAAAAATTATAATGGAATAAGTTATGATTTATTTCAAATGAAATACATCTGGCAAATATTACAAAGATATATTTCAAGAATTTTAAAAGTTTATCTTTTGATACTTGAAATTTTAAAAGGGAAAATTCAATAAACTTGAGTCTTATATTTGTAATATGGGAATTAGGGTCCTTCTCCTTAGCCTGTGGGAAGCAGCATGGGATCAGAGAAACAGACCCAGAAGCATTTAGCTTGAAGCAACAGAAACCTGAAGAGCTCTCAGTCTCCTGCCCCCTGCTGTGAACTGAACGTGTGTGCTCCACTCCTCCTGTACTGATACACTGAAACTTAACCTCCAAGGGTATGATATGAGGAGGTGAGATCTTTGGGGGGTGATTAGGTCATGATCAGTGCCCTTATAAAAGCTGCTCAAGACAGGTCCCTTCCCCTTCTGCCATGTGAGGACACAGCAAGTGATGGGTGGCTGAACCAGGCAGTAGGCTCTCACCAGACACCAAATCGGCCAGCATCTTGGTCTTGGACTTCCAGGCTCCAGAACTATGAGAACTAAGTGTTTATTGTTTATAAGCCACCCAATCTCTGGTATTTAGTGATAGCAGCCCAAGCTAAGACACCCCTCTTCCTCCCATGAATGCCCAGAGTTGCTGGGAATATTCTTGTGTGTGTGTGTGTGTGTGAGTGTGTGTGTGTGTGTGCATGCACGCACATGTGCGTGTGTGCATGCACATTTGATGGGGGACAATTTGCAATGGGGAGGAATTTCTGAGTCAGCATATCTGTTCAATTGCCCAAAGACAGATCAGACAGACCAGGACCTCTATCTCTAATTCTCTGGCAATTGCTATTATGTGTATTTGCATTCTTTTTTTAAAATTTTTTATTGTTATGTTAATCACCATACATGACATCATTAGTTCTTGATGTAGTGTTCCATGATGCATTGTTTGTGCATAACACCCAGTGCTCCACGCAGAACGTGCCCTCTTTAATACCCATCACCAGGCTAGCCCATCCCCCCACCCCCTCCCCTCTAGAACCCTCAGTTTGTTTTTCAGAGTCCACCGTCTCTCATGGTTCGTCTCCCCCTCCGACTTACTCCCCTTCATTCTTCCCCTCCTGCTATCTTCTTCCTCTTCTTTTTTTTTCTTAACATATGTTGCATTATTTGTTTCAGAAGTACAGATCTGTGATTCAACAGTCTTGCACAGTTCACAGCGCTCATCATAGCACATAACCTCCCCAATGTCTATCACCCAGCCACCCCATCCCTCCACCCCCCACCACTCCAGCAACCCTCAGTTTGTTTCCTGAGGTTAAAAATTCCTCATATCAGCGAGGTCATATGATACATCTCTTTCTCTGATTGACTTATTTCACTCACCATAACACCTTCCAGTTACATCCACATCGTTGCAAATGGCAAGACCTCATTCCTTTTGATGGCTGCATAATATTCCATTGTGTATATATACCACTTCTTCTTTATCCATTCATCTGTCGACGGACATCTTGGCTCTTTCCACAGTTTGGCTATTGTGGACATTGCTGCTATAAACATTGGGGTGCACGTACCCCTTCGGATCCCTACATTTGTATCTTTGGGGTAAATACCTAGTAGTCAAATTGCTGGATCGTATGGTAGCTCTATTTTCAACTGTTTGAGGAACCTCCATACTGTTTTCCAGAGGGGTTGCACCAGCTTCCATTCCCACCAACAGTGGAGGAGGGTTCCCCTTTCTCCACATCCCCGCCAACATCTGTCGTTCCCTGACTTGTTAATTTTAGCCATTCTGACGGGTGTGAGGTGGTATCTCATGGAGGTTTTGATTTGGATTTCCCTGATGCCGAGCGATGTTGAGCACTTTTTCACGTGTCTGTTGGCCATTTGGATGTCTTCTTTGGAAAAATGTCTGTTCATGTCTTCTGCCCATTTCTTGATTGGATTATTTGTTCTTTGGGTGTTGAGTTTGATAAGTTCTTTATAGATTTTGGATACTAGCCCTTTATCTGATATGTCATTTGCAAATATTTTCTCCCATTCTGTCGGTTGTCTTTTGGTTTTGTGGACTGTTTCTTTTGCTGTGCAAAAGCTTTTGATCTTGATGAAATCCCAATAGTTGATTTTTGCCCTTGCTTCCCTTGCCTTTGGCGATGTTTCTAGGAAGAAGTTGCTGCGGCTGAGGTCGAAGAGGTTGCTACCTGTGTTCTCCTTTAGGATTTGGATGGACTCCTGTCTCACGTTTAGGTCTTTCAACCATTTGGAGTCTATTTTTGTGTGTGGTGTAAGGAAATGGTCCAGTTTCATTCTTCTGCAGGTGGCTGTCCAATTTTCCCAACACCATTTGTGGAAGAGACTGTCTTTTTGCCACTGGACATTCTTTCCTGCTTTGTCAAAGATGAGTTGACCATAGAGTTGAGGGTCCATTTCTGGGCTCTCGATTCTGTTCCACTGATCTATGCGTCTGTTTTTGTGCCAGTACTATACTGTCTTGACGATGACAGCCTTGTAATAGAGCTGGAAGTCCGGAATTGTGATGCCGCCAGCTTTGCTTTTCTTTTTCAAGATTCCTCTGGCTATTCGGGGTCTCTTCTGGTTCCATACAAATTTTAGGATTATTTGTTCCATTTCTTTGAAAAAAGTGGATGGTATTTTGATGGGGATTGCACTGAATGTGTAGATTGCTCTAGGTAGCATGGACATCTTCACAATGTCTGTTCTTCCAATCCATGAGCATGGAACGTTTTTCCATTTCTTTGTGTCTTCTTCAATTTCTTTCATGAGTATTTTATAGTTTTCTGAGTACAGATCCTCTGCCTCTTTGGTTAAACTTATTCCTAGGTATCTTATGGTTTTGGGTGCAATTGTAAATGGGATCGACTCCTTGATTTGTCTCTCTTCTGTCTTGTTGTTGGTGTATAGGAATGCCACTGATGTCTGTGCATTGATTTTATATCCTGCTACTTTACTGAATTCCTGTATGAGTTCTAGCAGTTTTGGGGTGGAGTCTTTTGGGTTTTCCACATACAGTATCATATCATCTGCAAAGAGTGAGAGTTTGACCTCCTCTTTGCCGATTTGGATGCCTTGGATTTCTTTTTGTTGTCTGATTGCTGTGGCTAGGACTTCTAATACTATGTTGAACAGCAGTGGTGAGAGTGGACATCCCTGCCGCGTTCCCGACCTTAGGGGAAAAGCTCTCAGCTTTTCCCCATTGAGAATGATATTCGCTGTAGGTTTTTCATAGATGGCTTTTATGATATTGAGGTATGTACCCTCTATCCCTATCCTCTGAAGAGTTTTGATCAAGAACGGATGCTGTACTTTGTCAAATGCTTTCTCTGCATCTATTGAGAGGATCCTATGATTCTTGTTCTTTCTTTTGTTAATGCATTGTATCACGTTGATTGATTTGCGGATGTTGAACCAGCCTTGCAGCCCAGGGATAAATCCCACTTGGTCGTGGTGAATAATCCTTTTAATGTACTGTTGGATCCTATTGGCTAGTATTTTGGTGAGAATTTTTGCATCCATGTTCATCAAGGATATTGGTCTGTAATTCTCCTTTTTGATGCGGTCTTTGTCTGGTTTTGGGATCAAGGTAATGGTGGCCTCATAAAATGAGTTTGGAAGTTTTCCTTCCATTTCTATTTTTTGGAACAGTTTCAGGAGAATAGGTATTAATTCTTCTTTAAATGTCTGATAGAATTCCCCTGGGAAGCCTTCTGGCCCTGGGCTTTTGTTTGTTGGGAGATTTTTGATGACTGCTTCAATTTCCTTAGTGGTTATAGGTCTGTTCAGGTTTTCTGTTTCTTTCTGGTTCAATTTTGGTAGTTGATACATCTCTAGGAATGCACCCATTTCTTCCAGGTTATCTAATTTGCTGGCATAGAGTTGCTCATAATATGTTCTTAGAATTGTTTGTATGTCTTTGGTGTTGGTTGTGATCTCTCCTCTTTCATTCATGATTTTGTTGATTTGGGTCATTTCTCTTTTCTTTTTGATCAGTCTGGCCAGGGGTTTATCAATCTTGTTAATTCTTTCAAAGAACCAGCTCCTAGTTTCGTTGATCTGTTCTACTGTTCTTTTCGTTTCTATTTTATTGATTTCTGCTCTGATCTTTATTATGTCTCTTCTCCTGCTGGGTTTAGGCTTTCTTTGCTGTTCTTTCTCCAGCTCCTTTAGGTGTAGGGTTAGGCTGTGTATTTGAGACCTTTCTTGTTTCTTGAGAAAGGCTTGTATTGCTATATACTTTCCTCTCAGGACTGCCTTTGCTGTATCCCAAAGATTTTGAACAGTGTGTTTTCATTTTCATTGGTTTCCATGAATTTTTTAAATTCTTCTTTAATTTCCTGGTTGACCCATTCATTCTTTAGTAGGATGCTCTTTAGCCTCCATGTATTTGAGTTCTTTCCCACTTTCCTCTTGTGATTGAGTTCTAGTTTCAAAGCATTGTGGCCTGAAAACATGCAGGGAATGATCCCAATCTTTTGGTACCGGTTGAGACCTGATTTGTGACCTAGGATGTGATCAATTCTGGAGAATGTCCCATGGGCACTAGAGAAGAATGTGTATTCCGTTGCTTTGGGATGGAATGTTCTGAATATGTCTGTGAAGTCCATTTGGTCCAGTGTGTCATTTAAAGTCTTTATTTCCTTGTTGATCTTTTGCTTAGATGATCTGTCCATTTCAGTCAGGGGGGTGTTAAAGTCCCCCACTATTATTGTATTGTTGTCAATGTGTTTCTTTGCTTTTGTTATTAATTGCCTTATGTAATTGGCTGCTCCCATGTTAGGGGCATAGATATTTACAATTGTTAGATCTTCTTGTTGGATAGACCCTTTAAGTAGGATATAGTGTCCTTCCTCATCTCTTATTACAGTCTTTGTTTTAAAATCTAATTTGTCTGATAGAAGGATGGCCACCCCAGCTTTCTTTTGGTGTCCATTAGCATGGTAAATGGTTTTCCACCCCCTCACTTTCAATCTGGGGGTGTCTTTGGGTCTAAAATGAGTCTCTTGCAGACAGCATATTGATGGGTCTTGTTTTTGAATCCAATCTGATAGCCTGTGTCTTTTGATTGGGGCATTGAGCCCATTTACATTCAGGGTAACTATTGAAAGGTAGGAATTTAGTGCCATTGTATTGCCTGTACGGTGACTGTTACTGTATGTTGTCTCTGTTCCTTTCTGATCTGTGCTGCTTTTCGGCTCTCTCTTTGCTTAGAGGACCCCTTTCAATATTTCTTGGAGGGCTGGTTTCGTGTTTGCAAATTCCTTTAGTTTTTGTTTGTCCTGGAAGCTTTTTATCTCCCCTTCAATTTTCAGTGACAGCCTACCTGGATATAATATTCTTGGCTGCATATTTTTCTCGTTTAGTGCTCTGAAGGTCTCATGCCAGGCCTTTCTGGCCTGCCAGGTCTCTGTGGATAGGTCTGTTGCCAATCTAATGTTTCTACCATTGTAGGTTACATATCTCTTCTCTCGAGCTGCTTTCAGGATTTTCTCTTTGTCTCTGAGACTCGTACGTTTTACTATTAGATGTCGGGGTGTTGACCTATTTTTATTGATTTTGAGAGGGGTTCTCTGTGCCTCCTGGATTTTGATGCCTGTTTCCTTCCCCACTATAGGGAAGTTCTCTGCTATAATTTGCTCCAATATACCTTCTGCCCCTCTCTCTCTTTCTTCTTCTTCTGGGATCCCCATTATTCTAATGTTGTTTCATCTTATCGTATCGTTTATCTCTCGAATTCTGCCCTCGTGATCCTGTAGTTTCTTCTCTCTCTTTTCTCAGCCTCTTTATTTTCCATCATTTGGTCTTCTGTATCGCTGATTCGCTCTTCTGCCTCCTTTATCCTAGCAGTTAGTGCCCCCATTTTTGATTGCACCTCATTAATAGCTTTTTTGATTTCAACTTGATTAGATTTTAGTTCTTTTATTTCTCCAGAAAGCGTTTCTCTAATAACTTCTATGCTTTTTTCAAGCCCAGCTAGTATCTTTAAAGTCATGATTCTGAACTCTAGGTCTGACATCGTAGTAATGTCCCTATTGAGTAGGTCCCAGGCTGATGGTACTACCTCTTGTTCTTTTTGCTGAGGTGATTTTTTCATCTTGTCATTTTGTCCAGAGGCGAATAGGTGAATGAGAGAACAAAATGCTAACAGGTTAACAATGTCCCCAGCAAATATACTGCATACAAATCAGAAAAGAGCTGAAACCAGGGGAAAAGAAAGGGAAAGAAAGAAAAAAGAAAGAGGGGGAAAAAAAAGAAAAAGATAAAAACAAACAAAAACAGAACAAAAAAAACCCCAGAATATGATGAAATATGATCAGGCTAGTGCACAGATCAGTGCCACACACTAGATTTTGGGTGTATTTTGGTCTGTTAGAAGAAAGTGCCTCCTAAAATTTTAAAGGAAGAAAGACTTATATATGTACAAAATAAGGGTTGATACAATGAAGGGTTGGAAGATGAATATAAAGATTTAAAGTATAAAAGGTTTTATAAATGGAATTGATAAAATAAGAACGTGTTTGAAAGAAGAAAGAAGATTTAAAAAAAAAGAAAAGAAAAAAAAGGGAGAGAATGTGATCAGGCAGGAGACTAGAACAAAGCCATACTCTAGTGATTTAAGGTATATTTTGATCTGTTAGAAGAAACTGTATATCAAAATTTTAAAGAGAGAAGGACTTATATATATATATGCCAAAAATAAGGGTAACTACTCTGAAGGAATAAAATATGACTCTAAAAATGAAAAATAAAAAACGTTTTTTTAAAAAAGGGTTTGATAAAGATGTTGGTTGAAAAAGGGAAAAAGAAAAATTCAAAAAAAACCACACAAAAAAAGTTTAAAAAAATTAACTTTGAAAAACTAATGAATCATGGTAAAAAAGCCATGAATTCTACGTGCAGTATTCCCCTAGCGCTGGAGTTCTCCTGTTCTCCTCGATCGGTAAACTTGGTCTTGGCTTGCTGGCTGTTCGTGCTGATCTTCTGGGGGAGGGGCCTGTTGCCGTGGTTCCCAAATGTCTTTGCCGGAGGCGGAATTGCCCCGCCCTTGTCGGTCTGGGCTAAGCAAGCTGCTCGGGTTTGCTCTCAGGAGCTTTTGTTCCCTGCAAGCTCTCGGTGCAGCTTTGGAGGACCAGGGTGAACATGGTGGCCTCCCAATCTCCACCCGGAGGAGCTGAGAACTCGGGGCCCCGCTCCTCAGTGCGCCCCCCGAGAAAAGCAGTCACTCCCGTGTCCCCGGTCTCCGGCCGCACTCCGTGCTCACCCGGCCTGTGACCGAGTGTCCCTATCTCTGGCACCCGACCCCGTGTGGAGTCTCCAAACCCAGCAGATCCCTGCGGTGCGCTCCTGCGCCGCTCCTCCCGGGGAGGAAGGGGAGTCTCCCCGGCTCTGCCGGTTGCTGGGTCCCTGCTGGAGGCGCAGTGGCCCGACTGGGCCGCGGGTCACAGTTTATGGCCACCCCGAGCTGAGAGCCCGCGCCTCGGCTCCGTCTCTGCAGCCGGCTTCCCCGCTCCGATCCCTGGGAGCTCTGCCGCACTCAGGCACCCCCGGTCTTTCTGTGACCCCGAGGGTCCTGAGACCACACTGTCCTGGGAGGGTTCCATCCCCCGCTTAGCCACTGCAGCGACGTCCCTCCGCGGAGTCGACTTCTAAAAGTTCCGATTTTGTGCTCCGCGGCTCTAGCACTTGCCAGAAGCGGCCGACGGAGGCCCCTCCCCCGCCGTCTATCCTCCCGAATATCGCCTCAGATTCACTTCTCCGCACGTCCTACCTTCCAGTAAGTGGTCGCTTCTCTGTTCAGAGAGTTGTTGCTACTCTCCTCTTCGATCTCCTGTTGAGTTCGTAGGTGTTCAGAATGGTTTGATCCCCATTCAGCTGAATTCCTGCGACCAGACGAAATCTAGGTCTCCTCCTCCTCCGCCATCTTGCTCTGCCCCCCTTGCATGTCTCTTCTTAAATTTATTCCTCTATGTTTCGGATTTTTTAGTGCAATTATAAATGGCATTGTTTTAATAAATATAAATATATTTAGATTTTATATTTCTTCTTATGCCATTTTCGTAAGTTTTTTCCTTTCCTCCAAAGAATCTGTCCATTTTATTTCCATTCTCAATTTTAGTTTGGTATAGAGTTATCAGTTTAACTTCTGTAGGATCTGTAGTAATATCACTGGCTTTCCTTCCTGGTAAATGGTGTCTTCTTTTTGCCTCTTGAGCAGCATTGATCAGTCTTTATGTTTCCATGAAGCAACACTTGCCTTTGTTAACTGTCTCCATTGGTTACTGCTCGTGTATTTACATTTTTTCTCTTTTCTTGTCCTCTTTTGAATTAATGAAAATTTATTGCTGAATTTTTTATCTCTCTCATATACTCAAATTTTTATGTTTTTCTCTTTTGTTGACTTCTTTTTAAAGACATCTCATTTTACAGTTTCATCTCTATCACCTTGTCTGTTAACACACTTATACTATTATATTATAATACAATTTTGTTATATTTCATTATATTTTAGATTGATCTTTTTATTGTTCTTATTGACTTAGTACTACCTGGCATATAATAGAACTTTCTGCACTTTCCACTTAATGCCTTTATCACCATTATAGTTTCTTGATGTTTGTGGGGCTTTTTTCTATATATTTGAATTCTACATGTATTTTAAGCTCCATGAGGCTTTAATATTCATGCTTTGCATAGTTCATATATATTTATATTTAATTACATATTTATTATTTTTTACTCCTCTTTCCTTCTGGCATTCTCATGTTTCCATCTGGGATTTTTTTTCTTTATTTTTGGAAAATTATCTTAAGTAATTTCTTTAGTGAATGCCAACTGGCAAAAAATTCTCTGAGTTCTTGTTCAGCTAGAAATATCTCTGTTTAATTTCGTGTTTCCAGGGTATTTTTGCTGGGTATTGAATTCTATGGAGTTCTATGTTAGCTTCTTCCTTTCACCACTTTAAAGATGACATGCTGTCTTAGGGGTTTTGCCATTTCTGTTGTGAGGCCAGGTATCAGGGTAATTATTTCTTTGACAGTGATTTCTTTTTTTTTTTTTTCTCAAGTTTTTATTTAAATTCCAGTTGGTTAACATATAGTGTAGTGTTAGTTTCACGTGTAGAATTTAGTGATTTGTCACTTATATACAACACAAGGGTCATCACAACAAGTGCCCTCCTGAATCCCCATCACCTGTTTCACCCATCTCTTGCCCACCACCCCTCCAGCAACCCTCAGTGTGTTCTCTAGCGTTAAGAGTCTGTTTCCTGGTTTGCCTCACTCTTTTTTTTAATTTTCATATGTTCATGTTTTTGGCTGTTTTCAAAAATTTTCTTTGCTTTTATCAATTGTATTATGATAAACCTATGGACAGTTTTGTTTGCATTTATTCAGTTAATGGTCCATAAGCACTTCTTGAACCTGAACCTCATGTCTTTCACTGGTTTAGGAGAATTCTTTCACATCATGTGTTCAAATACGTCTTCTGCCCCATTGTTTCTCAACAACCTTCCTGGGACCTCAAGTCCATATAAATTAAACTTTCCCCCACCTATCTGTTATGTTTTTGCTCTGTATTTCCCATTTTTTTGCTCTACAAGCCTCAGCCTAGATATTTTCTACTGACTATCTAGTAGTTCTTTTATTCTCTTTTCTGCTTTGTTGAATGTGCTGGAAACACATCTACCATCCGCTGTGTTAGAGAGAAATTGGGCTGGCCACTGGTTAAAGATGGGAAAGCAGATGTCAGGCGAGCTACCGCAGTAGGGAGAGAGACTTGAGAATTGATCTGAGCTCAGCTCCAAATACAAATGCAGCAAGGGCAGCTGGGGATTTATACCCAAAGGGCAGGAGTCAGTGGTTGGAAAATTATTAAGAGGAGCTTGATTAGATTTCAAGAGCGGGGGCATACTCGTTAAACTTGTATGCCAAGATTCTTGCTGAAACAGGGCTGGAGGCCCAGGATGGCAGCCAGGGTCAAGGTCTAGAGGAGACGAGGGCTCAGAGGAGGTGACTAATGTTCCATCAGGGAAGGAGTCCTGGTTCAACTGACATCTGGTTTGCAGTATTGAAGTGCTCAGTTTTTGAATACAGCCATCCAAGCATCCCAGCTGTGAGACTGGAGTGCTCGCTTACATAGGTACCTTCCTTCCTGTCTGGTTCTGAAATCCAGTTGTCTACTCAGCATAGCAAATGACTGAATCCTCCATTCTGCATTTCAGTGGTTTTGTGTGTAGCTTCTTAGCTGCTGGCCTTGTGCCATTTCTGACTTCCACAAATGCATAGAAAGGGGAAATCACAGACTTCAGAACTCACTTCTTCAACAAAATGGTTGACGGACATTAGGAGGGTACTTGATGTAGTGAGCACTGCATCTTGTATCAACAGATAAGTCACTAAATTCTACCCCTGAAACTAATAATACAGTATATGTCAACTATATTGAATTTAAATAAAGAATTAAAAAAAATAGTGGTTGCCCTAGTGTTTGCAGTATACATTTAAGACCAATCTATGCCCACTTTCCAAGAACACTACACTGTTTTATGGATGGTGCAGGTGCCTTGTAAAAGATCTTTCCCAGTTCCTTCCCAACATGTAGTCATTCATTTGACTTATCCATAAACTATAATCACCAAGAACGTTGTTGTCGGTAATTTGGACAAGCAATTATCTGTTATATACTTTAAAAATTAAAAAAAAATTGAAAGATTTTATTTTACCTTCATTTACTCTTTCTCAAATGTTCTTCCTTTCCTTATGTAAATCTGAGTTTCTGACCTCTATAATTTTCCTTGTCTTTGAAGAAATGCTTTCAACATTTCTTGGAAGGCAGATCTCCTGGTGAAAAAGTCCCGCCATGTATGTTTGTTTAAGAAAGTCATTATTTCTCATTCAATTTTGGAAGGGTAATTTCACTGGATAAATGATTCTAGGTTGTTGGTTCTCTTCTTTTAAGACTTTATTTCGCTCCATTCTCTTCTTGCTTGCATGGTTTTTGAAAAGAGTCTAATGTAATTCTTATTTTCCCCCTATCTGGCTTCTTTCTAGATTTTCTCCTTATCTTTGATTTTTTGCAATAGGAATATTATATACCTGGGCCCTTGACATATCAATCATTGTTATTTTAAATTATTACTCTGATGATTCCAAAACTTTGTCAAAAATGGTCTGTTTTGATGCTTGATTTGCCTCTTCAAACTGTGTGTTTTTTGCCTTTTAGCATGCCTTATGATTTTTGTTGTTGTTGAAAGCTGGATATGATGTACTGAATAAAAGAGACTGAGGGGATGGGCCCTCAGTGTGAGGTTTCATGTTCATCTGGCTAAGAGTTGGGCTGGATCTACTCCTCACTGCAGCTGTAGGTGCTAGAGGCTAACATTTTCTGTGGTGTCTTTGTTTTTTGTCTCTCCTGCTGTCTGGGTTTCTCTAGAGAATCTTTCTTAAATAGGCTCTGAGCTTTGAAGTTCTTTTAGCTGTAATCCTGGCGTTTTTTTTATAGGTGTCTAATGATGTAAGGTATGAGGGCTGGGAACCAGTCTATACTCTTATGATTAGATCTTAGTCTGTGTGAGCCCATGTGCCCGGGCTGTGACCTGCACATGAGCTCCTCAGCTTTTTTCCCATTAGGTGAGACAGGAAAGCTAGGGGCCCTGAGGCTGGCTTTCCCTCCTGGCAGACCGTTCAGGCTCTGGTAAAATGATGTCTTTTTGAGGGAAGTCCTTTGTTAAGAAAAAAGAATGCTCTGGCTATATTTCAAAATGGTTATTTCCCCCTTCTCTCTGCTGGATCATGAGGGGATTTTTCTCAGATTATATTCACCCTGAAAACCTAGCTGTGTCTTGGAGGTAAAAGTCACAGGTGTGAGTCTTTCATCCAAGATTTGGCCCCCTGGGGTCCAAATTTAATTCTGGAACTACTCCACACTGAACCTTTGATAATTTGTCAATTACAGTTTAATGTTCTTATTCTGATAGGATAATTGATTATGTACAATACACACACACATGCTTCTATTATATATGTAGGTGCATTCAATACAATGATATTTGAAGGAAAGATTTCTATTCTATATGCACTATATATGTGCATATATCCTGTACATCCTACATATATGCACATATATACTGCATATAGGATAGAAATTTATATAGAAGTATATATGTATGCATATATACTTCTATGTGTAGTATATCTACACATATATTGCATATAGGATAGAAATATATATACACATATACACTTCTATGTATAATATTTATATATGCACACCTATATGAATATTTAATATTTCTACCCACACATATAAAAACCTTAGTTTTAAAATATATTTCTAGATAAAGAATTATTGCTGCAGCAGAGCTCATGCCCTTCTCTGTCTTTGACATTCAATCTCTCCCTCCCCTCCCCGTCTCTCCCCCTGTGACCTCAACATCCCTCTATCCCCTCCCTCTCTCTATACCTATTTCCTAATAGCACTTAAAAGGGTTATAAAAATGTATTTCCCCAATAGTTACACCTGGGAAAAGTTGTCTCAGTGCACGTTTTTGAAAATAATTTATTCTTTCAGAGTCAAGGATATTCTTAAATTCATCTTCCACACACCTTCATTCAAAGGAGGTGTATTATTCTTTCTGCTTTGTTCTCCTGCTAACTGCAGTGTTTGAAATGCTGGTAACTGCATTTTGGAAAGCTGACCTCTGATTTTCTGATTTTCGTTCTTTCTTTCCTGTCTCTTACATGAGGGCAGATAATACAGGAACCCTGTCGGTAGACCATTCAGGTCCTAATAATATGTCCGTACCCTAATGTTCTCAGGCTGTTGTGCTTGAATAGACTTTTTTTTTAAACTCATGGTTCTAGAAATATTAATCAAATGAATATTCATAGTTTAAAAAGCATAACCATGTGAAATTTAACAGAAGGATGCTTGACCTGAGGAAAACTTCTCCACAAAATGAAATTCAGCACAACACTTTCAAAAGAGACTTGAACACACCCACCTCTCCTCATTTCACTCATTTAAAATTGGTGAAGAGAATCAAGGGAGCTGTCACTTACTTTCTGGGCTGTGACTAATGCCCAATTTCAGAGCTGTGACTCCCCTTGTATCTGTGTTCAACTTCAAAGGAATCTGGAGGCAAGTAAAAGGCTCTCCTCAGACATGAATCATGGCACTCCCTGTCTCTTTCCTTTACAAGTAAATACCAGTTCTTTCAAAGACAGTTCTATGAAGGTCATGGATAATCTGGAAGACCAAAGAAGTCAGGAGTGAACCAGTATTATCCATACTGCTGAATTAGCCGTAAGAAAAGCCACCAGGAAGCGCATTAGAGATGGTGCAGTCCAACCCTTTCAATTCATGTGGGAGGAAATAGGCTCTGCGTTACTCACTGCTCTGTGTACGTTGTGTACCTAGTTCGATTCTCTCTAGAGATAGAATTAGAAATCAATTATCCCAAAGTAGTCCAATCCATATCCATTATCCATTCAGGTCACGTCCTTATTCTATCAGGATCACAGGTAACTTGGGTCTAACAATATGAAACACCATTTAAGGAAAGTTGTCTTGTGAAGTATGAATATGCAAACCCACACAGGCCCACGTTGGATGGGATAAGATGCTCTGCGACTCTTTCACATCCAGTAATCTCCCTGTGTCTAATAAAGAGTTCATTGTAAGATTTTTAGGAAACATCAAGTATATAGGGTCAGTTAACCTCCTGGAGGGCTGTCACTCTGCATCAAGTTCCACTGCTACTTAATGACAGTTGCTGCAGGGTCAGCACTCAGAAATTCCAAGAAAAAAAGCTTCTCTCTCTCTCTCTCTCCCTCTCTTTTCAATCTAGATAATCTAGATTGCTTTCATTTTTCTACCCATCCATCTTGGTATCTGGTCTTGTTTCACTAATTATTTTTTTTTCTCTTCTGATGGAGCTCACTGCTATGTACCACATCTATAAATATTCTCCCCTTTATTTATCAAATGATAGCCTATTTCATCAGCCAACATCTGTCCTTGGCTCTGTTGAGAATAGACTTGAATGTCAAGTGTCTTGCCTGTGTTAGATGTTCTGAAGGTGGCAGAGGAAGTCTGGTGCCTTTTCATACTACTTCCAATGCCCCAAACCTTGAGCACCCTTGACAAATACATGCTCCTTCATTGTAAATTCAGATTTGTCACTCTCCAACTATAAGTATATGTAAAGCATACCATAAGGTGTGAAATCTTTTGTTTTACTGGGAAGCTGTAATGTAATGACTATAGCTAACATTTATTAAGAGCTTGCTATATGACAGGTACCACGAAGTAAGAGCTTTTTATCTCATTTGAACTCCTTATATGTAGATAATCTTATCTCATTTACAAAAGAGGAAACCAGAGAACAAAAAATTTGTGTAACTTACCCATTCACATTACTCATAAATGGTGCAGCTGAAATTTTAATTCCAAAACTATACTTCATAAGCATTCTGATATACTCTGATAGTTGTGGCAAAAGGAAACAAAATAACAAACCCAAATGTGCTAGTCATATGTGGATTTGAAGTTCAGCTCCATCATTATGTTAGTGACCCTGAATGAGTCAACATTTCTAAGTGGGTTTAGCTATTGGTTCATTTTTTTTTTAATAGAAATATAGTTGCATACTGGAGAATGTTTCTCTCCATTTACTTTGCACTTTATAATCCTCCATTTGGAAATAACTAGGTTTTGCTCTGCATGAGGGAAAACAGAAATAACCTGCTAGTTCTTCTGGCATTACTTTCCAACTACTTAAGGTCATGGAGAAGTCTGAGCGTGTAGAAATAAGCCATGAGACTTGAAGCAGGAGAAGGGAGAAGGGTTTCTCAGAAATATGATAGGTAGATGGATGACAAAACAAGCAAGCAAGCAAGCAAGCAAGAGGTAGGTATATAGTGATTCCTCCAGTTAGGGCAAAGAGTGATAACTTTCACCCTCATAGGGGTAGGGCTCGGAGCACTACTATGGTAGTGCTCCAGGGAGGCTGGGAGAGCCCAGGAAGGAATGGGTCTCAGGGCATAAAGTCATAAGGAGATGGGACCAGATCTACAGAGGTTCTGAGGCTTCCAAAAGATTCCCAAAGAGCTGCTCACCCAGTGGGACATGCTGACAGGGACAGTGAACATTTCAATAGTACTTTCATGGACAAATAACCAATGACCGGAGGACCCACTATGAGGGGACAGGGACTATGGACTCCACTCTGGGAGGGCAGGTGAGAGGAAATCTGCAAGAAGGACTAGAAGGGACTTTCCTGCCAGCCCATGATAATGGAGTTTGGAATTAAAAACTCAGTTACCTATATACGGTAAGTTATTCATTACAGATATGTTTTAAATACCTAACATGTGTCTGACACTAGGAACTTAGAGCTAACATATATGTGTAATAAAATATAGGAAATTGTCCATGATGACCAAATATGCATTTATGTCTTGGCATTTAAAATAATTAATTTTTTGTTTAAATATTTTCATTACCTCCTTGATGCCAAAGCTATATAATAACCATAAAATTAAGGAAAAACAACTCTAGGACACAACACTGGTGGCGTTTATGGATTAAATCTTGACCTACTTCCCCTGGTGTGATAACTCTTTGGTATTGGGGACCACAGGCAGTGACAGCAAGCAAACGGACAGCAGAAGAGACGAAGATAGCACATCTCCTTAGTAGAGGCTGTATCGTTACCAGCAGATGATGTGTTCTTCAAAGATACCAATGTCTGTTCGTGTTATGCTAGGTCTCCTGTCTGACACTGTAAATGTAGGTTTTCTGGGCCCAATTCCTGGAGTTCATGGAGGAATTGTGTCATAGGGTGAGGATACAGGTATCTCAGGCCATGGCCTCCAAACATAGCCTCGTATTGATTCCACCAGAACTTACCTCCAGTGGGCGGGCATCACATGTGTCTTACTCTTCATTTCACCAATACCCCTGATATTTCTCTGCTGAGTAAAAAAATCACTGCATGTGCTCATTCTTATTCATGGACCTCTAAGGGAAATTGAATATATTTAAAAATAGGGAGCTAAAATATGGAGCACCTGGGTGGCTCAGTCAGTTAAGCGTCTGCCTTCGCCTCAGGTCATGATCTCAGGTCCTGGGATCGAGCCTCACGTCGGACTCCCTGCTCAGCGGGGAGCCTGCTTCTCCCTCTCCCTCTGCCTGCCGCTCCTCCTGCTTGTGCTCTCTCTCTTTCTGTCAAATAAATAAATAAATAAAATCTTTAAAAAATAAAAATAAGGAGTTAAAATAATATAATACTGATGAATCCAAGATCAGTGAACTAGAGCTAAGACAATGGCAACTGAGAAAGTAACACCCATGTCTTCATGATTCAGATAATAATAATAATACAAAGAATTGCATTCCTACCATGGGTTCCATACTTCTCATAGTACGCTTGCCTGATGGGTAGGATGGGCATTACTTATCATGCAACTACTGCTTCCCCTAAATTTGTAAGCAACACATTCTTTTGGCAGGTGACATCTTACTCTGTGGTTCCATATGGCAGGAGAGAGCAGAGCTGCTTTGCTGAAGTAGGGGCCTGGGTCCCAGGCCCCACATTTCACCCTATTCTACTCCTCCTCAGCAGTCTCCAGTGTGCTGCCCTGGACCGTTTGGGGCTCTTTGAGCACCCCAACTATGACACTAGACTCTGTGCTTGTTGGGGGAGGAGACCGTATGTACCCATCTTTGTCTCTCCAGCAAGAAGTGAGCTGTGATTGAGTCAGGGGCAAACCTAGATGTCCTGACTCCTGGGCCGAGGCTTGTCTGCATTTCATCATGACAAGGATTTTATGGATTTACGAAGCAGAAGGTTAACCGGTTTAATCAAAAACCCAGTATAACTGAAAATCTGAGAGTTATTTTCTAGTTATTTCCAAAATTTCCTAAGCATTCTGCAGGAAAATATATTTACCACAGCTAATAAGACTCTGTCTCTCCACTATCATTACATTTCTTCAGAGCATTTCCAATAAGAACACTCCAAATTATCCCCCCTCAGCTAGTTCATCTGTTCAGTCAATAAGCAACGTTTTATTGCTTTTATGAATTAAGCCCACTTTGCATCCAATCATTTTGCAAACATCTGTAGCAGGAGCAGGCTAGGGAGCTTTTGAAAAATCAATCAGAAGGGAACAGCTTTCACTTCATGAGTTTTTTTTAATTTTAATAAAGTATTTACACATGTTTGCTCTGCCTGAAATGGAAACAGGATGGAGGCCACGGCAGCATCACAGTGTGAGGACTCCTGAGCCACGGGTGGTGGGGCCCTTCTCCTAGGTCTCCCCAGGCAAGAAGGGACCCGCACGGTCGAGCAAGGCTCACCCAGCATTAGGTGGGGGCATTGCCTCACTGAACTTAGTTGATTGGTTGAGGACACCCATTTCCCCCTGCCACTTCTGACCTGTCTGAGTTTTATATGTGAATGGGAAAAAAGGGGACATTTTTCGTGATAACACAGTACCTAGATCTGGTCTTTATAAATGAAACAGCAAAATTACTTGTGTGGGGGTGAGTTCTGTATGTTACTCGATGTTGATTTCAAAAATCCCTGTGGATGTATAGCAGGGAGAGAGGAAGATGATGTCAGTGACAGATTTTAGACTGAAATCTAAAGGTCAAGACTGTGGACCCACCCAGCATTTTCTAGAAGGAATTCTGGGGTCATCTTGGATACATTAGTTGCTTTTAGAAAATCTCGAGAGCATTGAGTTTTAGTCTTCTTCCTTTATTGTGCTGCCTTTGTAACCGTCCAGAATCTTTTAGTGTGTGATGTGTTTCTTGTGCTGCATTTTTTTTTAAGTAGGCTCCACCCCCAGTGCAGAGCGCAACATGGGGCTTGAACCCACGGCCCTGAGATCAAGACCTGAGCTGAGAGCAAGAGGATGCTCAACCGACTGAGCCACCCAGGCTCCCCGCTTGTGTGGTGTTTTAGAAGACATTTCTACAGTGCTTGCCTCCTCTCTGTCCCTAATCTGCTACTATGCATGGATTATGGCATTCTGTGTGTTTAGGCTCCAGAACGTTGCTGTGGTTCAACACGGTGCAAAGGGGAAGGGAAGGAGGCAGCTGGGGACAGGAAGAACAAAGGGCATATTGAACAACATCTTTTAGCCCAGCCCCCCCCCCCACGCCACCTCATGCAGGGGGGATCTGGGCTAAAAGAAGCCTGAACACCAGCTCTCCACTCTGCACTCATTCTCAGTTAACCGGGAGGAACAGATGCACCAGTCCTTTCTGGTACAAGTGGGAGCCGAGTGCGTCTCCAGTTGCTGGTGACTGAGGGTACCCATGGGGGCAGAGGTGCAGTTATCTTGTAGTTGGCCAGGGATGGCTTGGGAGGCAACACCCTGGAGTGGAAAAGGAGAGAGAGTTTAATTTTTTTATCCAGAGGCAGTTTTCAGAAAAGTCTGTGGCTGCCACCTGGCAGTTCGGAAGCAGCTGTGACTTAAGAAAGCACCCTTTGCTCAGGAGACTGTTCTTGTACGGAGGCCAAGTTTAACATGCGCTTATTCCCCCTTAGCCATTTCTGAATTATTGACTAAAAGGATTTAAGCCGAGAAGCATGTTTCCCTGCTCCCCAGAGTCAACCCTTCGAGCAAATACATTTCCAAGTTACTTTTTAAAAGCTGTAATCCACTTGGCATTGAAATGAAGAATTCATAAGAACACCAGACACATTTCTTTGTTATTGAATGCTGAGGTTTATCACCAAAGTTTTGATGACTATTTACCTATAGTTTCATTCTTATAGGCATGAGAATGCTGGTATATTTACCAGGAATGCGTATCTGCCAGTTTTCACATACTTAATGACAAATAAGTGGCTCCCACAAACACAGTGTTTAGACCTATTACCTTTTTTTTAATGTAATACAGTATTACCCTGACAGTTAAAAAGATGATTTTTTGTAGGATGAGCATGCTCAAGAACCTTGGCCTCAACTCCTCTTGCATCACTGGTCTGACTTAATGTTTCCTGGTTTCCAGTTCTGCTCTAAGAAAGGGCAAACATGAGGAAAACTGTATACTTTAAATGTCTTACAATTTTATATGTCAATTATACCTCTGTAGAGCTGCAGTAAAAAGCCTGTTTTTGATTAACTCTCTGCAGCTTTTTAGAAACATTGCCGGTTTAGATGGCGATCTTTTGATTCTCTCCCCGGCCACCCCCATGGCCACTGCCACAAAGCTGGTCCCTGAATGCACAAATCACAGCAGGCCAGTCCGTTGTCCACTGTTCACTGCAAACGTCAGATAAATCTCAGGTGAGGTCCTGAGCACCACCTCCGTCTTCTGCCTTCTCCCCCCATCGATGATTGCTTCTGGTTACTTTGAGTTGACACCACCTGGGACGTCTGTGATGTGTTCGAGGCCACACAGTGTGGATTAGTGACGAGGACTCTTCCTGCATTGTTCTTGATCCTCCTGGACCCGTGCCTGTTACATAAGCCAGACTTCTTTATTTTTTACTTGGGCTGTTTGAAGGGATGTTTCTGATTCATCTTGGCATCACCAGCCCGATGGAATCACAAAGGTCCTTGTGAGGGAGGGAGGGAGGGAGGAGGGGAGGGGGGAGAGGTCAGAGGGGAGATGAGATGAGGGAAGCAAGCTTGCAACAAAGCCATGCGTGAGGACACTTGCCGCGTGTCTGTTGCCCAGATGAGTTACAGACTGTCCCACAGAGAGTGAGGCTCCTCTATTCACCCTCCATTCACTCATTCCCCAGGATGTGTTAAGTGCTGGTTCGGTGCAGGAATCCTGTTCCCTGGCTACCATCTCCCAACATCTCCCTCTTTCCTGAACACCTTATTCATTGTTCTGCTACGCCCTCCTCCTTGACCCACTTTCTTCGCTTGGCTCCTAGGGCTCCATCTTTCCCCGCTGTCTGTCTCTTATGGACAGCGGCTCCCCATTCTCCTTTGCGGCATTCTGACTCTTGGCAAATGCTAGAGTGCACAGGACTCAGTCCTTGACCCTATTCTTTTCTCTGTTGTTCTCTCCCTTCATGGTCTCATGCAGTCACATGGCTTTAATCATTACCTGTGTAGGAATGACCTCGGAATTAATATCTGCCACTTGGATTTCTCCTGTAATCCCCACATTTGCACATTCAGTTGCCTACCCAACACCACATCTTCTGTGGGTTAAATTGTGTTCCCCAGAACCATAGGTTGAAATCCTAAGCCCAATACCTGTGACTATGACCTTACCTGAAACTAGGGTCTTTGCAGATGTGGTCGAGTTAAGAGGAGGTCACCTTGGGTTAGGGTGGGCCTTGCTCCAGTCTTACTGGGTCCTTATGGGAAGAGGAGAGGGGACACAGACACGTGGGAAGATGCGGTGTGAAGATGCAGGCAGACATGGGGGTGGTCCCGCTTCAGGTCCAGGAATGCCAAGCATTGCTGGCAGCCACACAAACCTGGGAAGAGGGAAGGAAGGATCGCCCCTATGGCCTTTGGAGGGAGCATGGTCTCCTGACACCTGGATCTCGGACTGAAGCTTCCAGAAATGTGACACAACAAGTTTCTGAAGTTTGAAGAGCCCCCAAGTCTGTGGTACGTTGTTGGAGCAGTCCTAGGAAACAAACACAGTGTCTGAAACCAAAACTCTTCATTCCTTCCCCCCTGAAACCCGCTCTCTGTCTTGTCTTCATTTTATGGGTAATGACAACCCCATTCTTCCTGTTCCTCCGGCCATAATTTTTGGAGTAGTCACCTCGTTGTTCATCTGGATTATTGTCGTAATTCTCCCTCAGTCTTATTTTTATCAACAATTTATTCGCCAACAGCCCGGTCTTTGCACGGCTGGCTCCCTCACCTGTTCAGGTCTTTGCGTAACCGCCACCTTCCCGGCGGTGATTCTCGGCTCTGAGCCTGCAATCCCCGTCCCCTTGCCTGCTTGTTTCCCTGGGGCAACTGTCGTGAACAAACATTGCCATATTTCATCTATTCATGTGTTACTTCTCTGCCTCCCTGCACGAGAACAAAAGCTCTCTGCAGACAGGGATTTGCCTCCGTTTCTTGGCCGTACCTCAGTCCCCAGATCGATGGCTGGCATCCAAGGGCTCTGCAGGCACCTGCTACTGGGACTGATGGATGGCTTTGGCCACTGTTCAGATGTAGTAGTGTACCTGTTACTTGTTTTCCTCTTGATTTGTCTTCATCCTCTTCCAGGCTGGTCAGCCTGGCTTGGAAGAAAGCACTCGTTAGCAAATTGGATCCCAAACTCTTTTCACCTGCACCGAGTCTCGGCTGCGAGACCAGTGGCGGGAGATGACGATGCACAGTTGGCAGATGGAAACCACCCGCCGCCGCAGAACTTCACTTCGGAGGGAGGCGAAGGCGCCATCCAGGCTCTGCCTCTCGTGCGTCTTGCTTGGAGCCGCCAAAGCCACTCCTTGGGGAGCCAAATACACTAAAGAGAACAAAAAGAATGAAATTGTTTTTCAGCAAGAAGCATGGGAGCTACTGAGTTACATATGAAACCGTGAGCTCCTTCCCTGACCACTGAGGGTCCTCTAAATGTCTGGGCTTCAGCGTATTAATCAGGCCCAACCCAAATTCTATTTCCTTCTCAATTTGACATTTTTCAAGTGTATCTGCTTTTCACTGGGGCTCCAGTCTCACTGACACCGTCTTGCATGCTTTCTTACCTTCCACCTGTGTCAATCAGGAACCTGACCTCTTCCAGTAGAAGATCCCGGAAAGCAGCACGACATCTTAATTTCTCATTGTATTCCTGAGCTACTAAGTTTTCAGCTGTGGAACTCAGGAGTGCCTATTTAATTAAATATTATTTCTGTCACCATTGAGTTGTGTTCTCAAGGTAATTCAAAGTAAAAAAAAAATAAAACAACCTGCCAGGTGAGTCTGTAATTTATGATATCTCCTCCTCTGTGAGGCCCTTCCTGCACACCTTAAACTATAATGTGAGAGTGCAGCGAGCAGGCCAAGATCTGTGGAGAGTCTACCCCAAGCGTGTGAGAGCTTCACTGTGTCACCTCCTCGATGCTCCTACTGATAACGGCAGACAGGTGTCATTGTCCCCAGGGCCCTTATAGGAGGAAACCCTGATGTCCACAGAATAAATATCAGCTGAAGCTCTCAAAACTTCAGGGGGCAGAGGTAGGCTGCCTGGCACAAAGCCCTCTTCTTTCTGTGCCTAGGTATAGAAAGTGAAATTTCAGAGAAAGGTGCCTAAAGAGGTGGCACGTACGTTCTTTTGTCCCGTAATGCCATCCCGCTTCTGTCCTGAGGAAACACCCTGCACGTAAAACAGACACACTTCCAGGGCTCCTGGGCCCCACCCTCCCCTCTCCCTCCTGTTTCTGATTCCGCTTGCCCAGGGGCATGTCTGCAGCCCAGATGGACAAGTTGGGCAAGATGCACACCCGAGTGTGTTCAAAACGATGCCATTCTGTAAAGAAAGTCAGCTTCACTTGGTACAGCGAAGACTGTTTCACGCAGGAGCTGCGATATGATTCTGTCAGATAGAACAGCAACCAGCATTCACAGTCTCTTCTTCCATCAAGATAATGAGCAACTGTAACCCGATCACCAGGAAAACCCCCACTGCTGAGCACAGGCCTGCCGGTTTAAGACTGGGGGTGGGGGGGGGGTGGGGCTAGAAATATAGCAGAGGAAAGCCACCAGATTTGTGCTGAGAATCATCAACTACATGTACGAACCAAACGAGGATTCCGAGGCGGGGGCTGGCTTTAAGGGAGGGCGCAGACGTAAATGCTGGTCGGAGGAACCGTGTTGACCTCAGAGCCTGTGTGCACAGTCAAGCCAAGAAAACCACAGAAAACAGTTTTAATCACAGATAAAAACTGGCTTTCTATTTTTGCACATCTGGGGACTTGCTGAACCACTCAAGACTGGCGTCAACACACTGAAGTAAGGGCCTGTATTCTGAGAGTATTAGAAAAAAAAACATGTGTGCCATTTTGTAGGCCAGAGAACAGGCGTGACAGACCCAAAGTGGACCACTTGGTTGTCCAAAGCCCTTTGTGTTTCCTCTGTTCTGTTTCCAGCCTCCCCTGTGGCTTCTTAATGGACTGTAATAGTCATTTACCTTCTATTCTCCTACAATTAGAAATAAATAACACTTGCCCCAATGTGACTTTGGGCCAAGGTTCCTTTCTGAGTATTTGGACAACTTTGCTTTCCTAGAATGGGCATCCAATACAGTTTATAAAAAATAAAACCTGAAAACAAAATCTCTGATTTTCTTCACCATCTTTCTGAAATTTAATACGTAGTCATGAAAGCTAGTCAGTGGGCAAATTGCTGTCCTTTGTGTGGTTCTGCTCATAGTCCTATATACTTTAATAATGACTATAGCGTGGCTCTATCAGGCCCTGAAGGGGAATTCACTGCTAATTCATGATGCAGCTAGACTTATAACTTTCCTCTGCTTGATTAAGGCTTTCTGTGAGAGGGACACTCATTCGAGGGAAAACAGTGACGGGAGGGTTTTCGAGTCTGGTCTTGCACATCGCAGCTCTGGGCGACTCTTGCTGTAGACTGCAGGGGTGTTGGGTTTGGAAGCTCACATCTACATTTCAAAGAAGTTCTCATCTTCCCCAGTGTTTCCAAGATATGCAAAACCAATTGTAGTGTTGAAATAATGGTAAGACAGCCTTCCCCAATTCCCTACCAGCCAAATGAGACATGGTCACAAGTGCAGGGTGAATATGAGAAGTCCCCCGGTATCGGTATGCACCCCTTCTGCTGGCTTTCCTCTTTCTGTCAAGGGACAATATGGACGTTGGTTTTGGCAGCTCTAGAGTTCACTTCCTTCTGCTTGTGGTGAATGAGCTCAAACCAGGAATAAGCCACCCTCCTGATAAATACAGATCAGGCAAGGGCATTGGTCTAGTAGCAAAGCAAAGATGGTCCCTTTTTTTTTTTTTGGTTTGGTTTTGTTGATGGTGAGTCCCATCCTGAAAAGGTGAAACAAACGTGGACAACTTGGCAGCAGAGAAAAGATCAAGAGAGAATTTTGTTGCCCAGGGGTAGGATTCCAGAACTTGTCGAATTCCCTCTTATTCTTTCCTTTTTCTCTACTGCCAAGTTTTTGCTCCAGAGTCATGGTTTCAGTGGCCTTAGTCATTTTGGTGTAAATGTTATTTCCACCATCCTGGCAAATGTGCGCCCTGCCAAGAGCCTCATCCCAGAGTGTTGGCTGGTGCTCTGATGCTGGCCCCTTACCCCCCAGCACCGGTGGAAGATGCTGGGATCCTCGGCTTCTCATTCTTTACTTGACCCAGCTGTAGACAGAGTGCTAGGGAGCATGCCAGTTTGAACAGATGCCCCAAGCCCTTCCTTTATGTGGTCTCCTCCACACTCACACTCACACCCTGTTAGAAGCTAGTGCTGTATGTTCAGGTCACTGTGGATTGCCCCCAAGCTTTCACGGGGAGACTTCCCCTCTGGTAGACGGGGTGTGTGCAGGGGATGCCACTGCCCTCAGCCTCTCTTTCAACCCATCTGAACCCAGGAATGAAGACAGCCCTCTAGAGCAATGATTTTTGCCCTTCGTGCACCTTAGACTCATGTGAGTATCTCAAAATAAAACAAAAACAAAAACGATGTCTGGGTCACACCGCACCAACAAAACTAGAATCTCTCATTTGCCACAAGCAGGGGCCTCTTCCCTCCCCGCTGTGCACATAGGCCAGATAATCCTATGTTTCAGAAGCTGAGTGACTGTGCTTGTGGATGGGGACACATCAGGATAAAGAAGGAATCCGAGTTTTTAGATCACCTGTGGAACATCATAGAGCAACTATCCGTTCAGATTATTATGTGAGAAAGCATCACCTCGACTTCATTTCTGGTAAAAGGGATAATCCAGAATTGATGAATATAACCTCTCACTGTCTGATCTTCATAGCATGCAAGCGACTCTGCTGGGATTACCAGCACACGTGCCTAATTTCCCTTCTAGATCATCAGCTCTTTGCAAAAAGGAATCATGGCTTACTCATCCTTAGCTTCCTTCATTCATTGAACGCGTACTGTGTGCAAACGAGGTGCTTCTTCCACTCAGGAACTGGAAAGATTAAAGTCTCTGACTGCAAGAAGTTAATATTCTAGTGGGGGAGACATACAACATACACACACACACACACATACATAGATAGTTTTGAATTTTCTAAAGAAAACATAAGTGAAGGTGTTTGAATAATAAGGAGTTTTTTGGGGGGAAGGTTTTTGTGTCCTGGTATAGTGCTCTGTCTGAATAAGCACTCAGTATCATTCTGTGGAGTTACTGAATCTGGTTTGCCCCAGAATACCTAGCTATTCAGAACTGGAAGAGAGGTCATAGTCCACACGATCTCAACCAGTGTGGCTCTCCTTCCTGGCGTGG
This sequence comes from Zalophus californianus, assembly GCF_009762305.2. Classification (NCBI taxonomy): domain Eukaryota; kingdom Metazoa; phylum Chordata; class Mammalia; order Carnivora; family Otariidae; genus Zalophus; species Zalophus californianus. The sequence continues at coordinate 5,477,568 of NC_045602.1, forward strand.
ACCTGGGCTGTTGTTCGGCTCCCCTGTACCTGCTTCTGCTGTCTCTTCCCTAGAAGCCCTTCTAAGTTGTTCTGGCTTGTTTACTGAGAATTAGAAAACAGGATAATCAAGTTTATGGAGGTGGTAGGAGAAAGAGGAGTTGCTGGGACCTGAGGGTAATTAGATGATTTGGGGACCTTCTCTGTGAGAGACAGATGGCATCTGAATTTTTGGGTTTTGCGAGTCGGAGGTAGGGGGAGGCGGCTTGTTCCAGGTGCAGGCAATGGGGTGCATTGTTTGTGGGGAATCCCAACACAATAATAAAACAAATTATAAGCCAGTCTGATTTTTGTTATCACCATGCACCAGACATGTCAATAAGGTCACTGATAAAAATCTCCTCCGTGTGGACTTCTCCCACCTCCTTCCCTCGTGGGTAGAGTACGGGTAGGACTCAGGGCTCAGCCGTGGGGGACGGAGCCCACTCTGCTTTAAACAGAAGGAACTGGGCTCTTCCCAAATGGAGGGAAAAGCTAGAGAAGACGACCGTAGGCTGAGGATGACCTTTGGAAGGATCTGCCCGTCGGCCCCACGGTCGAGGATGCGGGGGAATTGGGAGATGTCACTAGTCACCTGGGTTCAAGGAAGATTTGCTGGGCTTCAGCCCAGCAGACGGGAAGCTGCTCCCACTCGACCCCTCTCAGCACCCGTGGAGCTCCGGCCGGGACGCTGGTGTCAAATACTGCAGCAGGAAGCCCCAACTCTTTTTTTTTTTTTTTTGAGAGGGAGAGTGGAAGTGGAGGGGAGGGGAGAGGCAGAGGCAGAGGGAGAGAGAGAGAATCTTAAGCAGGCTCTATGCCTAGTGCAGAGCCTGACACGGGGCTCGATCTCATGACCCCGGAGATCATGACCTGAGCCGGAATCAAGAGTTGGACGCTTAACAGACTGAGCCACCCGGCTGCCCCAGAAAGCCCCAATCTCGATGACTTCTCTTGCCAGGGACAATAGAGCCATTCAGATGGTTTCCTCCTCACCTTGCCCTTCTAACCACTTCCTGCGCATATTCACCTTATTCCTACAGCCTTGACTGTGTCCAGAAGCCTGGCTACCAGGAAATCTTGGACATGTGCTTTCCATCTCTCTAATTCTGAAATACAGGAGGATACACAGCAGATGATTGGGAAGGACACCAAATGCAGATCGAATGCTCCAGGCTTTGACCCTGCTGGCCGCTCCGTGCTGTGATATCTTTTTCTACCCACATTCAGATGGCCACAGAATCCTTATATCACCAACAGTGTGACCCACTGAACATAGCACCCAAGTTCAAATGAACTTACTTCTCTCCAAAAGGGGAGACCCACATTTCTATCAGTCACTGTATCCATCCTTGTGACATGGTATATTCCAATATTACCTTGATGTCTTCTAACCTGAAGGCTTAGCAATGTAACCATCATAACATGCCTTATAAAAAACTATATGGGAGGGCGCCTGGGTGGCGCAGTCGTTTAAGCATCTGACTCTTGGTTTCGGCTCAGGTCGTGATCTCATGGGTCATGGGATCGAGCCCCGCATCGTCTCCACGCTCAGTGGGGAGGCTGCTTGAGATTCTCTCCCTCTGCTCCACCTGCCCACAACTTGGCGTGCGTGTATACTTTCTCTCTAAGATAAATAAATAAATGTTAAAAAAATATGGAAAAGAAGTTGAGGAAAGCAGAAGTGTCTAGTAATTATATGTATGTGCATGACAAAACCAAGAACTTATGAGTGGCTAGTAAAATTCCTTTTTCTGTAGCTCCTCATAAGGCCATACCTGATGTTTAGGACAGCCTTTTGTCCCAGTCCATTCTGGTTCTGTGGCCCTGTCTGGTCAGGGTTTATATACATGGTCAGGTGAGGCACATCATCCTCCCTTGCTGGCTGAGCCCTTGGTAGTCCTGCCTAGTACAACCTGCTAGAATCGTCTCTTAATTTTTATAGCTGGACGTGGAGTTCCTGGAGGGGCCCCAGAGAATCTCCTGGATTTCAAACTCGCTCCTGCCGGCCGGCATTCCAGAGCAGCCATGCTACTCCCCCTTAGCAATCAGCATCATTTCCCCAGCTCAGCACAGTGGTCCTCCCTTTGGCCGGTTAATCCCAAGGCCTAGTAAACCTGCTTCCAGTCAACGATGCAACCTTCATGGACACTTTCACATGCTGGGTGAGAAGAACTCTAACCGGCAGAACTGAAAGTCATGGAGACGGGCAGCAGAAGTTTTGTGAGTGGACGAATCATTAGTTGAATTAGCAACAGTGTGAATTTCATTTAACCCCTGCGTGTCCAGACCCGTTTATTCTGACCGTACAGAACATATATTGTCAATTCCTGCTTCGAAACGTATCGCTCCTTTAGCAAGCATCCCCTCAACACCAGCTTTTGCAATAACTACGTCTTCCATAGGCCTTTGTAGCATTCTCGGAGGATGGCTGCTTCTGTTGAGTTAAAAATCATAGCTCCAGTCCTGGGGTCGTGACGGCAAACTGCCTTTACCACCACCCCCAAAACAGACTCCCAACCCCTGCGACGCTGGGACTGACCCTTGGAATAACCCGTGGGCAACGCCCCACAACACTTCAGCCTTCCAGCCACACACAGCGGCCGCCAACTGGGAGAAAGTAATTCACAGCCAGCATCCCAGGGTCAGGGAGCCGTGGAAATAAAGTTCTTAGCTTTCTAGCCTTTGCACAACAGAGACGTGTACCAGGCAGCGGCTGGGATGAAAGCCATCCATTCACCACAAAATTCAAGGAACTCCCAATAAAGTAAATCGATGATTGTCCTATGTGCCCCACACGGGATGTCAATGCAGCCATGGGCATACGATGTTGCACGTGTGGCAACAGATGAATGACGTGTGTTCTAATAGCGATTGGATTCTCATCACCTCTCTTTGAGTCTGGTTTTATTGTCTGCGTTTTATAGATTACGATAAATACCCAGAGAGGAGAGTTAATTTATTCAGGAGTATGCTGCCAGGATTTGAACCTGGCTACCTGCAGATGCTTTTCAGCATTTATTTGAGGAATGTAAAGTTTTTTTTTTTCATTCTCAATATTGAAACAGAATATGGCAACCCCTTCTCTCCCATATTTCATTGTGTGGGTTGTGCACGGCACAAATCCGAAAAGCACTGTCATATAGGCATAATTGAATGCCACACAGTTTTGAGCATATAGAATATAAAGCCTCCTTCTTTGTAAGTGGCATTTTCCCTTAGGCTTTATAATAATTACCATGCCCTAAAAATTAAAGAACTGGGGCTCTTGCACATAGAAACATACTGGCTAATTATCTCAGGCACGTTCATTTGGGTCACAGGAAATGGGTTCTCTCATGGGAGCACATTTTTTCCCTCATAATCTAAAGAATCTGTCTGAAGTTAGGATCAGAGTAACGATGAATGTATTTTCTTGGAATATTCCTGGGGGCAAGGAGTTGACATATTATATTCAATTGTGTATATGTTTGTACATGCAGTGAGGAATTCTGAATATTTTTCTCTAAAAATCTTAGTGGAGAGAAAACCATAAAATGAAAGACAGAATGCCATCATTCCAGTGTGGTTACACTCAGGTGGCATTATTCTCCACTTCCCTTTCTTCCCCTGGAGCCTTTCAGAGATGGAAGATTTCCTCAGACGGCATAGGTTGGGAAGACAAACAAAAAGTGCCTAGGATTTTAGAGAAGAAGGATTTTAAAGAGTCTTTTTTGGTTTGGGTAAAAAAAAAAAAATCCACAAGAACAGCTGTTTCCATTTTCTTTGAAAATATAAAGGTAGAGGGACCCCTGGGTCGCTCAGTCCATTAAGCGTCTGACTCTTGATTTCAGCTCAGGCCGGGACCTCAGGGTTGTGAGATCGAGCCCTACTTCGTGTTCTGCCCTGGGTGTGGAGCCTGCTTAAGAGTCTCTCTCTCCCTTTCCCTCTGCCTCTCACAGCTAACCCCCTCCCTCTCTAAAAAAAATAAATATATATATATACACACATATATGTATATAAAATATACATTTGTATATATTATATAATATAATAATATGATACATGTTATATATGTTATATATAATACAAAAATATATAATTATATATTTAACATAACATTTATATGATTAATATAATATATAATATATGTATATATTATATATAATATGGTAATAATATAATATATAATTATATATGTATATAAAGGGAGAAGCACTCTGTCATATATATATATTTTTAAGATTTTATTTATGTATTTGTCAGAGAGAGAGAGCACAAGCAGGGGGAGCAGCAACAGGAGAGGGAGCAGCAGGCTTCCCGCGGAGCAGGGAGCCCGATGCGGGGCTCGATCCCAGGACCCTGGGACCATGACCTGAGCCGAAGGTACAGCCTCGGGTTTCAATCTGGAGAAACAGTCCTTGTGCCCCCCTAGCAGATATTCTTTCTTTGGGTGAAAACTATTCAATGCAGACCAGAATCAGGGTGACGGGCATCAAACATTTTGAGACGAAAGCCCCACCAAACCCTGTCTAATCTGCCCAGGAGGCGACACCTCATCAAATGAAGAGGAAAACCCTATTGCCTGGAGAAAACTGTGTGACAGGAGAACACACAGTACAGAGTGGTCAGGCCTATGGAATGAGCTAGAACAGGGTTCCATGTGAGCAGATGTGCGCTCTTCGAGTAAACCTGTCTGCATGAAAAGGGTGGCCGTATTCCAGGAGCTAGACTAGGTCTTGACGTTTGAGAAAGAATGGACAGAGCAGGAGGAAAGCATGGGCTAGAGTGTGGAGAGATCATGTGTTGTGGCTGGTTTCAGACAGGATGATGCAGATAATCATGTTTATGAGTAAGACGGATGTGGGATTGAGCCCTGGCTCTGACCCTTATCGGCTGCATGGCCCCAGGGAACTTACTTAACTTAGTCTTTGTGTATATGCTTCATTTATAAAAAAATAAATAACAGTAGTCCCGACTTTACGTGATGTTATGCACATTAGTGACATAATGCATGTAGAGAACTTGTTACTGTGTTCGGCCCAGTTGAAAGTCCAATTAGTGTTAATATTGGTGATGATAATTGCCGTCACGATAACAGGCACCAGAACAATGCCGTCTGCCCAGGAAAAGGAGCGTTGCAAGTCTGAGTTGCTGTCTTGGACAGTTTTGTGAATGATGAGAGATCTGCCACGGTCAGCAGTGTGATTTTTTTTTTTTTTTTAAGATTTTTTTCTTTATTTGACATAGAGACACAGCGAGAGCAGGAACACAAGCAGGGGGAGTGGGAGAGGGAGAAGCAGGCTTCCCGCGGAGCAGGGGGCCCGATGCGGGGCTCGATCCCAGGACCCTGGGACCATGACCTGAGCCGAAGGCAGACGCTTAATGACTGAGCCCCCCAGGAGCCCCAGCAGTGTGATTTAGGTGGGAAGGAGTAAGAACTGAGTAGATATGGAAGTATGTAGACAAGACGCGAGTCAGCCAATTTGTAGGGATAGGGAATTTATGAATGGGAATACGGGCAGGGGTGGGAGACCTGAGTAGTTTAGCTGTATTATGTTGGACTTTGGCTCTAAGTTGTTTGGACTTCTTCTGTAAGTCTTGAGGAAATCAATGGAAGGCACTGAAAAAACCATCAGGGAAAAAGGGACGAATATATCTGTGGAATTTATGGGGCTGGTATTATCGGCGTTCTTTCCTCCACTTAAAAAACTGGTGTTGATATAGGTCTTTTGCAACTGACATTCCAAACATGTGACAGCTCAGTCTAAGATGCCACAAATGTGGGCAGACGAGGAGCAGGAAGGCAGGTTCAGACTTTCACAAGTGACCCAGTCGTGACTGGAACTCAACTTTGTGATCATCAACAAGTACAAAAAGAGCATCTTGTATTTTGTGTACCGCTTACGTTGAAAGTGTCCCTCATGGCTTCTGCAAACAGGGACACTTACAGAACTTGGGCTCTTGCTGAACTTGAAATCGGGGACACTAGCAGACCCACTGGACCGGGAAAGCTTGAGGAGCGGGAGATGCGGGGCAGGGATGAGGAATCAGTTCTCAACCAGAAACTGGCCTTCACACTTGTGCAGTATCTCCACTGACCTCTTCTGATTTAGGGAGTCAGTTCTAGGGGCTGACTCTAGCTGGGTTGTCCAGTGGGGGTGCTTGTGGGAAATCAGGCGAGAAGAAGAGAGATGTTTCATACTAACCCTCACCTCCTGCAGCCGCCAGGATGGTGTGGGCTGGCCAAACTCCCCTGCTAAGTGCCACAGCAATTTCCACACAGCCTTTTGGGTTTTGGAATCCATTCCTACCGGTTGCCCCTTCAGGTTTAGGGATACAAACAATTCCCACTATTGCTGGCTCTGGGCTATCGCACTTTTCCTTGTGGATTCCCTAGACTGTCCTCACAAATTTGTAAATAATCATGATTGGCACCTCTTCAAATGACCCAGATTGAGAGGGCCAGGAGTTTCCAGGCAGGACCCTGACTGATCCACTGGGCAGACAAGAGGGGCTGTTACCGATGCAGAGGTGGGGGCGAGCAGGGAAGGGATTACATGATGTCAGTGGCATTTTCGGTCAATGATAATACGAAATTCTAGCAAAATTCCTGAGACCCATCTTTTATCAACTTCTGAATCTCCTACAGGTTGGACCTATTTTCTATTGACTCTTCTCTAGACCTATTTTACTTAATAGATTTCCTTTTAGGAAGAACGCAAGTGTTGTCTGGAAGACATATTTGATAAACCACAGGGCTTGACCAGTGAGTTACCAAGAATGTGGTCAAGAAAGAAACTTTGCTGTACTGGGAAGGGGTCAGTGAGAAGTGAGAGGCAACAGAGAAGGGTCAAGGGAGAGTGTGGAAGACAGCACAGCTAAGCATGACTCCTCTCTAGGATCCCCAGATGTGAGGAGGGGCCTGACAGAGACCCTGCATACAGGCAGTGTGGGCAAGGACTTGAGGGCTTTTTGTCTCCCAGGCTTTGCAAATGGGCTTTGGAGGCCAGTTTACTCAAACCATCAAGGAGCCATGGGCCCCAGGTGCCAGGTTCCAGCTTTTATTATCAATAAGTGCTACATTGCAGTGCCACGGCCCTGAGTGACAGGAAGCTTCTTCCATACAAGGAAGAACTCAGCATTTGCTTCAGGCTTGACCGTAGTCTGTTTAGAAGGAGCACTAATGCCAGAGAGAGGTTGGGGGAGAGCCTGGGTTCTGAACACACTGTTGTTCAGAGAAACGTGACATAAGTAAGAGTGGGCACATGCTTGGATTCTGCAACATTTTCAATAGAAATTTAAGAAGAAACCCAAGTGCACTTTTTTTTTTTTTTTCTTGGCTTCTTGCTTGCAGGGAAAAAATTGGTAATGTGATTTTAGGAGGATTAATGCTAACTTGCATTTATTTGTGCATGCAGTGATTCTTCAGAGAATGGAGAAGAAAAGTTGTATTTTTTCCTCCTTATTGGACAGATCAGGAAGGAAGATGGAAACTCTGGAGGGCTGGCCAAAGGTGACATGGAGATGTGTTGGACTGGGGACTGAGTCCGACACGGTTCTTCCTTCCCTGCACGCGCTGCCTGCTGCTTGGGACTGCCTTTCGTCAAGAGAAACTAAAAGGCAAGATGGTAGAGAAGAGAAACACTTTGGAGCCAACACAGTGATAAGCAAAGAGTGTGAATTTGGGGATAACATTGACTTGGGCCAGAGTTTCTGCTTGACCATATAGACTTCTCCAAGTCTGTTTCCTCGCCTATAAAATGGGGGAATAGTATCTACAGTGCAAGGTTGTAGTCAAGATTAGGGAAATAATATGGGTAAGGTGTTCAGTGGAATACAGGTGGTGAGGAGCAACTATATTTCCCTGTGAGGCCATGTAAAATGGAGTGCTATGACTTCCTGTGGGGTTTGTTCCAGGCACTCGCTGTGATTGGATATCTACTTAGAGCCTCCTGCTATCACATCAATCATATGTGTCCTTGTAGCTGATTCAGATGAGAATGACTGCAGACTTCAGCATTTCTGTGGGGTTCCAAGAACGTTTGGTCTTGGTTGGATAATGCTCATTGTACTTCATATTTTTTTAAAAAATCATGTTGCAGGGGACACGTCTATAAAAGAAGTTGTCCCTCATGGGTTTCAAGAAGCATCCTAGAGTAATGAAGGCTGAAATTTTCAGATTAAGGGGAGCTTTGATAGTATATAGGAGAAGCAAAATGAGATGTTCCTAAACTCATTGTTTCCCCATTTATGCCAGAAAGTAGGTATTTATTTTATCTTCCCCTATATCCCCACCTGTGCACCTCTTATGTTTCCAAGAGTCTCGGGGTTGAAGAGGCCACGAGGGGATGACACTACCATGGCCCCCTGCTCCCCATCCACTCCAGGAAATGCAGATTACGGTCATGTCCATGATTTACGACTTTGGGGCTGTTTGCCGTGGATGCTCCAATTTCGTGGAGGAGGCAGCACCTGTGTAGCTCGTGCTGTCAGCTTCTTCAAACACTATCCCATTTTCTCTGACTCTCTTTCCTGCAAAGGCCGAGTTGCTTACAAATACCCATTTTGTAGACAGAAACATGCTTCTTTTTAAACAACTGCCTTCTTCAAAGGCGGATTTTTAACTTTTTTTCATCTGATCTTTTTATCTGTCCTGCCCCAAGTGCCTCACACTTGGCACAACATTGGCCTGCTGGCTACAAATTATTCTACTGTTCTGCCCATTCTCTGAACACAGACGTTTGCTCATGGCTTGCAGACATCTTCTTCCGTGTTGGAAGCCATCTGTGTGCTGCCTCTGATCGTTTTGATTTGTTCTTCTTCTCTTTCTAGATTGTCTCCTACATAGGGTGCATTTCCAATGGGGTCTTTTGCCCCAAATGAGAGGTTACAGAGAGTGAGGGAAAGGACAGAAGGATGGACTCAGCTCACCTGGGACCCTGGGTTAGCTGGGCGTTGACCTGCTGTGTCCTTGCAGGAAATTCACTGTACTTCTCTGTCCCACTTTTCTTTTCTTTTCTTTTTTAAGATTTTATTTTTTATTTGACAGAGAGAGACACAGCGAGAGAGGGAACACAAGCAGGGGGAGTGGGAGAGGGAGAAGCAGGCTTCCCGCTGAACAGGGAGCCTGATGCGGGGCTCGATCCCCAGGACCCTGGGATCATGACCTGAGCCGAAGGCAGACACCCAACGACTGAGCCCCCCAGGCGCCCCATTCTCTGCCCCACTTTTCATCCCTGCAGGGACAAATTGTTGAAGACGTGTTCATTCCTCCACGTTTTGTGTCTACTTTGCCCTACAGTTGCTCACTTTTAGAATTTTTCCACTTTCTGCACATCTGCTTTAACATGTAAAAGCCACAACTTACTCACATACACATTAGGCGTTCACCCAATGGAGTTAAGCTGACCGGTGACTTCATGGCTCTGCTGTCTTGGCGGAGCCGTGCCGGCTTCTCATGGAGAACTGTGCACTGTGCTCCAGTGCAGGGTCTGACCTGCGATCCACGTACTGCTCTGGGCTCTGTGTCCTTGACGGCATTAGCAGCATCGTCTCACACCCGCTCCACACTCGAGCTTTGTGATTTCACCTCATCGGGTAGAAGTTGAGTTGCTTCTCTCTCCCTCCTCCACCCTCCCCATTTATTGGTTAACTTTTAAAATATCTTCCTCTGGTCTTAGTAAAAATATATTGCTTAAGGATACAGATGGTTCATATAGAACTATTTGTAGATGTAGGAATGCGCATGGGTTAGTACACACATACATTTTCTTGCTCTATCAGTGAAGATGGTCTTAGGCAATGACGTGGAGGGAGCAACAAGCACATCTGGTGACCAGATCTTGTTTTCTAACACCATTCTCCAATGAGAGGACCCCGAGCTCCTTGAGAAATTGTCTGATCCTAGGGCTGGGACAGAAAATATTCAAGATGAGCCCGGAGCATTTTGTAATCCCAGAAAATAAGAAAGGGCTGATAGAAAATAAAATGAAACAAAACCCCCTCAGTGACAAGGGTGTATAGAAGGGACACAGAAGCCAAATGAAAGAGCTCCTAATGACTACAGCTGGAAAACTTTGAGTCGCAAAAAAAGCATAAATTAGTGTTGTTTTATAAACCAAAGTATGCAATATATATTCATGAGTTTTTACTTACATAGCTAAAAAATTGAATTGAAAAATAAATGAGAGCAAAAAGACCAATCTCCCATGCAGAAGAATTCCAAATAATTTATGTAGGGATTTCACCCTCAAGGGAATGGAGCACAGCCCCTCACTCCTTAAGTGTGGGCTGCACAGAATGACTTCCTTCCAAAGGGGAGAGTTTGGAGGGAAAGTGACGAATTCTGCAGTGGAGAAACGTCAGCTAATACGTCAGCCACGTGATCCAGGTCGACATCAGCAGTGACAAGTCGTGTTGATAGCATCTACCCTTTATATAATGTGATGAAAATGTGATTTTCCTCCCCAAAGCACAGAATCCCAGTCAAATAAGGAAAAAAACCAGAAAATTCCCAGTTAAGGGGCATTCTTTAAAATACTTGACTAGCATCCCTCAAACCTGTTGAAGTTATTAAACCAAGAAGCGTATGAGAAACCGTCACAGCCAAGAAGACCTGAAGGAGGAATTACAGCTAAATGTCATGTGATATCCTACCTGGGATCCTGGAACATAAAACCAACATTGGGTAAAAACTAAGAAAATCTGAATAAACTATGGACTTCAGTTAACAATAATGTGTCAATATCCTAGACAATTCATTAACAAATACGCCATGCTAACGTAATTCCACAGCTGGCTGTGGAATATACGGGAACTCCCTGCACTTACTTCATAATGTTCTGTAGATCGAATGCTATGCTAAAATTTTTTAATAAAAAATATTTCTTGAATCCATAGGCTTTACTCTAAATACTGTGGATACAACCACGAATGAGAGAGAAAGTGCTGGTCTCGTAGAGCATATAGATTTCCTCGATTTACTTTCTATTACTCATTAAATTTGGATCTTGGCTCCCATTAAACTTCCATGAATAGTATTGTCATACAGTATCGCTCTGTGTCATTCAGAAACCTTTTCAGATATCAGACTGCGGTCCTCACTCTAACATTGGAGACTGGTGCAAACATGGAAGCTAAATGAAAATGTCTTAGGGGAATCCCTCAACAGTTGATACAAATACTGTGCTTGCTACTCTTAGTGAAATGACGTTGTGACTGTATCAAACACAAAATTCTACTAAATGGTGCTTTCTCAATATTAGGTCCTTAAGAAAGATGCCTACTGATACTTGGCAGCATCACAAAGAGGGACATAGAGAACCAACACCAAAAAGCAAGTGCAATTGTCTGAAGCCGCTTGGTGCATGAAAACAAATTGCCCCTGCTTCCACGTCCTTCTGTCTGCTGCACATTGAGATGCCCGATGGTCATGGGGATGCTTAGTCATCAGTTAGAAACCAGAGAGATGTGGTGAAGAACAGGCTGGGGATCCAGACTTCCTGAGTTTGATCCCACCCCTGCCACACAGTGGCTCTGTGAGCACCTGCCATCGTGGGTAAATAAATGCCCAGGTGCCCACCCCCTGAGGGGTGGTCTCGTCTCTGCTTAGTGCTCACCTATGGGGTTTGTTGCACAAACACTTTTTT